>NC_143580.1:31055527-31364655 GCF_048544385.1 Mastigoproctus giganteus | reverse complement strand
AGGGTGTAAGGGGTCAACTGCATGAACCCTTTTGTGAGTGCAGGCTAAAATCGTAGCCGTCATATCGGCCTCCTATCACAGAGATTAAAGAACGCTAATAAAGCATGAATGACACCGTTAAACATATGAAAATGCATTTTTCTTCTCAGACTAGCAAGAATGTTAAAGATGAGAATCGCTAACCGCAACGAATAACTACTTACTTCTTTCTGCACCAAATCTACGAGTTTCGACCTAGCGTTACCTTCTGGAACTTTGATTCTGTAGCTAGAAAAAGAAATTCATGTAAGAATTGGATTATGCTGAACAAAAAAATTCCGAAAATTTAATCCTTAACCACTAATAGACTGAATAAATGGAAGCATCTGTGGGTTTCCTTTAGCCAGTGTTTAGGCATTGCTAACACTACGATACAAGACTCACCGCCTCAACTGGATTAAAGAACATCGGCACTGGACCTTGGGTGATTGGAGACGAGTCTCCTGGTTCAATGAGTCCCGTTTCCAGTTATTTCGAGCCAGCGGACGGGCGAAAACCGCACGAAGATCTGCACCCGTCATGTCAACAAGGAACTGTTCAGGCAGGTGAACGGTCGGTAATGGTCTGGAGCGTGTTCAACTGGCGCACATTGAGACCTCTGGTACGTCTAGACGCATCTGTGAACGGACCAGGTTACGTGTCCATCGTTGCATACCATCTGCATGCCTTCATGGTCATCCTGTACCCACAGGCCAATGGACTCATCCAGCAAGAAAATGCACCTTCCCACAGAGCACTGGTGACTAGAACACGGTTCGAAGACCATTCCGCAGTTTTTACCACCATGGAATGGCCTTCCCCGTTCATCGGACATGAACCCTGTGAAGCATCGTTGGGATGCTGTCGAAAGGTCCGTTCGAGCTTTGGATCCTCCATTCGAAAATGCGACAGAATTATGGACAGCGGTGCAGCAAGCGTGGATGGAAATACTTGTGGAACGTTTTCGTGAACGAGTGGACTCAATGTCTCGCCGCGTGACTGCCTTTATACAAGCGAAAGGTGGGCCTACTCGTTAGTAGGTAGGTGTCCCGTGATTTCTGCCCACTTAGTGTATAATAATTTTACAACCAGTCACCTTTTATTTAATTAAAAGGTACACACTTGCAGAAAAATTGTCATAAGTAGTTCTCAAGACTTTGTTTATTTTAAAGTTCGTTTGTTATTAGTTTACCAAATATAAAAATCATGAATTATTACCAGTCGCATTATACTGATAACAATAGAAACGTAATAGGCGAACAAGAAATCGTGGGGTTATCCTTGCATAAATCTATACTCATACAGGCGTTGGTAGAATCATCATCATCATCATCATCATCATCATCATCAGCCATTTTCAATCCAGTGCAGGATGAAGGCCTCTCCAGCAACTTTCCAGTTCCTTCAGTTGTGAGCACTGGCCATCCATTTACCACCCACGAACTCATGAATGAATTTCATCTATCCATCTCCGCCTTTGTCTTCTAGGTTTTCTTCTAGCTCCTCTTGGGTACCATTCTGTTATTTTCTTGGTCCATCTGTCATCATGTCTTCGAGCTATGTGTCCTGCCCAAGACCATTTTAGTTCTTTAGTTTTGATAAGAACGTCCTTTACTTGAGTTTGCTGCCTAATCCATGTGTTTCTCTTCTTATCTAACAGTCTGATTCCCAATATAATTCGTTCCATTCTTCGCTGTTTAGTTCTCAGCTTCTCTTCCATTCTTTTGTTGAGTGCCCAAGTTTCACTTCCATAAGTCATGGTGGGGAGTATACATTGGTTCATTATTTTACGTTTCAGACAAACTGGGATATTGCTCTTCAGTATGTGACTAGATTTCCTGAATGCTATCCATCCAAAATTTATTCTTCTCTTGACTTCCAGCCATTTATCATTCTTACAGCTAATAACTTGTCCCAGATAAGTATATGACTCCACCTTTTCAATTACTGTTCCTTCAATCATTATGTCCCTTTCTGTGGCATACTTGTTCATCATTTCTTTTTTTTAGCCATATTCACCTTTAATACAAAATCCTTACTAACTGTGCATTAACCATGCACTAACTGTGCATGGCTCGATGTTGTTGCATAAATCATTATAACCTTTAGCTTGTACCTCTTAGAAATCTTGACACCCTTGGTGATGTACTTTTGAATTCCCAAATGTTGTTTTTAAAATCTTTATGGACCAGAAACCCAACTCCACCTTCACTCCTTTCACTGTTTCCATTGGTGTACAGCAGATTTCCACTTGATAAACTTATAAGTGATTCATTTCTTCTTCTTGTTTCAGCCAAACCAATGATATTCCAATTCACGTTTTCTAATTCCTTTTCCAGTTCTAATATCCTCTCTTCACCGATGAGTGATCTTATATTATAACAGGCCAAGTTCAGTTTCCGTGCATGGCAGCCTGGTCGTACCCAAAGATTCCTAGCACCCTCTGCTTCCAATCTGATCCTCTCGCTGCATAAGAGGGGGAGTGAAAGCTGCTGGGGACCGAGGGCCATTTGTTTTGTCGTGCTGTCATATGCTGGAGTCAATGTCTTGCTCTTTAACCCTTTGAATCTCCATTGTGTATGGAAGAGACATTATCACATTTTAAATCTTCTGGATCAGGATCTAAGGACCAAATTACTATAAAAAGTAATTGAAGTACCCTGGACTTAGCGTGACTTTCATATGGTTATGGTAGTGACAGTACTTTGGAAATTTTTTACACGTTTATAAGTTCCAGCAAGGTTAAATATATCTGTTCTAGTCTACGCGTAGTAAAGTATTCTAGTGCGTGTATAAAATTATTGTAAATAAAATTATTGTTAAATAAAATATAATCTATTTATAAACAACTTACTTAAAGTTCATCATGCGTGCCAAGGCGTTGAAGAGTACTCCAAATCGTCCTCCTGTTAATTTTACATCTCCTGTATTGTTGCTCAGTTTCGAGAACTCCATCTATAGGAAAATATATAGACATTCACCAATACAATATAAAATCCTATACGCACTACAAGCACTCTGCCATTCAGAATAATGCACTTTGGTAGCGCCATAAATTACTGTGTCCAAGAGTCACCGACAGACCTCATTAGTGATGCAAGAAAGCAAGCTTACACAGAATCAGCCAATAAAGAAAAATTCTTACTTCGCTTATGCATTCTTTCCAAAGGTGTGTCCAGTTCTTTCTTGAATTTATTTAAGCTACGAACTTCGACAACGACAGATGGAAGTTTCTTTCGGCAATAAACCACTTGCGGGCTAAAGGCATATTTCCGCACATCTGTTCTACAACTGCCTTTCCTCAATTTGAATTCATGTCCCCTCAAATGAGAAATCCCATCAGCATTGAGGTTGCTCAAACCATACAAAAACTTATACAGCTCAATCAGATTACCTCGCAGGTGCCTAGTCTCCGACCGCTCCAATTTATAGAAATTGACTCTTTCTTGGTAAGGGGACCCCTTTGTTCCCTTCACCAGTCTTGTTGCGCTTCTCTGTACTCGTTCTAGCAACTCTATATCCTTCCTAAACTGAGGCCTCTATATCTTGAGTACCTTGCAGGTATTCAAGGCCATACCTCGAGTACCTTGCAGTACTCGAGGTGTGGCCTGAGCATAGCCTTATACAAAGAGATAATCACCTCCTTATCCTTGCTGGCAAAGTTCCTGTATATCATTGACAAGACGACATGAGCTGCTCTGGCAGCCTGTCTGCACTGTCAGAAACCCTCATATCTGACTGCACAATTACCCCGAGGTCTTTTTCATTCTCCACTACTCTGAGTGTAAAAAAACTATTATATTAGGCCACCCGAATAACTAAATTCATCTGTCGTGCTGTGTGTCGTATGTCTGTTAATTGCATGTGTTCTATGGTCGATTAGTCTGTTTTGCTGGACGAAAAACCCCAGATTCTGGTGGGAAAATCTTGCTTGCTATCTACGCCTGCGATCGACTAACTCAGCCACGAAGTGAAAAAAGCCCATTAAAGTTCCTCGCGTCATCGACAGGATTCGAACCTGGGCCTTTTCCACCCGGTGTGGGGAGGACAGTGACGTTACCACTGTGTTTCCGCGCGGACCCACTCTGAGTGTAGAGTGTGTCAAACGGCACCAGGGGTTTTTCCCATCTCCGCGTAGTATAAATTGTGGGTGCGAAACAGAACACTGTCAATGCCAGAGGTTTAAAAGTGTATGGATTTTGTATATGTGTAGTGTCGTGTACTGTTGTTCCTCTGGTCATTTAGGCGTTGGGCCCCTAATGGGACCCAACGTTGTCCACACTCTGCCCCGTGGGGGCAGACCAGATACACCAGCAACATTTGTAGTTATTTATTCTGGCAGGTCCTGCCACCCAATTTCCTGAGATTTCAGTGACAAGGACGTACAAAAAAAAGGGGGAGAGGAGAAGAAATAGGGTTAGCCGAGATAATTAAAAATTGTGTTAATTAAGTTTTTGAGTGTGGGGTACGATTACTAGGGATTTGTTTGAACACTAGTCATGTAAATTTTTAAGAGAGAGCAGGGGGAGACTGAAGGCAGGTGGAAAACAGACATAAATATGGGGTCAGTGGGGCAGGCCCATGTCCCACCAGAGGGAAGGAGGGATCAGCCGGGGGAGGAGACAAAGAGACCGTCAGCTCCCCCCCGCTGGGAGAAAAGGGGAAGAAAGGGCTATGCAAGGGAGCATGGTTTTGAGAGCAAAGATGGCCTTGAACATCAAAGCTGGGGCAAGTCTTCTTAGGAGTTCCCGTTCAGTGAATCTAATCTGGTCTAAGAAATGTCACTCATGGGAACAGTGTCCCATCTTCCAGTTTGTCCTAGTTATGGTCTGATTCTGGTCGCACTTGGGACGCCCACCTACTTAATCTCTGAGTGTATTACTATTACTATTACTGTATTAGGGTGACCCGTAAATGATTACATAAGCCCGTATTCGTGTCTGTAAATTGCGTGTGTTCTCTGGTCGATTTGCCTGTTTTTCTGGACGAAAAAACCCCAGTTTCTGAGGAAAAAAAACCTTGCTATCTACGCCTGAGACCGACTAACTCAGCCACGGAGTGAAAAAAGCCGACTAAAGTTCCTCGCGTCATCGACGGGATTCGAACCCGAGCCTTTTCCACCCGGTGTGGGGAGGACGGTGACGATACCACTGTGCTACCCACGCAGACACTCTCTGAGTGTAGTACAACACAGTTGGAACGTTACTCTTTGGTTACTACTACCCATATGCAGTACTTTGCATTTGTCAATGTTAAACTTCAGTGGCCGCCTCTCAGCCCATCTGCCTAAATATTCTAGATCGTGTTACAGCAGAGTACCGTTTTACTGTCATTAACAACCCTGCCAACTTTGTATCATCTGTAAACTTGGACATTAAGCCTGATATACTTTTATCAATATCATTGATAAATATAGAAAAGAACAATGGTCCCAACACCGAACCCTGGGGGACTCCACTAATAACATTAGTACACGAAGAGCATAGTTCACTGATTACCACCCTCTGTCTTCTCCTACTGAACCATCCATTTATCCATTGTAGCAACTTGCTCTTAATGCCATACTGCTCCAATTTGTACAGTAGTCTTCCATGTGCAACAGTATTAAAAGCTTTGCTGTGATCCAATTATATGATATCAAAATTATCTTTTGCATCCAGTTCCTATGTGACCACATCATAGTATCCAATCAAATTGGTCAGACAAGATTTTTCCCCTTAACAAACCCGTGCTGTGTCTGAAGTATAACTGCAGTCTTGCCTAGATGATCCTACATTGCTTCTTTAATGAGTGACTCCATTATTTTTTGTCGTACAGAAGTTAAACTAAGAGGCTAGTCATCTTTTGATCCTCCATTGTGAATTGGGGATAGATTTGCACATTTCCAGTGCGGTAGGGCCTTTCCTGAATCCAAGGATACTCTCATAATTACGGCTAAGGGTTTGCTTTTCTGCCTCCGTTATTATAACTAGTACTAGTTTGATCCCATCCATCACAGGTGCCTTCTTATGTTTAACTTCAACAATTTCTTCTCCACTTTGCTCTCAGTTATTACAAAATCATTTAACTCCCCGTTAGAGTTTGATAAGCTTCTGTCCTCCACTTCCCTACAGAATTCCTCATGTGTGAATATAGATGCAAAATGATCATTCAGTTTGTCAGATACTTGATCATCTACAATTGAACCACCGATATGAAGTGGACCAACTTGATTCATCCCCTTCCTTCTAGAGTTTATGTAAGTAGAGAAGTCCTTGCTGTTTTACTTTGCATCCTTTCCCACAGATTTCTAGTAATCTGCCTTCCCTTGCCCAACCTCCTTTGTGACTTGATTACAGGTTAGCTTATATCTACCATTGGCTCCCATGATACGGACAACTATACGAACTGTACGAAGCAACAGCAGTAACTGGACATGCAACGTCTTGAAGTCCAAGAACAAATAATATAATATAATATAAATTATATTATTATATATTGTGCTTTACTTGTGGTTTCAATAAGCTTGAACTAAAAAATAAGAAGAATATTTAGAAAAAAGAGAATGTTTATTGCAACGCTTAGAATGATGATTTACATAATAATGTGTGATCTGTTTCTATATTCAAATATAAACTTGATTTTACCGAGTGATTTACCATTACTCTTAAAATGAAATTAAGAATTAACTCAATTAAAGAGGAAACACTTAAAATTAGATTAAATTAATTAAAACACTTTAATTTCACCTTTTTCATTAAAAACCAGTTTAAATAGGTAGTAAATGAGAAATTCAAAATTTTTAAATTTACTCACGTGAATTGCTGCTGCATTAAGGGTAATTCCTTGCAGATTTTTACAGTCATGTTTCTCGAAAGAAAGAGATCGTGTGCTGTTGTCTGTCTTATATAGCCGTTCGACTGTGATTTCAGAAGTAATGGGAAAAAGTGGCTTTTTGTAAACTCTTATTTCTTGTATCTTGTTCTGAAAATAGAGTAAATAGTGTAACTATAACAACAACTAGGAAATTGGTACATTAAAAATTAAAGAGTAAGTATTAAATATTTTGTTATTTATAAGGATACAGTACCTTTTGAAGATCACGAGATCCAATGCCCAACGGGCAGATAATCGTAATAAGAAAAATACCAGACATCACAGAAGATAAAGAATGCTTTACGTATAAGTTGTCTACTGGCTGGTCAGAAAATATGAACCATCTTATTTTAAACTTTTCTCTGGCAGTAATCTGAAAGTGGTATACGGAAAAAATTATCTATATTATATATAGTGAATTTTGTCAATGTTTCTTATTGGTTAACATTGCTAATGAAAATCACATTCTTGATTCGCATAAGTTAAAGATAATTATGACTTAGATCCCTAATATTAAATCCCTTAGATGACTTAGGTCCATAATAGCTCAAAAATTAAATCTCGTCAACGGTACGAAGAACTTTTATGTGCTTTTTTTTTACTCAGTGGCTGAATAAGTCGATGAGCTTTTTTTTCTCCTGGAAATTCGTTTTTACCTCCTACAAAACAGGAAAGACGACCAATGAACTCACACAAATTGAGAGAACAACCACATCCATGGGTGGATGAAGTCCTTGAGCAACCCAAGGGCAAGAAAGCGTTATGATTAATGGATTTTCTTTCGAGCTTAAAAGCACGTAAGGCTACTGAAATGGATGGTATATGCACAGTAAATTTGAAGGAAGAATGCGTTGAACCATTAAGGTTAATTATGAGGGTATTATTAGACTCTGAAGAAATTCCTTTAGACTGGAAAAGTGGCAAGGCATCGTGAATAAATTGTTGTTATTGTCATTGGGTTTTAGGAGCATCGGCAACTATGGGCATGTTGCTCTGTGTATATTGTCTGTAAATTGCATATATTTTCTACCCAATTTCCAGGAGAAAAACGATGCTACCTTCGCCTGAGACCGACTAACTCGGCCACATTGTGAAAAAAAAGCCCATAAAAATTCCTCGCATCATTGACGACATTCGAACTCAAGCTTTCTCCATCCATTGTGGGAAGACGTGGTTATATGACTATGCCACCAGCGTGGGTTACTTTAGTTTGCCATCCTCAGAACAAAAGAGAGGGACCGAATTTAAAAACGTGATATCACCAACGTCTCTCTCTTTAGTTGCCTTTTTTCAAATTCTAATCAACTCAATCAAGCCATGTTTTCAGAATTTCTGCTTTAAAAAAAAATATAGCCGAAAATAAAGATTACCTTCAGATAGATTTTAAAATTGCAGTACGAGTAAGAAATTATGGAATTCTTTAGTAAACTGAATGCAAAATTTAACAGAAAAAATCATGGATCACTGAAAATCCTAATTAAAAAGAATTATAATAAAGATATATTGGTGATGATACTTATTCATAGAAATTATACAACTGCATGTGCATTAATGAATAATTACCCTTTCATAAATAAATTTTAATGCATTTTCAACCCTATTCGTATCAAAAAATACATCAAAGCTTTGAATTCCTGCCAAATATTTTTCTCTAAATGGATCTGCTGATTGTAATAAGCGTTCTGCTTTCTTGATGTCTTCTAACATGAATAAAGAAATACCTGAATGGTGTAATCTCTCTGCTGTGCATCGAATAGTATTATCTGAAAAAAATATATATATAAATTAAGATTTTTAAAAATTAAATTAAGTGTTTAAATTAAATTGAATTAAAATTTTTAAATATGGTAGTTTGATTCCTCAATTATACGGACACCGGAAGGTAGATGTTATTTTATTTTACTATAATGTATTTTATGACAATTTTTATGAATGTTTTTTTTCAATAATGTTTTTTTCAATAAACGTTATTTTACACGAAATGCATTTAAATTTATTTTAATTATTGCATTTAAATTTCGTATGAATTTCAGTATACATAATAATGAAAATTTCAAAGTTATTGAAATATCTTTTTATAAATAATATGAAAAAATTAGAAACTTTTTGATATAATGTTAAATAAATTTTTGAATTTTGATAAAATCTTAAATAAAAAGCTCAGTGAGCAGCACTAAATATGACATCATTATGTGTCTAGCAAAAAGAGAAAATTTACCAAAATTTCTCTCATATACGTAGAGAAGTGCAGGAGGAAACCTCATATTCTTCTTCTTGTAAATATTTTTCGCCATTTTTACCATCGAAGAGCACTTCCAACCTGAGAAGGAACGACAACAACAAAAAACAGTCAAATTATTTCTTTATGCAATTTAAAAAAATATATTTACTTTTGAAAATACTGTAAATATTTATAAATTTATACCCCATTGTCCAAAAGTCATTTTTAAAGATAACTTACACCAAACCTTCTGATGTAATGCATCTCATTGTTTCATTTTTCTCGAAGATTTGGATCAGTGGGTGGTTTTGGCAGATAAGCTCCTGAAAATCGTGACTGAGGTAGCTAGGGGTTTTAGACGTGCCAGGAAGAGCAATTTAAAGAATGTGGATAACATCAGGAAAAAGAGGTGACCACGCAAGGTGGATGTTTGTGGTGAGTGAAGAGCGCAGTGGTTGTGCTGGTTCAGTGGCAGGTTACTGTGGGGGACAGTTGACATCACAATAAAATATGGCGAATGCAAGAACAACATCCCAATGACGGATGGCCGCACGCTCAGACGTATGGGGTACGTTGGTTGGACACTGAAGGACTGAAAATGAGCGTACTGGTCGGATGGATCCAGATACCTGATGCAACACGCCGATGGACCCCTTCGCGTGTGGAGCAAGCAACGTGAGTCCATGACCCATAGCGCATGATACTCTCTATCCATGCAGGTGGCGGTGGTTGCTTAATATGGGGCATGTTTTGCTGGCAAGAACTAGGATCCCTGTTGCGTATGGACCGACGTTTCACTGATTAGATCTATGGATAGCTCTTAGGGCCCTGCCATGTTGCATTTTTTCCTGACAGGCAAGGAATCTTCCAAGATGATAATGCGTCTTGTCATCGGGCCCGCACTGTGCACGAGTGGTTCGAGTAACGCAGTGAAGAAATCAGCCATCTTGATTGGCCTCCAAATTTGGCTGAACTCAGTCCAGTTGACGACATGTGGAATGTTTTGGAACAGGAAGTGAAGCCTATGAACACGCAACCCTTAGCGCAACACGCAACCCCTATTCCGACACTGTAGAAAGTCTTGCAGGCAGCATGGATTCAAATCCCGATAGATGTCTTCAGACATCTAGTGGAATCAATGCCTAGGCGAATAGCGGCTATTATCCGTGCTAAGGGCGGCCCAACAGGGTATTAAATAGGTGGTCATAATTCAGTGATCACTGAGTGTATATCCCTGCTATAAATTATATAACTGTACAGTAAATGTATTTTCACACTACAGAAAAAATTGATGGTGTCCCTTCTATTCTGAAAACCTTCGAAACTTCTTATCGCCATAATCACATCACACTCTAAACGATCTGGATCAAAAAGCGAATGCTTTTACTTACCTGAAGAGAATGAAGTTTCTATCCCTGTTACATCTGAGATGAGCCATTGCATTAATAAAAATAATGTGTACGTCATATTTAGGCTCCTTCTGCTCTGTGATAACGCAGTAACACGAGAAAATGCAGACTGCAGACTTCACTGCTTTCTTGTTAACTGCTCAATACGTACGGGTGCAGTTCCTTAGCATATACTGTTCCTTAGAAGAACTGCGAGACTCAAAGGTAGAAACGCAAAAAGCTGTTTATCAATATTCATGTGTTCTGTTTAGCGGTTGCACGATTTAGACATTTTGTTTGTTCTTGAGGTGTGCGCTTTCATTCTCAGCATATTGAAAAGAGTTGGGTTGACTGATAGTAGCTAAGCAACTGAAATCATTAGGGAATATGGGTTGTGTCTACAACTGCGTACGTTCCACCGGCGATTTTTTTATTTATAGGAGAAAAATAAGAGGAGGGAGATTGGTTCGTGCTTTGCTCTATTTTATTTTAATTTCATATGCGAGTTTATTCTGATAAAAACCACTTTCTATCCCCTCTTTTAGAAGTCTACCAAAGAGGTGGAAGCAGGTCAGTTTCATGGATGTTGTGATTCTCATCTTAAGAAACAGCGCATCGTGAAACTCGATATTTTTCCTCCTTGTTTCGTGCCGCTAGTTCCACTGGCCCTTACCTTAAAACAATCCCCAGCGCAATTACGGTACCCCTATCAAAAACATGAAGAGGGGTGCAGCCGTTGATCATTATTCCACCCCACATGCGAACAGAGCCTCCCTCCACAGTAACTGTCCTTTTCTTGGATCTTGGGGGAATGGTAACCCAATCCTCGTTGTCTCCAGATGAAATAACGTCTACAATCTGTTTATGGGCTAAAACGGGACTCCTACTTTATTGTGAACAGTGTCGACTCAATAAAATATTCACGAGAAACGTTTTGTTTGGTTAATTTTTTCGAACAGTGTACATGGGTTGGACTCGTTTCCTTTATAGTGTATCCGAAAAAAACAGACAAAATCTTTATGTACGTCATTATTTTTTTAAATTTAAATTTAATGAATCGGCGTTTAGTCTGAATACTTTGGAAAAATGTCGCTGCCTTGAGTTTATTTTAAATGGCAAACTCTCTGCATTATTAAGAAAGCCATTGTCAATAAGACAGGGTTGTGACCATAAAGTATACGTTGTTCACGTGACACATCAAAAATGGTTAAGAATTCGTGGCTTGTCAGTTCGTTTTATTTTATTATTTACTTCTTATCGATGTTGAAACCGATATTTCTTTCACAATGACAGTGCCTGAAATTGATTCAAGGCAGCTGAGACTTGTCCCTTCTGAAACGGCAGCAGTCATTTTTTTTTTTTTCATGTTTGCCAACGCATTCACTCAATTGTCTGTGAAATCGCGTTTTCATATTCTTTCATATCCATTGTGAGGATTGGTGCGTGTTTCAGATGAATTCGTGGAAAAGAAAATGTTCAAGCGTGATTGTTTGGAATATTGTGAAATAATTTTTAAATGCGATAATTTTCCAACCCCAGACTTCAACCCCTTTTAATAAGTCTACCAAGAGGGCCTATAGAGGAAGCATGCCAGTTGCATGGATGTTGTGATTTTCAACTTAAAAAATAGCTTATCGTGAAATTCAACTGCTTTTTACATAATTTAAACGAAATTAAAAACACTGTTACACCACGTTATAGAGTTTTAAATTGTTTTTGGAAGTTAATCGTATCATTTACTCTTAATACTTTGGTGACGTTTCCAGGCTCAACTGAACCCCGTCATCGGGCCTATAGGGGAAGTTAAAACATGAAATAAATCAAATTACCAATTGCAGGGTTACAGCATGAAATTACATTAATTAATTTTAATACAATACTGGCATTAAGTTAAGATAAATTATAAAAATGAAATTATTTACAAAATTACTCAGAATATTTACGAGAACTTGTCCACCAGGAATATTGAGAAGATTTGAATTTAAATTTGGAAAGCAGATGGACCACTTGGCGTCATAGAAAGGGGGTGTACAAAAAACATAAAATACGGTATGTTAACTCTGAAGGGATGGGGGAATATGGAAGTAAAATCTAAAGAAGGATTCTCAAATAAGTAACACTGTGAAAAGGCTTTCTGAATTCTGGGGAGAGAGAGAGAGAGAGAGAGAGAGAGAGAGAGAGAGAGAGAGAGAGAGAGAGAGAGAACGCTTGAAATAGATTGCTAGATTGGGAAAGCTGAATAGGTGGGTGCGACTATTTACATACTACAAGAGAGGGTGTGATAAATCAGGATTAAGAATTATTGTTATAAGTTTTCAGGCGAATCAAAAACTTAGACCATAATGGCCAACGTTTTGTTCTGTGGTTTGCATCTTTACTAGATGAAAAAGTCGGTTTCCCGGAGGAAAAACTTGCAGCCCTCGTCTGAGGCAAACTAACTCAGCCACGTTGTGAAAAAGTCATAAAATTTCTCACGTCGATGTCGGGATTCAAAACTCAGGTCTTTTCCACCTGGTTGTGAGGAGGATTGTGATTACTGTATACCAATGAGCTCTCTACGAGGACTTTATAAGAATTTTGGATTATCCTCTAGTAAGGCTGACTTGAACCAAAGGGTAAAGGTAATTGCTAGATGTAAAGAGCTTCAGGCTAAGATGGACGGAACGCATTTGTAAATAGTCTTATTTTGTAAATGATTTAATTCAAAGTAATATATCTTAATGCCTATATTGTATTACAATTCATTAACATGATTTCATAATGCAATCCTGTTTTAACCCCCTCTCCCTCACACAATCGACTTTTTCCTTCCTATTTTGGAACCTTAGTTCCATTGACTCTTACCTTTAAACAATTAGCCCGACATAAATAAAAGGAATGCTTCATTCAGACAATGGCATTCTTGGGATATTTCTTTGAGGATGCAAGGGATCAATGCTGTCATGTTCAGTCAAAAGAGTCGGTGTTGTAGTACCGCGTTTTTTTTTTTTTTTTCATGAGTGGGTAGAATATCCGCAGGTGCAATCTGAGAGATTTTTGGGTTGATAAGTCCACAGTACATCGTGATTGCAAATTGGTTCAAGGGTTGAAACGCTGGACTTCCGAAGAAAAATCCATCCATAGTTCTCCCTATCCATGCAGACTTCCTCCAGTTTCGGGGGGGGGGGAAATCTTGCTATTTACACCTGAGACCGACTAACTCAGCCATGGATTAAAAAAAGTCCATTAAAGTTCCTCGCGTAATCGATGGGATTCGAACCCGGGCCTTTACCACCCGGTGTGAGGTAGAATCGGGTACTGCTTAGAACAGAGTATCATGTCACCTGCTGGACTGCTAGGTAAGACTACATTATCACATACCTTTATTCCACATTGGCGACCTCGCTAACTGAAGGCCTTTTTGAAGATAACTCTTCACTGATTATTCACTTTCTTTAGGCTTTGTCATCTATAAACTTCCTGTCACCAGCTTTTAGATTCTGCATGTTGTGCAATATTTCCATTGGTAGGCTTCTGTGTGTGTGTGTGTGTGTGTGTGTGTGTGTGTGTGTGTGTGTGTGTGTGTGTGTGTGTGTGTGTGTGTGTGTGTGTGTGTGTGTGTGTGTTAAGGGTCAAGCAACTAAGTTACGAGAACATCAATATTTTTGACTGCATGCTGCTTATATTCGAAGGTCGATTTTGCCTCTTTAATGGATGAAAAATCCGATTTCCGAAAGGGAAAAACCTTTAGCCATCGTCTGAGACCAATTAACTCAACCACGTTGTGAAATAGTCCATAAAATTCCTGGCGTTATCGTGATTCAAACTCAGGTCTTTACCACCCGGTTTGGGGAGGAGAGTGATTTTCCATCTGTGCCACCAACGAGGGTAAAAACTGAGTGAAAATTCTACTGTTCACTGTTCAACTAGCCGTGTTCTCAATTTGATGAATCATCTTGTGAATAAAACTTTAAGGTACGGCTATGTTTTCATAAATACATAAATGCTGGGTACCTTAACTATATTCATATGCATCGGTTTTCGTAATATAATGAAATAGTTATTGGACAAATTTCTTTTAAATCTTAAAATAAAATGATGAATTCTTTATGTACGCTGCTTTTTTAAAATCCAGTTTCGGTTATTATTCTGAATAAAATACTTTGAGAAAATGTCGCCGCTGCCTTAAGCATATTTTAAAAGGAAAGACACCTGCGTTTTTGAGAAAGCCATTGACAGGGTTAGTGACCAAAAAACACAGTATTCTCGTGACACATCAAACCATGACAGCGTCTGAAATCGGTTCAAGTAAGGCAGCTGACACCTGTCCCTTCTGAAAGGACAGTACACATTTACAATTTTTTTTTTCATTTTTACCTTTGTTTTCACTTGACCGACTATGAAATCGCGTTTTCATAACCATTGTGATGACAGGCGTGGGTTTGAAATGAATTCAAGGAAAAGAACATGTTCAAGTGAGGTTGTTTGTAATACTGTACGTAGAAATATTGAACGTTAAAGACATTTACGTCCTCAATCCACTAAGGACCAATTTAAGAAATTAATTGGCTTTTTAATAGCTTCAGCTCTCCGCAAGTCGTGTGATCTATAGAAATCACCTTATCCCCAAATCTGCACATGGAAGACTGCTACACAAATTGGAGCAGTGTGACATTGGAGGCAAATTGCTGCTAGGGATAAAGGGGTGGTTGAGGGGGAGAAGACAGAGAGTGGTAATCAATGGACACTGCTCTTCGTGGACTGATGTTATTAGTGGAGTCCCTCAGGGCTCAGTGTTGGGTCCATTATTGTTTTCTGCATTTATAAATGATATTGATGATGGTATATCGGGCTTAATGTCCAAGTTTGCAGACGATACAAAGGTTGGCAGGGTTGTCAAGGACACTACTGACACTATGATGCTGCAACAGGATCTGGAAAGGTTGAGCAGATGGGCTGAGAGGTGGCAAATGAAGTTTAACATTGACAAATGTAAAGTACTACACATGGGAAACAGCAACCCCAGAGCAACGTATCAACTCTGTGGTACTACACTGACAGTGGTAGAGAATGAAAGGGACTTGGGGGTGGTTGTGCAGGCAGATATGAAGTTCTCTGAGCAGTGCAGACGGGCTGCAAGAGTAGCTCATTGAGTATTGTCAATGATATACAGGAATTTTTCCAGCAGGGATAAGGAGGTGATTATTCCATTGTATAAGGCAATGGTCAGGCCACACCTACAGTACTGTATACAGGTCTGGAGGCCTCATTTAAAGAAGGATGTAGAGCTGCTGGAACGACTACAGAGAAGGGCAACAAGATTAGTGAATGGAACAAAGGGGTGCTCTTACGAAGAAAGGCTTAAGTTTTGCAAATTACAGTGTCTGGAGACTAGGCACCAGCGAGGTGATCTGATAGAGGTGTATAAAGCCTTGAATGGTTTAAGCATGCTCAATGCTGATGGGATTCTTCCTCTAGCTCAGAAAAATCACCTGAGAGGGCATAAATTCAAATTGAGGAAAGACAGATGTAGGATAGACGTGCGGAAATTTGCCTTTAGCCAGCGGGTGGTTGGTTGGTGGAACAGACTTCCATCCCTTGTGGTGGAGGTTGATAGCCTAAATAAGTTTAAGGCTCAGCTGGACAGGTATTTTGAACGAACAGAGGGGTGAAGTGGAAGTGGGTTTTTTTTTTTTTTGGCTGATGCTGCATAAGCTTGCTTTCTTGCATCAAATGCCTCTACTAATGCTAATGCTAATGCTAATCTTCTGCATCTGTAATCGAGATTGTTAAATCTTCTTCGACTGGGAACCAACGCGATTGAAAATAATCGCCTGGCAAGAGACAACAACAACCATCATGTTCTTGTGCAATCGTAAAATAACTTCAAACTTTATTCAACAGCAGAAACTGTCTTTCTATCTGATTATGTGTCTGATCAGAGAGAGGCACTGAAGTCTAGGGGTTGGAAATAGGGTTGGTTTCGTGCTGATTATTTTTAAAGCAATAACTAGTGGTTATTACTAAAGCAATAACAAGTCTAGGGGTTGGATAACAAGTAAGAACAAATCTAGTGGTTGGTTTCATCATCAACAAATGTCTCGATGTAGCCACTGAAGTCCCATGGACCGTACTTAAGCAGAATGGTGATCAACGTGCCTAGGATCTTTTAACTCGCTGGAATTTCATAATTATAATTTTGCAGCTTCGAAGAAACTAACCAGCTCATAACCCTGGAGAGAATGTTGGGCGCCCTGAGGAGCAATGGTTTTAAGCATAGGCAGAATCTGCACAAACAATAGAAACAGGACAAGATTAATTCCAGACCAAATAGTGCATTTCAAAGCACAAGTCGACATCAGTCCCCTAAAGTTTCGTGTCAAAAAAGAAAACAAAAACATTGAAATCACACTTGTTAAGGGTGCCTCACAACTATAAGGTCGTGCAAAACACGACCTTATAGTTGCTATTAACAAATTTTTTGCAACTGATGATGACGGGGGGAAGGGAGAAACAGAATTGTTTAAACCCATTCTCATTGATGTCCTTCCTAATAATTTTCCGATATCATATTGAAATTTCAATACCAGTTGAAGACAATCACTAAAATTAAAATAGAAATTAAAATAACTTTAACAGACAATCTCCGGCTTCTGAAGACAATTATTATCCACAATTCCCCCGATTTTTAGAGTGAATCCCCTCGGCAATGTCATTGATTTATAATAGTTGTATTTAAACTGCATTGTTAGTACAATGGTCTTAATTCGCATAACATAAACGAATTTTGGCTTCACAACGAGTTTCCCTGGTATTGTACTACTTCAAGGCCATTTGTTTGAAAGTAATGTAATTGGCTGATGAGCTTTTTTGGCGAGGTAGTGATATCACCAAAAGATTAATTTGCCATTTAACCTTATCGCAGCCAAATGACAGACTAAAATTAAACTTACCTTTCTGACAGCTGGCTGAAATCATTTACTGGACAACGCTTCTCCAAGGGGTCCAGGAGAGCTTTAGAAACAGAATTCACATTGCAGGACTTCGGTAAATCGTGTTAAAAAAGCAAGAACTTTGTCCTAAACTGTTTGATACCTTCCAGAAGAAGCTGTTGTAACAAACGTAACGAATCTGAGACTTCTTCACTATTCTGATGTGAATAAAATGGTTCAGTTAAAAGCGTTTCAACCACTCTCATTTCACATGGCCAGTCATGAATCATTAATTTTGATTAGCGAATGTTCTTGTTCAACTTTTGATAAGCGGTTGAGAAAAGAGAACTTTTCCGGACATTTCCTTTGTGTTAATAAAATTTCGTTGTTAATGATTTTTTAAGCAAATAGTTGCTGCAACCATGCAGTTGCCATGCCGAATGTCCGGTTACCAAGGAGCTCAGGTGACAAACTTCAATGACTGGAATAACTCTATATGCAAAGGTGGCATGGCACGAGACATATAGTGGTGCCATCTACTAGACAAGATGGAAATGATTACTGATGGATCAAAAGAAATTTTTTAAGTTTATCAGTTGAGTATACTTTAAGATTGTTTTCTTTGATCCCTTCCACCTTCGTACTACCTTGGCCTTCCTTTAAGTGAAGGAAAAAACAAACGTAATAACCAAAGCCAGGGTGTTACGGATGTAGTTTAATAATCGTATTACAATCATGAACTACGCGGATCATTGGATTCATGAGAAACTGCAGATGAAGTATGCAACTATGAACAGCAATTCTTTATCCTTGATTTCTTGCAAATGTGAACGGCAATTGTTTATTCTATGTCTTCAATGTCTTCATCCGTTATAGTACCGTATTCCATCGATTCTATGACGCCATCGATTGCACCATTCTGTTCAGTACCGCTAACAACGAAAAATTGAAACGGTAAAATAAATTGACAAAAAATTATTTCAACATTATTTCAAGAATACAGTTTACTGACATTTTATCATATATTATACTTCATTTGCTTCTATGGTATCAGAAGTCTAAAACTTCTTCATATCCAGAGTCTGTTTCTTCTGAATCGCTTTTCGACTCAGAATCCACCTTTTTCCACACAATCTGTGTCATCTAAAGCATTGGTGATGCAGCATTTCTTAAAAGAGTGCCCCGCTATTGTCTCCGGGATTTTTCTTCCAAGGAGCTCACACCCGTTCTGTAAGTTTTGATGCAGGCGCTTTCTTTATTTTACTAGAACTTCTTCCTACCACACATAGAGCAACTGCAAATAAAGTTCTATCGACTCCGGTGGATGCTTAAGCAACAACTTATGCACGTCCAAGACCAGGCTGTTGGGTGCAGATATATTAAGACGTGTGTGTATTCGGTCATACTCTACAGCGCCGAAGTTTGGACTTCAACTGCTACGACGCATCTTAGAAGGATTTTCGCGGAGGATTCCGGCTATTGAAGTCGGCCATATGGAAATTTCGGCTTTCCCCTTCACCAAGGACCATCCAGATGGCGGCAGTTCTCAGCATCAGACGTCTTCCTGCCATCATTCACACGAGAGAAGACTCGCGGTCAAAATGATGGTTGGTATTATTTCCGAACCAGACTTCTGCGCTAACTGCGGATGGAGAATACCAGTCCCAAGCCTTAGGGCCAATCCAGTTTTTCAAGCCACTACAAACTGATTAGTGTTCAAGAAATATAGGCAGAACGTACTCCATCGACTTCTTTCTCAGGACTACATCACAGGACATTAGAACCTGCTGCAGAGGACCTGTCGATCACTGCCATGGATCCATCACTCCAGTGTTCAAACCTTTCTGCGTCTGCTCAGATGCACTATAAAAGGACTTCTCCCTGGAAATAACGTCACTTGCTAATACGCTGTTGTAAATTTGTCAATTTTGTGCTCTAGGCTTTAATAATGTTGTATAATGGTCATAATGCAGTTATTTTTTTTGTTATTCTTCTCATATTTGTTTATTACGTAGTGTTATTCCTTTTATACAAACCCGTGGTTTGTAGCCGTGAAGGGTATTGTGTACAGCAATGTGCCTTCTGTATATAATAAAGAGTTCTTCTTTTAGAAGGTGTCAATGGAAGGTTTCCAGTCAACAGCCAGGACTCATATTTCTTCCGCAAATAGTCCTTAAATGGTTTGTTGACTGAAACATCGAGGGGTTACAGTTGGCTATTCATAGAAATATTAGGAATATTCCTAATATTCAACCAAGTCTTATAATTTATCTGTTCGGATAAATGTCCACGAAACATCAAGAACCGACAAACCAGGTGGGTTACGTAGCGCACCATGCCGTCTATTCCAGACGAGTTTTAGCCATTCCATTTGGCAATTTCTCCTGCCTTCAGTTACAGTGCATAACAGTCCATTTGTACGTATCTCGGCAAAAGGCAATACAGCTTCATTTATTCGTGGGTATTTTCCTTTCTTATGTCCCGTAAAGCACTTGGTTGTTGTTTTGCAAGAAAATATGGAGTTGCAGTCATTTCTCCAATGACCAATATTTGTTCCATTAATATCAAATTTACGTCCACTGCTCTGTTTCCGTGATTTTCTGCGTACACAGTACCAGTGAACGTAACTCAATTGAAGTAACAGCAGGATGAACAGATATTCGTGCGCTTGCGCAGGCACTCCCGCTCGATGAATATCCCTCCCACATCTTTTTCCTTTCTTTTGATAGCAATTGTAAGGCGCACCCCAATTTCAGAGAAGTTAAAATGTTCAAATTCTGCGTCCTAGAATCGATGAAATACGGTATATATAACGGGATGAAGTTGTGGTTAATATGGCCAGCTTATTCTAGCACTCCTCTCAACACTGCACATTGTTCTGATTCAAATAAATTCTGATTCAGTTGAATTTGTTTGAATATTTGAAGAAGAGCATAGATTCACATGTCCATTTTCGGAAAAGAACAGTATTGGCTAACAGAAATTTATTTGAAACAATTTTGACCTCCAGAAACCTAACGTTGACATTATTAGCAAACACGAAAGAGATTAAAAATTTAATTTTTACTCAAACTTTTTCGTAATCATCTAAGAGAAAAATTCTACAATTGTTTCTGTAGTAACCACTTCTTGTGCATATCTTAAATTCTTTAATAATTTCATTGTAAGAAATCCTAAAAGTACATCAAAATTATTAAAAGATGTTTATAAACAACAGGTGACGTTGTGGGGGATCTTATTCAGCAAGAAATGAGTTTTTCCATCTTCATTCAGCATTTCTATGAATCACAGAACGTGATACGACTGACCAGATTCTGAAGTGGGCTACAGCGCACACACTCAGTATAATTTTAGAAATATTTTTTGAATGAACTATGAAATGTTTGCTAGACACTTTCAGCCAAAAAAAGAAAACATTTAGTTAAGAACTGCTTATCCAGAGCACTGAACAAAGTAAGTTTCCTCCTTGGGGATACTTGTGGCTGCCAGCTTGGGTGAATACCAAGTTCAGTTGAAATGATTAACAGGCCACCTTTTCCCGGTGGCCTGTTAATCACGTCAGTGAGTCGTGGAAGATCTTCTCGTCTTATCTTTTTGCTTCTTTATTTCTGGAGTCAATAGTTTCTTCTAAAAGCTCATCAATGTGCAGTACAGCTGCTGTAACCACAGAAGATCCATATATAAAAACTTTATGTTGGTGGCATGTAGAATGACGTACAAAAGGAAAGGAAAAGCTAGGCAGTTTCCTTAGGATATGGGCCAAATTTTGAATTGTTGTTACAATATTTAATTTCTAGAGGCATTTGCCACACTCCACCTCCTCCTCTTTCTCCACTAACGAAAGAGATGTCTACCCTTGCCTTAATTCTTCATTTAATTAATCTCAAAGGTGTTCATTGGGACAGAGGATTCGGCTCCTGGCGACTAAAGTATTCCGATCTTATTCTCTTAAGTAATGGAAAGTGTAAGGGCCATCTACATAAAATTGTCACAAGATAGGGCATACAGAATTCTCTGATATCACCGGCTCGTTGGTCCAGGGTTTTGTTGATTCCGTTTCGGATACCAGAGGTTGTGGATTCAAACTAGGACGAGCCCAGAAGGCCAATAAAAATTCCTCACCTCATCGACGGGACTCGAATTCAGGTATTTTGGGGAGGACGGTGGTCATATCAACCTGTCAGGGCCTAAGGTGGGTAGTTTGTTTTTGGCTTGTGTTATGCAAGCTTACTTCCATGTATCATTTGCCACTACTAATACTAAGAGATGTTTTATTCTAGATTTTCTCTCAATTAGTTTTCTTTTATTCTCTTTGATAACTGTTCTGTTTTAAAATTAAGTGTTATGTTTGGGGATGGATGCAATGATATGATAATGGGCTATAGTCCTGTTCTAAGAGAAATTCATATATCAATCCAACACACCTTCAATAGTCCGTCTCTTTTTATTTCAAAGGACAATCTGCGTGGGTAGCACAGTGGCATTATCATCGTCATTCGCACACCGGTTGGAAAAGGCCCATGTTCTAAATCTGTCAATAACGCGAGGAAATTTTATGGGCTTTGTTCATTCCGTGGCTGAGTTAGTCGGTCTCAGGTGGGACAGCAACGTCCCCCCCCCCTAGAAACTCGGGTTTTTCGTCCAAGCAAATCGACACGCTATACACTTGGGTTGTTGTTGTTGTTGTTGTTGTTGTTGTTGTTGTTCGATTTTAGGAGCATCAGCGAATAAGGTCATTTTGCTTCATGTTTATTGTCTATAAATTGCGTGTGTTCTGTGATCGATTTTCTGTTTGCTGGACGAAAAACACGAGTTTCCAGGAGGAAACACCATGCCACCCTCGCACGAGACCGATTAATTCAGCCACGTTTTGAAAAAGGCCCATAAAAATTCCTCAGTCATCGATTGGATTTGAACTCAGGTCTTTTCCACCCGGTGTGGGGATAAAAAGACCTGTTCTACCCACGAGGGCATACACTTGGTCAGATTATTCCGGGTGTGACATTTTTTTTTATATCAATGGACATTTGTAAAATTATGATTGATAGTTTTCGACTTGAATTATTCTTTATTTTCAAAATAATGCAATACTCTCTCTCTCTCTCTCTCTCTCTCTCTCTCTCTCTCTCTGGTTCGTGGTACTTGAAGATATAATTGCTGTTCCCTATTTGATGCATACACTTCCGAAGTGATTCTTGCCTTCCACGATATCGAGGAATCCTGTTAAGGACACAGATATGGACATCGAACTAAGGGTTCAACTTGCTTGCATACGCTTGTATTATCTCAAAAATATATCACGTTTTCTCTGTGATCTGTCTTGTTTAAATATAAAATAAATGATTTTTCAGCAATTCTCCAAATAAACATAGAACAGATAATATATACCCCGCTATCAACAGAATAAAGGAACCCTGAATATGCTTTAATTTTAGAACAGTACCCCTGTGAGTTGGTGCATATTTCACTTTTGCATTAAGTTCTTTCCAAAAGTTGTCTTCATCTGTCCACTTGATCACTAGACCAGCTTCGACTATTTTGAGAATCCTACAAAAAGGAGGGAAAAATAATATGATATTTTATAGAAATACGAATATACACACATATAAACTGAAGTGGCTTTGCATTAGCAGCGCATTTTCTTGGCACGTTTATTGTTGTTGTAATTGGTTTTTAGGAGCATCAGCGACTAAGGCCATTTTGTTCTGTGTATACTGTCTGTTAATTGTGTGTGTTCTGTGGTCGATTTGATGTTTGCTGGGCGAAAAACCTGAGTTTCCGTTCTTACCATGGATTCCAAAAGATGTTACAGGATGTCTTCTGGTAGTGCTACCCATGCGTTGCACAATGCGTCCAATAATGTCGGCGCATTGTCATGTGGATGGTAACAGTATCGAATGTTCTTTCCCAGTGTTTCCTAAACATGCTCAATTGGGTTGAGATCGGTTGAATCGGTGGTAATGAAAGAACGGAGAATTCACTGTCATGTTCCTAAAACCAGGTAGCAACTTGCCGAGCCGTGTGGCGTTGTCCTGTTCATAGGCACTGGAGTTGTCTAAACGCACTGTCATCATTAAGGGGTGCGTTTTTTTGGTCACGACAGAAATGTAGGGGTTCCCTTCGAGGCGTTCCTTAACGGTGATCAAAGGACTCCGGACATCCGATGGAAACATTCCCAGACTACAATGCCACATACGTAGTCTTCACTTTCATTTATTTTGTCAATTATGGAAGGGGTGACTCGTTTTAAAAATGCAGATATCTGAAATTATGCAAAAAAGAAACTAACAAAGAAAACAAAGCTGCATACATTAAATGCTCGAAATGCAAATTCCAAATTTGCCAGAGCTGCTCAGGCCTTTCCCACATAAGCCTGAAAAAATTATCAAGCGCAGCCCGATCGGGATTCATTGCATATTGCTGCAGAAAAAAGCCTGCGAATGAACAAGGGAGCCCTTCCCACTCAACCTTGAGCCCCCCTCCCAAACTGCTGCTTGGCTACCACTTGATGCCGCCTTGCCCACTGCAGAGTAGTAGAAGGCGGCACGTCAGTGACAGCCAGGTGTATTCCACCTAGTTTGATAAACGAAGCCATGCTGAAGCTGTTACTAACCTAGGAGCGCTTTCAGTCCCTCAACGAAACCACAAAAGATCACCGGAATCTACCAAACCAACCATGAATTACCTGGCCATGTAAACCACTACACAATTTCCATGGACGGACACTCAGCCAACTGAACCAAACTACTTAGGATAGGACCACATCCCATGAAAGATAAACACTGATTGGGCTGGACCAGACCCTGGATGTGACAACCACAGGCAAACCCCATGGACTTGACCCAAGGAACTGACCAAAAGCAGACATAGTGCTACTACGTGACAATCACGCACTGGACCAAACAACTCGATGTGATAACCACGGACTTGACCCACGGACTCGACCCAAAGATTTGACCAAATAACAAGTATATTGTCACCGAGCCTTATTGGTGATCTGTGCCAGTTCCCTTTTCTGGCCCACTTTAGCCTCCCTGGTGGCGGGGAGATTGACAGGCCTCCTGTCCCCTCCTGACCACCCTTCTTTTCTCTCCGGTGGGACATGGGAATGCCCCACTGACATCTGATTGGGGTCGTCTTCACTATTGACCCATCTTTCTGCCCTTCTCCCCCCAGCCTTCAGTCTCCCTCCCCTCTCTATCTTCACGCTAGCGTACGCCCCACACGTCAAAATCTAACTTTGTCTAAATTACTTTTCGCTCACATTTTGGCCTCTCAGAGTTCAAGCGCTCTCCCCACGCAATCAATCGGTTATTAAATAATCACTATATGTATATATAGATTTATTTATTTTTATTATTATTTTTTTTTTAGGTCCTAGCCACTGAAATCTCAGGAAATTAGGTGGCAGGACCTGCCAGAGTAAATACAAACTATTAGGTGCCTGGTCTGCCTCCACGGGGCGAAGTGCGGGCAACATCGGGCCTCTGTAGAGGTCTAGCAGCTAAATGGCCAGATGAACAACGGTACACAACACTACTCATGTACAATATCTATACACTTTTAAATCTCTGGCCTTTACAGCGAATTGTATCACACCACAATGTAAACTACGCGGAGATGGTTGAAACCCCTGGTGCCGTCTGACCCTAAATACACTTTACACTTTAGTCCACCTAAATGATGGCACTGAAGACGATGCAAAATCCCTCGATGTCTCCTCATTTCATCGTTATTTTGTGGTGCACCACCACATCAAATTTTGTCCCGCTTTATAGCAAGCTGCTCGAGTTATACCATGCTTTCTACGTGTTTTGTTAATTATACCGGGCAATGTAGTATTATTAATTGTAAACTGATTTTATTTTTATTTGTGTATCGTTCATATTGGATTAAAGCTGTGTCGGTTTCTTGTACGAAATCTTTAGTGACAGCAATTTGATCTCTCGGAAACGACCCCACAAGTAATTAAATCTTATTCCAATAAGGCATCCCACCCCATCTGTGTGTTTTTTCTTCTAACAACGTAGGCAGAAAGTCACATACAGGGACCTGCTGCATAAAAACACAGAGATCGCACCATATACAATGCTATCAAAGCAGTACATCCTACCTCTGGGAGATCAGGAACTCTTGTTTTCGTTGTCTGCATTCACTAGGATATTTCGTCCATGGCATATCAATGCCATGGACGAAATATCCTAGTGAATGCAGTCTCAAAATAGAGAATCAACCCAGCTCAAACCTGCTTTCTGATCACCGGAATCGGCCCAACCAAATTTATTTATTCCATGGTCTGAACCGTTTTATTTTCAGTATTCAATCATGACTTTTAATCACTCTCTCTTTACCTGTTTTCCTCCTTTTAGTCTTAATTTTTAAAGCGATGTTCACAGCATAGTGTAGCTTCACACTTATTTTCGGTTGCACATTTACAGCAGTTGTGTTTGCGCAGACGCAACAACTGTAGTGAAGAGCCAGTATATCGAGTCCATGAATATGTTACTTGAGGGCTTACAAACTCGACGTTTTGAATAAATCATGCTGCCTCACTTAAAGTAAACTAACTGAGCCACGTTGTGAAAAATCCCCATAAAAATTCCTCACGTCATTGACGAGATTCGTACTTTTCCACTCAGTGTTGACAGGACGGCGATTCTACCAACCGTACTACTCGTGATGACTTTTAGAGATTCAATAAACATCTTTGTAATGATCAGAAGGCATTCTCTGGTCAATGTCTAACAATCATCTGCCAGCATTCCATGTTCCACCATCCTTGGTAACTTTTCACCACGGTACCAATACCTAATGAAAACGTACCTCTTCCATCAGGAACTAATCAAAGGGTATCTTGGAAAACGTCTCAATTGGAATGGGGAAAACGTATTTTTAGAGATATATTGCAACCAAGATTTTGGTTTTTAATAAATTCTTCATCAAAATTTTATAGTTTTCTTTCAGTCTTTTCCTAAAAATATTCACAAACTTTCTTGAAGGATATCCCAACTTCCAGTTGCAAAGAATTTAACAGTCTTTCAGATGTACATCTTTTAGTAACTCTCTGATCTGTAGACCGACGAAAGTACCTTCGATTATGGCATCACTGATGTGTGGAAACTTTAGTTTTAAATACTAAAAGCCATCTTTATTCTTTGAATGAAGAAATTCTTCATTAGACCCATTTTTATGTGATTCAATGGTAAAAATATGATTTTTCCATCAACTAGTGGCTTCTAGATAGTTTTTTTCCATATTTATTTTAAAAATATTTCAGTCTTATTGAAAGAATAGTCCAATTTATTATACTTACGATATATCAAATTGTTCCTTACAAGGATGGGCGTGTTGTATATAATGGCATACAGGTGTGGTAAAAAAGGAATCCTTGCTCAAATCAAATAGCTCTTTGCCATGCTCACGAATGAGAAAATGAATCATTCCATCTACATGAATAAAGGCATGATTTCCTTTCAGAGCTTTGAGCACGCCATCTTCATGAGAACGATGCTTCTGAAGGTTCTTAAATATAGTTTGCTGTGGGCCATCTTTGTACGACTAAAATTAAAAAAGGAATTCAATTCAACATTTTCATTTATAAGCTAGTGAAACTGTACATTGTTATTTAGCGAGGAAATGGATTGTGAGTTTTTAAATCAAAACGAATTTAAAGGATGTCTTTGAACATTTGCAATTTTATAATTGCAAATGTTCAATAGTCGATTGCATTGGTGAATTCTAATTTAATTAATATTTACCTGAAGGAACTGTATTATCGATGAACCAGAAGCGGTTCCACATGTTATTTTCTTGTCATCTAGAGCTTGAGCTAAATGTTGTATAGTTTCAATTTGTTCAGCTTTCCCAACAACCGTTAAGAATGACAGCAGAGTAGAAGAATATGCTGCAACTATCACTACCACAGCTAGTCTCCAAACAGCGTACAGTATTCTGAATGATGGATATTGAAGATATTTCGGATCTGTTCCTGAAATTACAGAAAAAGAATTAATTTCCAAAATTTATAAAATTCATTCGCATTTATTTCATTGGTATTAATGGTACAATCTTATCTATTGAAATTAATGGTTCAGTCTTATCTATTGAGATTAATGGTTCAGTCTTAACTCTTGGGATTAATGATACTTCAATTGTCTATATCTTTTTGGCTTTGCATTTGGTGAATAAAGATTTCAAAGTCGCGTTGTATGTTAGATCCCTTATGACTTATAGTTGATCCATTTAATCTTTAGCAGCACTTTCTAATATTAAGTCCTTAGCCTTAACATTAGAGAATTGGAAGCGTCTTGGACTTATCTTGACTAAAGTAATTTGGGACTATCAAATAGTCAAACCAATTATTAACTTATCTGCAGTGGATGTCAATATTATTCATGGTAATTTATTCAATGGAGGATCCTCGGACGATCCTTGCATGATAAATCCACTCTTCTTTTTTTTTTTTGAGTTTGAGGAAGAAGAAGAGGGCCAATTGCTCCTTTAACACGTCTCTTTTTCTGTAGGAAACGATCCAGATTTTTTGAGATCATGACTACATCGTAACTTGAAGTGAATACTATGTTAGGTTGGCTCCCGGGAATTATGCATCAACTGGATACATCTACCTATTTTAATTCACCTGATTGTCCAATGGTGAGTTTTCCTTTGAACATATCACGATATGGGAGCTTTATTTTTTGTTTCAGGCCAGAGGAGCACTGTACAGTTTAATAGTGAGTTCGGCTAACTGTGGCCTCGATTGAAGAAAACTTTAAAAATTCCTCTGGTCGTCTGGTAACGAACCCAGATCCCTCTAAACGAGCGAGCAGTGGCGTTCCACCTCTTCTGACAGGTACTCAGGTACTCAGTTGAATTCAGATGTAGTGGCTAGGGAGGTTACCACAGTCGACTGAATTCACTCTGATGTTTCTGGAAAAAATACCGTACCATTCTTGCCTTGTGATATGGTGCATTATCTCTTTGGAAGAGCTCATTAATAGATGGATTCATGGCAACCATTTTGCAGCTTTGTGAAGACAGATATTTTTAAAACAATGAACTGCCTATAATTTTGGTTCTTAAAAGATATCACATGAATAATGTAAAGTTAAAAATAGCAATTTTACCTTGGGCGAAAAAGCTACCGAATACCAGCCATGGAATTAAGGACCACTTTAGTTTTATATTTTGGTGAAGCCATGCTGATACCAGACAGACACCATACATGCTCCCGATTACTAGAAGAGATGATACCACAATGCACAGCCACAACTGTAATAAAATAATTGCAGTAGTATTCTAACACCAATTTTATTCAATCTAAAAATTTACATAACTTATACAAGAGATTTTCCTCCTTATCAAAAACCTTACATTCGAACGTTTATTAACAAAATATTTCAAATTTAAGTAAATCTTTATTACTGTAGAGGTTGGGTATTGTATTGTTTTAGGTGCATCAGAAACTTGGCCATGTTGGGCCGTATATAATATGACTGTAAATTGGGTATATTCTGTGGTCAATTTTACTGTTGCTGGAAGAAAAACCAGAGAAAAAACCATTTTACCCTTGTCTGAGACCAACTAACTCAGCCACGTTGTGAAAAAGGTCCATAAAAATTCCACGAGTCATTAATGGGACTCGAACTCAGGCCTTTTCCACCTGGTGTGGAGAGGACGGTAATTATATCGTGTGTTAACCACGTGGGTGTGGTTAACACACAGTATAATTAAAAAAATCTCCGAAGCTGACGGACCGTGACAGAAAAGCCTGCAAAGAATCGTCCTCTGGAACGCAGATCGATGTTTTCACAGAAAACAGGCACACAGTGGGACTCTTGTCAGCACCAGTACAATGCGCAGGACACTACATGATACGAGTTGCCACGGCAATCGTGCAGCTGTCCACCAGCCACTAGCCATCCAGACTAATGCCAGACTCTGTCTAGCTTGGTGTAAGGACTGCTGTTCTTGGACTGTAGGCCGTTGGAATGTTGTACTGTGAAATGATGTATCGCAGTACATGATCTTCCTGTCTGACTGTCATGCCTCAGTGTCAGATGCCCGAAGTAAGCTTTATGCCGGGCTTCGTCCAAACGAAGAAGAAGTTCGGCGGAGAAAGCGTGATGGTGTCAGCACTATTTTCATGGCTTGACCTGGGTCTGTTGGTAGAGGTCTATCCAGATGTCCTGGACAATAACGTGTTACCTACAATGTCGGGAAAGGCGTACGCCTGCTTCAGCGGAACAACGCTCAATGCCATACTACTCGAACTGTGACGGACTGGTTTGAGGACTTGAGCGTCAGAAAGTTGCACTGGTCAACTCAGAGCCCTGACCTTAATGCTATAGAGAACCTGTGGGATGAATTGGATATTCGGGTGGGTGTGAGGAGAGACTGTCCATAAACAGCTGAACTGGTTGCCGCTTTGAAGGCTGAATGGCAAAAACAAATATCATAGGGCATTTAGAAAAAAACAAAACAAAAAAACTGGCGAAGAGTTTTTCACGAAAATAAAGGTTATTTGTAGACATGCGTGGACACACACGTGTCTACTATACAGTGTCCTACCATTAATACGGCATGGCAAAATACTCGAGATATAAAGAGAAAAAATTTTGCTGGCTCACCTTTATTGTGAATGGAAGCAAGAGGACTGATGGATTAACTCTTTCTTCGGATTCCCGAGTTACGAATAGGTACCTGGATGGGGCTTAACGGATCTGCTTTTTGGGCCCTTTTGTAAGAGCACGCTAAAACTACGGCTGTCATATGAGCTTCCTGCAGAGACGGTGAATATTAATGAAGAATTTTGGGAATATAAATTATATAATTTAAGCCAGACTAAATAGCAAGAGTTGCACATGCGCAATATAAAATCTTGGAAAAATAGAATAAAAGTTATGTGCTATGGTAAATGTACAAATTTGTATATTGGACACTGCAGAGCTTAAACCACTTGTTGAGAAAAATATAAAATTTTTCACGCAACCATAATAAAGAACAAATGAAGTGAAGGAAAGTGTTGTTAGGAACACGCCTGTCGATATACACTGCCCTACCATTAATATCCGGACACCCCACCCTGGATCGGAAAACAGGTCCTATGCATGCAACACGTCACAGAACCTGCTATAAATATGCACACTGGGCTTCGAACAGACAATTGCAAAAGTGGGCATGAAACATGACACATTTAACAGAATTGATCACTTCAACAAATGCTAGACGCCGATTAACATGGTGTAAGGAGCGCGAATCCTGAACTGTAGAGCAGTGGAAAACAGTCCTATGGACACAAGAGTCAAGGTTCGCGCTCTACCAGTCTGATGGCCGTTCCTGGATGTGGCGAATGCCAGGAGAACAGCTCCTTTCTGATTGTATCCACCCACAATGAAGTTTGGTGGAGGCAGTGTCATTGCATGTGGCTCCTTTCATGGTTTTGCTTGGGCCCATTAGTCGTTATCGGCAAAACCATGAATGTTGTGCAATACCAGGACAACCTGGACAATTATGCAGTTCCAACGTTATGGCAATACTTCAGGGAAAGCCCATACTTGTATCAGCAAGACAACGCGCCATGCCATACTGCTCGGGTTGTAAATCCACTGTGTTACGACTCGAGCAGCATGGCATGGCGCTGTGGTTTGAGGACATGGGTGTGGAAAAGTTGCATTGGTCAGCCCAGAGTACTGACCTGAACCCTGTTGGGCATCTTTGAGATGTAGTGGATCGTCGGGTACGTGCCGTCGAGATCGCCCAAAGAACAAGTCCAGACTGGTGGCTGCTTTAAAGGCCTAGTGGAGGAACATATCACCTGACATTTATAAAAAGCAGGTTGAGAGTATGCAGCGAAGATTGTAGGCCGTCATAAAAGCAAATGTTTTAGCACAAAATATTAAATGACACAATAAAAACTCTTTTTTAGTGTAAAGGTAGGTGTCCGGATATTAATGGTAGGGCAATGTATGTTGATTTAAACGCACGCGCGCGAGTTCGTTTCCATCATCCTGTTGTGAGTTGTTCCTTGACGACGTGTTTCAATTGAACAACATTTGAATTACATTGTGGAATTGAAAATTATACTTACATTATTCTGCACCAGATCTACACTCCTAGAGCCAATTTTACTCTTTGGCACTTTGATTTTGTACCTAGAAAACAATTCATGAATTTATTAATCAAGAAAAATTTCGTATCTTTGAATATTGTTGAAAATATATGAAACATAACAACACCATTCTTACTTCTCCAACAAGAGGAGGAAATGTAACCTCCATGACAGGGTTCTTATTGATTATACTTAATTTATTTCTTTCCATTGCACATCAATTCAATGAAAACAAAAATCTTCTCTAAACATAAAAATTCCAGGATATTTGTCTCTCTTTGTCTAAATTAATTATTACCCGCTTTTCGCAAATATCCTCATACCTTTGTTCGCGATTAAGTTTGTGTTACCGAATATAACTAAATAATCTGGGATTACTATGAACCAAATGTAGAATCTTTAATTTACAAATTTTGTTCTTTAACTGACAATTCTGAAGCCAAGTAATTTACCTATCATACATGATCAGAGTAATCGATTCAAGAAGACATTAAACATCAAACCAACTATCCGATTTTCTGCATAATGGAGGATTTCTTAGCGTTCCCTTTATTCTATTGAGTTCTGAGACGTGCTATTCAGAGTGCATTTGCTATTTATAAAGAATTATGCAATCCATCAATGGCGACTTACTTAAAGTTCATCATCTGTGCTAGTGTTTTGTAGAATGTTCCAAATCTTCTTCCTATTATTGCTGGATTTTCTGTATTGTTGCTTAGCTTAACGAATGCCATCTGTATAGAGTAAAATACATAAATAAATAAGTATATACAAACACACAAATTCTCCCTTTGCAATAGTAATACCCATTCCACCAAAAACAGTAACTCATTGGGAGCACTATAGAAGATTAAGGTGTTTCTAGTTCACTAAAAAAAAAACAAAAAAAAAACTAGTATATTAGGGTTACCCTGTAAGTTATTACATACACCCATGTGTACTGTGTCTGTAAATTGCGGGTGTTCTTTGGTCGATCTGACTGCTTTGCTGGACGAAAAAACCCCAATTTCTGGGGAAGAAAACAAATCTTTGCTAACAACGCCTGAAACCGACTAACTCGGACACGGAGTGAAAAAAGCCCATTAAAGTTCCTCGTGTCATCGACGGGATTCGAGCCCGGGCTTTTTCCACCCGGTGTGAGGAGGAGGACGGTGACGGTACCACTGTGGTCTACACGCGCAGACAACCGGAGATTACAGCAAATTATTGTCAAGGACACAACAGTGAGAGATGCCACATGGTGACGAAGCCACCTGGCGGCAGAAACAAGCCAGCACATCACCGCGGGTTGCAGGGTGATCACCCAGTTGGAGTACATTCATAGACATGACCAGGTCGGAAAATACATCATAAACTAGCGGAAAAAAATAGCAGTTGATCAAAGAAAGTGTACCATATTACAAGTACGAATCCGAAGCCATACTGGAGACTCTACTCATAAACTACGTTGGGACCGAGCCATAATAACGTACAAGACGATCCAGCACAACAAACCAGACATAACCATCATCTACAAGAAGGAAATGGCTACCTACCCGATCGAAATAGGGGTGCCCAACACCAGCAGCCTCCAGAAAACCTACGAGGAAAAGATCAGGAAGTACACAGAGCTAAAACAAGAAGACAAAGAAATGCGTTGTATGAAAAAGTAATGATAATCCCAATCACCATCAACCACCTGCTTGATGCCAAAGAGCCTTCATAAGAACCTAGCAGCGATTAATTAATAATAACAGCAACAGGACACAACCATGCACTTGGTACCCTTAACGGGTGAAATAAATTCCATTAAGGGAAGAAAGTCACAATAGTGAATACTAACGACTGTCCAGGCATTGCCTTCGTGGGTAGCACAGCTGGTAGAATCGCCGTCCTCCCCACGTGGGAATTTTAATGGGCCTTTTTCACAATGTGGCTGATTTAGTTGGTGTCAGGCGAGGGTAGGTTGGTTTTTCCTTCCGGAAACTCAGGTTTTTCTTCAAGAAAAACAGGAATTCGACCACAGAACACACGCAATCTACAGACAGCATACACGGAGCAACATGACCTTAGTCCCTAATGCTCCTAAAACTCAACAACATATGCAGGTATCGTTAACCAATAGAGCATCATATAAGAGTATAAATCAAACTTTTGGAATTATTTATCAACTTAGAACAATCCTGTGCTTGGGTCTAAATCCACAGAAAGCTGTAATTGCGATGTCCCTGCAAATCTGTCCTACGCTTTTACAATCGAAACTAAAAGGCGTGTGATTCAAACAGACCTGAGAACAGCGTTCGACATAAAATTCATGTCATCATCATCATGTCAGGTAGTACACCTGTTAAAGTCTCCAGACATCTCTTGGTTGGCTTTTCTGGCATTCTTCTTCCTGTAGGGATTCATCGAAGAATCCGACGAGGCTTTATCCATTGTGGTTTTATCCATTTTTCATACATGTTGTAACCATTTTTGTCTGTACTTCTGGATGTACTGTCGTGGGTATAATTTCCAGTCCTTGTTTTTTATGTGGTCTAACAACGCAAATCCTGAAGTTTTTCTCATAAATTTATGCCTTCTTCTTGGTTTAAAACTTGATTGATTATTCTCATTGCTCTGTTATAGTGTTGAAATTGATATCTTCTTCTTCTTCTTCTTTAATGCTGCCGAATGGCGTTTGCGACTTCAATTTGATATTGTTCTCTGTCTAGCGCTGCGTGTAGAATTTGTGCTGTTGTCATGTGAAGCCAGGTGTTGATGTTATCTAGCCATGCCATTTTCGGTTTGCCTGGGCGTTTCTTGCCTTCGATCTTTCCCTCCAGGATGAGTGGTAGTAGGTGATATTTTTGTTGGTTCCTAGCGATGTGACCTAGGTATTTGCATTTCCTGCTGATGATGGTTTTGAGCAGGTCCCGTTCCGTGTGCATGTCCTGCAGGACCTGTACGTTGGTTATCTTGGCTGTCCACGGGATTTTCAGCATTCTTCGGTAGAGCCACATTTCGAAGGCCTGGAGCTTTTTTGTAGTGGCTGATGTTAGAGTCCAGGTTTCTACACCGTAGAGCAGTATTGGCCAGATGTAGCATTTCAATGTGCGTAATTTGAGCATGATGTTCAAGCTTCTGTCGGTGAGGAGGGTTCTCCATTTGGTGAATGCCTGCCTGGCTTGTTCAATTCTGCTTTTGATTTCGGCCTCATGGTTCAGCTGGTCATCAATGAGTACTCCGAGATACTTGAAGCGGTGTATTTGCTCTAATTTTTCATTGTTTAGTTTGATCGTGATTTTGCTTGCAGTCCTGCTGACCTTCATCACCTTTGTTTTCTTTTTGTTGTTTCGTAGCCCCCATGCTTGGCTTTCTATGTCCACTTCGTTCAAGATGGTCTATAAATCTTGTTCTGAATCGGCTATTAGTGCTGTGTCATCGGCATATTGATATCATTTTCGTTTTCATAAGTCAGGCTATATCCAAAGTATTTAAAACAAAAATTGATACCAAGGGTTCAGTCTTATCCGGACTCCCAACTAGTTAAATTAAGACCTTGTCTTCTGATATTCTGATGATATATTTTTTATTATTCTTATTTATTTGTACATAAAAGTTCAGTTAAATTAATATACGGTTTTTAAGGTGGTTAATTTTTAACACCGAGTATGTTAAAAGCAAATATTTTGACTGAATCCCAAGACTGAAGTAATTCTCATTAATTTGTGAATGAATTACTACTTAATGTTTCCATGGTGAATCCAAAATAATATAAGCATATCATTTTTCTAATGTTTTAGAATCCAAATTTGTTCAGTAAGTTTTCAAAAAAAAAAAACCTTGGCAGTAAAAAACCCTTTTCTAATTCTGTAATATCTCTGATTCATGAAAAGTTTTTCTTCTCTGTCTCATCATATCCAAATCGCTTTTATTCAATAGCGCATAATGGACATTATTTATACCAAGTCCACTTAATAAAATGAATAGGCGTTACTGAAAGGGGTTCCTAATGACAAGTCTTGGTGCAATATCTCTGAAGATAAATATTTATTATTATTTTTTTATAATAAGTAGCACAATGAGGAACTCATATATCGTGTTTGCAAACAGCTTGCTTTCTGTGGTTGGTTTCTTTACTTTGAGGAATAAAAAACAAAATACGGTTTCTTGGAATAAAGTATCTGAGTAACGCCTTTCGTTGAAAAGAGTTTATTGAACTTTGTGATCGTAAAGCACAAATGTGTGGCGACACTATTTGTGTATGACATTTTAGTCTAGACAGTGCATGATCGAAATAATCAGAAATATAATAAACTAGTAAACGTTAGCTAACAAAGAGAAATATGACATTATACTAAAGGGCCCAATCCCGAATCTCAGAAATAGAAGCTTGAGATGTTTAAGAATGGAACAATCATCCATGAACCAGATCTGTTATTTACCTTTGTCTCTTATTAAAGCGATAATTATGGTGGTTTCTTTCATTTAATAGGTAGAAAACTTGGTAAGATAACTTAAAACATGCAAAACCTCTGGCAAAAATGAGATACCGGGCTGGAGAATTTTTAATAACAGCCCATAAATGTTAATCATCAAAAAATAAATTGTTTTTACTTTTAAACTTGTATGAGATCTGTCAATCGATAATGCCTGCTCTGACGACACTAATTATAAAAAAAAAAAAATAAAGAAAGCTAGAATCCTGAACACCTATAGGCTAATAAGAGAGTTCCTCGACAAACAGTAATAATAATAATAATATTAACCGGAAACAACCAGCCACCCCATGCACCTGGTACCAGTATCCGTCACGAGCGGAAAAATCCCATAAAAAAAGGAGAAAGGTCATTATTATTATTATAATATTTATAATTAATAATAATGGTGCGATGGCCCAGTGGTTATGGCACTGGACTACCAGCCTGATGTGTGCCGGGCTCGATTCTCTCCTTGGCGTTGGTCCATCTTTGCCAGAAGTAACTCACATTTGGAAATTGAGATGATGCCAACCACGTTCTTTCCATCTTAAATTCGTGGACTAATGAAAACAAACCCAAGATTTATTTAACTCAGACAAACAAAAACTGTTTCTATATAAAACAGTTATAATACCTCCCCCATTGTGACTTTCGCTGCTGGAACGTCGTTCAGGCCTTCTGGATTAGTTACCATCAAAATGCAACTGGCTCGTGTTCATAGCTTTTATACCAGCTTTACTTCACAAATGTCGGACAGTGTCAACATTCCAGTTCATCAAATACTGGAAGGGTACCTCTTGATTTACTACTTGTTGTAAAGACTCATGTTTGACATCAGCAAAATAAATTTTCATACATTTTCAGCTACCATAGGAAAAGTCAAAGGGCTTTTATTTTCTCATGAATCAATGGCAGCGTATATGGCAGGAATCCCAAAAAGATATTACGAATAACAAGTTATTCTTTCCACCAGATGGTCAGTATACAGCTCATAAATCTTTTAGATCCTTGGTTTTCTCCAATATTTCAGATAATCTTTGTTTTAAGGGCACATAGTTCTCTAAATGCCAAGCTGTTCAAGTTTAATCTTCGTAACACAGATTCTTGATATTTTAAGTATATCTGCTTGTTGTACCACTGTCTTTACTACGATGATACTGTATGCACAATAAAACTTCAACGCATTACAGAGTTTTTCCCACTCCGTCTTTCTCCAAGTGAAATTACTTAACAACTCTATCTTATCCACGACGTAGCTTACCTACTCTTTGAAGTTTATCACAAAATTTCTGGTCTTCCTAGTTACGGTGCTTTCGCTCCTGTATTCTTGAATCCCAGTTCTTGAGTATTCCTATGTTTCTGAGGTCCTTATCTACTTTCCCCGCCTGATTTTTAATAGCTGGCCTCATTTATGGGGTAGGATTGTCGCAGCCTGTGCCATTGGTTAGGTAATAGACCTAGGGGATATAATCATTTGATTGCCCTCGCGGGTAGAACAATGGTTATAATTACCACGCTACCTATGTGTAGAAATGGTCTGGGTTCAATCCTATCCATGATGCGAGGAATTTTCGTGGGCTTGTTTCATTCTGTGGCAGATTTAGTCGGTGTCAGACAAGGACAGCAACTTTTTTTTTCTGGAATCCGGATCCAGTCAAAGAGGGAAACAGACCAGAGAACCACCTAATTTAGGGACATAGTACAAATGGGTGGATGAGTTTATTCTCTCGGGTAACCCAAACATGAAATATATATTTTTAATCCTTTGGATAAGGATTTTTTTATTTATTGTATTAGGCAGTACCAACAAACCTTTGTCAACCCAGCTATGTATTTACAAAATAGATCAAAATCACGCGAGTAAAAAAGTTTCTGATCAGGAATGTATTATTCTGGGCAGCTTTTCAAGTTGCTTCATGATATACATAATCTGAAACTCTGTTAGCTCTGCCCGTGCGCTCTTCGTTCGGCGTATATCTTTGAAATGAATTTTAGGTTTATTATGTTTATAGGCCAAATCATTTGTTTATTTTGCAGTCCCACACAATTTGCTGCAACAGTGGGGATATTTCTAACTTTTGATATGGTAGTGTACGTTCCAAAGTAATATTCATGTAGCTGATTGCTAGGAACCATTACTTAAGTTTACTAATGCACCTATTTAAGGTTCTGCACGTTTAGATCGGTATTTATAGCTGTTTTAGTTTCTATAAGGGCAAGTACTCAGAAAACAAATCTGGAGCTACGGTCTTTGTTAAATCAGTTGACATGCACAATGAATTAAAGGTTAAAATTCTCAAGTTTACTCACGGTAACTGCTGCAGCATTCAGCGTGATCCCCTGAAGATTTCGACAATTGTCTTTCTCAAGGAAAGGAGTCAGTGAGCTGTAGTTGTCTGTTTTGTAGAGCCATTGAGCTTTGACTTTAGAAGTACTGGGAAAAAGTGGTTTCCTATAAATTCGTATTTCTTGTTTGTTCACCTGAAATCAGTAAAGCTATAATTAAGCGTTGTTAATATCGCACCAGTAAATATTACAAAGGGGTTATCAAAAAACATTGACACGAATTAAATTAGACATTGTTTTATTGGCCTTGTCCTTCTGGACATAATTCTTGTCCAGTTCAATACATTTCTGACATCTCCCCACCCATTTTCTAAATACTTCAAAGAAGTTTTCCATCGGATGGAAAAGACTGAGTTCGAATCCTGTCGATTACGTGAGAAATTTTTATGGTAATTTTGAACAACATAATTGAATTAGTTGGTTTCAGGAAAGGAAAGAATGCTTTTTCGCCCGAAAAAACAAATTGACAACACAACACACGCATTTATAGACATAATACGTATAAAGTGCAATATGGTTTAAGTCGCTGATGCTCCTAAAACTCAACAACAACATCGTCTAATGCAGCGGCCATCGAGACGTTTTCAAATCAAAAAAACGTTCGATGGCAGCGCAATTTTTTCAGACCTCACTAATATTGTCCAGACATAGTAAGAATTTTCATTCTCTTAACAGTAGACTTCACGGATTGTACCTTCTTTAGAGGTGGAGATGTTCTATGCTTCTAATAAGAAGTTTGTTATTTTGATCATCATAATGGTGGATCCATCAGGACTCATATCCAGTCCTCTGCAAATTTTCTTCAAGGATTTAACATATGCTGTACCAATACTCACACCAGGTACTAACGCTGACAGACGTCCTGGGACGGGGCCATGTTTTCTGCGTCTTTCTTCCACCTTTGAGCCGCTTCTGGTTGTAGCAGAAAAAAACACCAAAACAAGCAGAACTTTTTGAAAAAGTTCTGCTTGTTTTGGTGTTTTTTTTTCGAGCAGGAAACATTGGCTAATTTGTTCATTATGTTCCTTGTGGGTATGTTATTATATTATACTTGTTCGAGGTTGATTCCAGCTTTCAGAATGTTTGCAAACCCGGGGAAACACAAAATGTATGTTAGAGATGAATATCTGATAAGTTTAATATATATTGTGTAGTAAAATAAATCTCAGTATTTTCTGATCACTCCTGGCAAAAAAGCAACTAGTATCTATTATACATCTATTTCTAGAAACATTTTAAATGCACGTTGTATACAGTTAAAAAACAAAAGTAAATATTTATTTTTTAAAAATCTACGTACCTCAGGAAGTGTGCTAAATTCAACGTGTATTGGAGAGGTAACCACAATGCGAAAAACACCAGGAATTGAAGAAGAAAAGAACTGAGTTAAGTATGAGCTGTTCACTGGCTTACTGGAAAAAATGAACCATCTGACTTTAAACGTTTGTCTCGAATGAACCTGAAAGTGATGTGTGACCTACATTATATATCGAGTTTGAACAATAATTTATTTTCATCGATTGCAATTTTGCTTATTTTAAACGTTTTACAAATTAGTGAATTAAAAGAATTTATGGAGGATATTGAAAAAGTAATAATACTGATAATTCCCGGATCAAACGACTGCATCCAGAAGCTTGCACTTTTTTCACGTGGCATTTGATGTGATACACGTGTGCCATGCTTTCATGCGCAGAATTAATTTTATTTCCGAGAGAGTGCTCATGAATTTGAATGCATTGCGTTCGCTTTGTGACAGAAATATTTATGAATTTTCGACCAGAGTTACAAGGCTGTTTGGAGAGCTGTGTTATAAGGAGATGAAGGATTAGCTAATGCTGGAAAATGATATATTTGTAATGAAATTATAAAAAATCCTAATGAAATCATCCATTTTAGATTGAGTTTTATGGCTTAAGCAATAATCATTGAAGTGATCAGATAAATCATTATCCGTCTCTCCTGTTTGTCAGATCTGTCTACATCCAACTGTTTTTTTTTTTTTTTTTTGTCTTTCTTGAAACCAGAGGATGCGAGGGTATTGCAGTGGTTATTATCACCGTACTCCCCACATCGGGTGGAATAGCTCTTGGTTCGGTATCAGGCGTGGACGGTAAGGTATTTTACACAGGAAACTAGGAATTTGTGTCCAGTCAAAGAGGCAAATTGACCAAACAATTTATGGACATATTACATGGGCAGATGAGTTATTTGCCCTCGTGAGTAGCAATAAGAACATGAGTTAGTCCTCGGTTGGCTTTAATATAACACTTTTTTTACTGAAACCAAGAAAGGTTGTTGTAGTAGGGTACCATTAAGTATCGTATCTAGTTTGTAGTTTCTTATTGCCCTCCTGGTTAGCACAGCTGGTATAATCACCGTCCTCTCTGCACTAATTGGATGAGATTTGAGTTAAATTCTCGTTAATGAAGCGAGGAATTTTTATGGATATTTTTCAGCGTGGCTGAGTTATTCGGTTTCAGGTGAGGACAGCATGGTTTTTTCTCCCGGGAACTGTGGCTTTTCGTACACAAACAGCAAGTCGACCACAGAACAGATGCAGTTTACAGACATTATATACGAAGCAATATGATCTAAGTTGCTGAAGGTCCTAAAACCTCCTAACAACCAACTAGTTTCTTATCGGGACTATCGGTATTTTACTTTTTCAAATACTCCTCATACTAAACTCCATTTATCATTAATAGTTATTACTGAGTCATTCAAATAAATTAATTTATTAATGTCCAAAGTGTTTCTTGGGCGTATATTCTAAATTAAGAGCAGATTTGATTGACACACCCTTAATACCTTTAAAAACCCAAAAACAACGAAACACCACGTACCCGTTTGTAAATGATATTCAATGCATTTTCAATCCTGTCTATATCAAAAAGGACATCAACAGTCTGAAATCCTGATAGATATTTTTCCCTAAATGGATCTATCGAATGAAGTATCTTGTCAGTCTTCTTAATGTCTTTTAAAACGTATGCAGAAATACCTGCTTCATGAAGTCGTTCTGTCACACATTGTGCAACGCAGTCATCTGGAAAGACACGTAAGAATTAATAGATCTCACTTGATCATTGAAGGATGGTCATAAATTGCTATTGTCAAGACCACGATCACATCTTTGGGATCTTTCGAAATAGTGCGTTGATATATGAAAGACACACCATTTGAAAATACAATTAACTATCAAATAATGATAAATCTGAAAATATCCTCACCTTCTGTTAAATTAAAAAAAAACGAATTTAAAAGAAAATATTTAGTTAAGATCAAAGACCATTCAAGAATATTCATAACATGATACTCTTAAGAGCATCATTCTATAAAAACCTATAAAATAAGCAACTTACCTGAATTTTTGTGACATAAGTAGACAAGAGCAGGAGGAAAACTCATATTCTTCCTATAAACATTTTTGACTAGTTTCAATATCGTAGAGCATTTCCATCCTAGGAAGACAGATAGAAATATATATAATTAAAATATTTATTTAAACATAGTAATAAAAATAAGATTCACTTTTTCTTTATAACGATTTAAAATAATAACTTATATTCCTTTATTTTGCGCAGTATTTCTGCATTCGTGAATCAGGAAACACAATTGAGTTGAACAGCCATTTTGAATGATCAGAACCAACTGAAAATGGATTGATATTGATCATAAAATAAATTAACAAAAGAAAGAACTGTGCTGGTTATTTTGAGCAAGGACACATATTTAGTAATAGTATGGATGTGAGAAAAGGGTTTGGTATCAGGCGCCAAGGAAACTAAGGCTATGAAGCTCAGTAACTACGTGTATACCTCCGTCTGCTCTTTGCTGGACGAGAAGCACGAGTTTCCGAGAGGAAAAAACCACAAACCATCTCCCCTGAGACCGTATAACTCAGCCACGCTGTAAAAGAAAATCCATAAAAATTACTCGTGTCATTGACGGGATTCCAACTCAGACCTTTTTCGCCGGTGAGGTTGAACGGTGATTATAACCACTGTGCTACCCAGGAGGGTAGTAAGAAAAGCCGAGGCAGCTATACTGAACAGCGAGTAGGAGAACGACTTAGGTCTGATATCTATCGACATATTCTGCGCTGACCATCAAGAGTTTTTGGCAAACTGTGTGAGATTTGATTTTGGAACCAAACTGTTCCTCTTGCTCCTCTTATTCCAAGTTCAACGGCTGAGTCCATTGCACCCATGTAAAAGCACGTAGGACCACGGTGGAATATGTAGCAGCTGACATGCGTAATCTTATTTCTCAATTGATCTTTCTCGAGCTATTTTTTGTTCCTCGACAAAAATCACGCTGAAAGGATGACAGTTTAGCGGTATGGAGTACATTGTAAAAGAACTGGTACCTGTTAGAGCAAATATGTTTAGAAATGTTTACAACAGCATTATGATCGATCTCAGAACTGTTAAAAAATATTAAAAGCTTCTTTCATTTTCAACATGTTGTTTTCTTTAACTTGACTCTGTCTTTTATAGTGAAACCTTTTATTGTAACGAAAAGGTTAGAAAATGTAATGACGTTAAAGGTTGCGCGATCGAATTTTGGAAACACTTGTAAACAAGATTCGTGCATTTTCGTTGGTAAATAAGTAGATTATGTTGTTCGCTATTTTATCGTGTTTCCATTATGTTTCGTGTTACTGCGACTGTGGTTGTCAAACAGCGTAAGAGCAGCATGGTTACAATGAACCTATACTTAGGAGAATGTGGGGACATCGCATTGAACAATCAAAACAAAGTTTATTTTCCATATAAAAGACCATTATGGATCGCGTAGTTGATTGCTTTTCAATCTGCAGGGTATGGGACAAATAATTTGCGAATGGGCGCGAGTCAAAATAATCTGGAAATGGGATCGGTAAAATAATCAATATTTTCCCTTAGAAGACAGAAAGCCAATCTACCATCACCCGCAGTGAGTGGTTAGAGAGAAACCTGGACACCCAATTACAAAAAACAGTTGGAAAACCATACGATGGAAGCATATTTAGAAGAGCTTTATGGCATAAAGCTCTTCTAAATATGCAAGCTTTTGAAATGTCAAGAGCAACTGATTCAGTTTCACCAAACTTTACCATTGAATTTGTCCAAAGATGAGTAACATAAGCCAGAATATCACCAGTGGATCGACACTGATGGAATCTATACTGGCAATCGTTGATCAGATGGAAGATTTCTCGATAGTTTAAGAGTTGATGGTTAATCTGGCTGCGGGTTAATCCCTCAGCCTTCCCTCAGAGCGACTCCAACTCTGTGCCCACATCTCAGCCGTCTTCATCTATCCGACAGGTTTCTGCCTTTTCAGCTACTCTCATGTGCCCAGTCTTTGGATGTTGACCTTAATAAGTTTGCTTTGAGACAGGGAATACAGACTCCGCATCTTTAAATTGTACTTCCCCGTCCCTGATACTTCTCCTTGAACCTCACTTTATTACCGCAAGCCAGCACAATTGTATGACATGAAGATGGCTTTCTAACTCTTCAGTTTTCCATCTATATATTCTTTGTACATTGTCGTGTATATAGATGGATTATACTTTGAGGTTTGAGTTGTATTCCGTTTTATTCGTCCACATATGCATTTTCATATGTTTAATTTATTAATGTTCTTTCTCTTACATATTGTACTATTACTGTTAACCCCTGGTCTTGTGGCCGTGAAGCGCAATATTGTAATATATCAAATTGTATTATTATTACAATAAAGATTTCTTCTTCTTCTTCTTTTTCTTCTTCTTCTTAATTGATTTTTCCTTTACTTTAAAAAGCGTAGAAGTAATTTCAATGGGACTCTAATTGGATGGGAGGGATTTGTCACCCTTTTTTAGGAACTAGCTGAATATGAGTAAATTTCCAAGCAGAAGGAAAAACACCTTTGGAATAAGCAAGTGAAAAAAGGCAACACAGAACAGGAGTAAGTTCAGGAACAAGATTTGAGAACAAGTAGAGAAATACCATGAGGACGTGGAGCTTTCTTAGCATTAAGATTGCTGAAATTTCTTCTAATATCCTTTTGACGGAAGACCGCAGGAAGCATTGAATGGAGCGTTAACCCTGCTGGCAGAATTCCTGTATATCATTGATAAAATTTCATTAGTTGTCCTGGCAGCCTGTTTGAACTGCTCAGAGAACTTCATATCTGACAAAAATCCCCCCAGTTGCTTTCATCTTCCCTTACCCTGAGTGTAGTACCACACAATTGGTACGATAATCTGGGATTACTTCTACCCATATGCAGCACCTTTCATTCGTCAATGTTAAACTTCAAATGCCATTTCTCTCCACCTGCCTAACTTTTGTAGATTTACAGTAGTTTACTCTAACTGCTGTCATTAACAACTTTGTCAGCCTTTGTATCATCTGCACACTTAGATACGTTAGGAAGGTTTTCTACGTTAGGAAGGGGGAAATATTACTCTTGAAAATTGCCAAAAAATGGTGGAATTTTTTCGCAACTTATATGTTTCTGTTGTTCCGCTACTTTTGACAACATAATGTACATTACGTCTGGAATGCATTAGAATCAATTCATCTACCATCTTTATCATCATTTTAGAATCAATTAGACTATTATATCTGTTAATGTCAGAAACTTTTTTTCTGTTTTCGAAAAAGAGCAGTCTTCCTTCAGTTATAAGTCAATTCTGAAATATAACGAATAGCAACTTATTTCACTGTAGAACCATTTTATTCAAATGAGCCATGCTTAATTACTGAAGAATATTTCCTCTTCAGAGATGTAGGCCAATTTAAGCTTTGATATCTGAAGTTGAGGTAATTGGCAGTTATCAAAGTTAAATCTTTAAAATAATAATGTAGATCTTTACTATTGAAAATAGTTGAAAGGACTGATAGAATCGATGGATATTGAACATCAAATCAGAATTACAACTGTTCATTGATTCATCAAAATTAAGTTTATGTTCCAAGGCTAATCGTTAAAATATGGTGCGATGCCTTTAAAGGAGAAATTTGGGATAAAAAAGTAAATGGAAACTTTGTCCATAGGAAATCATTCTACTTACCTGATGGTACCGAAATTCCCATTCCTTTTACATCTAAAAGCAGCCACGGGATCAATAAAAATGCCTCAAATTTGTACACCATACTTCTGTCTCCTCTTTGTAGTCGTGCTGTTCTCCTACTAAAGAATTTTCTTTCTTATAGCTTGCAGGATGTCGTCGGTTAGTTAGCATGTTAGCTTTATAATACGTCTAGTAACTAGGGGAAACATGGCTGTTTGGTATTAATACGCGGCACGACACCATTCAAAGAACTGTGTCGTGACGCGTAATGTAATCAGGAAACAGTCCCTTGTCTGTGTGAGCTGAAGATCATCACTTTTCATAGTAGCTTAATAGTGACAACAGTGTTTACACAAGTAGTGGTCTTTGTCCTGGAAGCATTTCTTTTTAAATTTGAGTAAAAATCAATAACATATTGATTCACCGAATTAGCGTCAAAGATCATCAGCCATTGGGGCTTCAATATGTGAGAATAATAGTGATTTTCGGAATAAAAGAAGATTAGTTGGTTGCTTCTTGTAGGATTTTTAGGCACATCAGCAACTTAGACCATATTGCTCAGTATATGTTTTTATGCATGTGTTCTGTGATCGATTTGCTGTTTGCTGGAAGAAAAACTGAGATCGACTAACAAAGCCACGTTATGAAAAAAGATCCATAAAAATTTCTTGAATTATAGACGGGATCGAACGCAAGTTCTCTTCCACCCTCGGGGGGGGGGGAGGCGGTGATTCTACCAACTGGCATGTCCATGACAGATATGAAAAGAAGGAAAACTCTGCAGTTGCGCCTGAGACCCACCGAGGCTTGATCGAAGAGCTCTCAGATCTTCGCGTAACCCAAGGGATTCTTGAGAGGAAGAAGATATTGCCAATATCCAGGCCTCAGAAGGGGCCATAACCCACAGAAATAACACGAATTTCTGTGCCAAAGTCCATTTATAAAAATATATGTTATGAATCGATTGGACGAATGAATTTCATATATTTAAATATCAATTCATTGTTTGCAGTTTAGTTTGTACCAAATTCCTCGAAACACCATCAAGATGAGTTACTTCAATTTGGCTGTCACAAACATTTCACCAAGCAGCAACTTGAAAGTGCTTCTCATAATAAATTAATACTTCTACTCATGACTACGCTATTACTGATAATTTCTTCCGCAATGCGCTATTTAAAGAGATAGCTTACGAGATGTACCATCATGATCACTGTCACGCGAAATTCTTAAGAGATTTTCGAAGGTATTTACAACTTTTTGAGAAACATCTAACTTCCACTTTGAAAAAGAATAGAAACGTATTTGATTGAAAGGACATGGCTGGACATACAGTGATGGACGAAAAAACTGCATCACTTGTGAATTTTGCAAATAATGTGTTTTGCGCTGCATTGTGGATTGCAGAAATGTTCGAAATGCATTTGTTAGATGGGATATATATCTCTGTGAAGGAAATCCAATAAAAAACTCCACCTGATGTACCTTATTGTCATAAATATCTTCCCAAAGGATAAAATGCGTAATTAACGGAAATATGATAAATCATGCAAAAGGCAATCATGACAACCAAACATACATTTTATTACATTTACGTATACAAACTGAAATGACAATTTAGCGTAATAGTATTATGTACTGTAAATCAGCAAAATAACCGCTCAATATTTTGTTGTTCCTCCTCAGCTGCAATTACAGCCTTGCAACGATCTGGTATAGAGTTAATCAACTTCTGGTTATACGGTTGCCCAATTTCGTGGTACCACACCCTTACAATGATCTCCTGCAGCTGACTCTTATTTGTTGGCTTCTTCTGAGCAATTTTAGACGACATTATGTACCAGCAATTTTCAAGAGGGTTCAAATTTGCACTGTTGCAGGGCCAGTCCAGCACTGTAATGCCAACATTTCTGAGGTATGACTGCACCTTAAGGGAGAAAAACGAGGGAAAACATTGGTGTAAGTATGTTGTAAGCCTTGTGAGACAAGAAGACAAATTCATCATTAAATCTAAATAGCATAAAACTTACCAATTTTGCTGTTTGGCAAAGTGCTGAGTACTGTTGAAAAATGAAGTTTTGGACGTGCATGTGGTGATCCCTAATAACTGGTTTCAGGCACCCCTTCAAGATAGCATTGTATGTGTCTCCATTTACCGTTCCGTTAATAAACTTAATTTGCCCCACCCCTTTGCTTGTTATGCATCTCTAGACCATCTGACCTGTGGGGAACTTTACAGTTGGTATTATGCAGTCAGGATGGTATGCCTCCGATTTTCGTCTTCTGACATATCGCTTCCCATCCGAGCCATGCAGGTTGAATTTCGATTCGTCAGAAAAGACGACGGTGTCCCATTGCTCTTTTGTGCATGAAGCATGCGTTGCAGTCCAAGCAATTCGCTTCTTCCTCATTTATCAGGTCAACAAAGGTTTCTTCTTGGGCCGATAGGCATGCAGACCACATTCCGAAAGCCGTCTTTGGATAGTTCGTGCACTTGTTTCAACACCAGAGGCCATCTCAAAATCTAGTTTTAGATCAGGAGCACTGGCATGGCGATTACGAAGGCATAGCCGTTTCAAATATCGATCTTGGGAAGGCGTAGTCACTCTCTTACGGCCTGATCCAGGTCTTCTCTTCACATCACATTTCACATCAAATTTCAGGCCTCGGAAAGGGAAAATCTTTGCCTCCTCTCCTAGTTGAGAAATTCATCACTCACCTTGAAGAGTCCTTCCCCGACCACCAACTGTGGTTTTATTTCCACCAAACAGCAAATCGACCACAGAACACACGCAATTAACAGACATTATATACGGCGCAATATGACCTTAGTTGTTGATGTGCCTAAAACCATACACTAACCAATCAAACGAATTTCTAATACTGGGACATTCGTTGATCTTTCGGTGAATCTGCGTTGGACTAATGATCACCAATGCAATTTTAACACCATATTGTTTTTGTTGCAATGCTTCATCAAACGAAAGTCAGTAAGAAAAGAACTTAATCTAAGACAGTTGGACTACAACTCACAAACTTCTAAAACATGAAGTACGCGTTTTATATGTTTTGGCTTTGGTAGTCATGCTCGTTGTATATGTTTCTTGACATATCACGTACTGTTTGGTTGTTTTTTCATTAAGACGCATATCACGAACGTTTTCAATAAAACAGTTAGAAGGACGCTATAAGTTAGCCCGAGACATTTATATTCGTCCAAGGCCATAGAAAAGTGGGTTCTCATCTCGGCTTTAATGCTTTATTTTAATGTGTTGACTTAGATATTTAATATAGTTTTCAAATAAGTAGATTGAGAAAGGTTGTTTTCTTCTCCTTTTTATGGTATCTTGTTTTCAGGAAGAAATATTAAATGGAACATCATTCAAAATGCACTTTAGTTGATTTCTATAAATGATGTATGAAGACTATAAATCAAGTACATTCTTGTTTCTGCGCAACCCTACAGTTCTGCAGAAAGAAGAATGTACAAAAAGGCACAATACAGGAAAGGAAAGCTATTAATTCCCAGATTATGTTTCAAATCTCTTATAAATAATTAATTTAACTGACGATGATGTCGACCAGTCTCTGGTTCTGGTGATTTGTGTACAGTGCTTAAAAATCGTACAAAAGTTTAAGATTGATTCTTTCGTCGTCCATTCAACCTTTCTTATGAATGTGAAGCGACCACTCGTGTTGAAAACTTTATTTCGATATCCATTTTTATTCTCAAAATATTCATCGATTTTAAACAACGATATTGTTATTATGGAGAAACCAATTTGCAGTACAGTACTAAAAAGGCAACAAGGAATGGCTCAGTGTGCCCAAAGCTTTTCATCTACATAAAAGAAGCATCAATAAGAGCGATGTCACTTCTTCAAATTTGTAAGCCAATGATGGAGTACTGTGTACACTTTCTGATTCCTTTTTATACGAGAAAAAACATTATCAGAAACAGAAAATCATAAATAACTCTTAATAGCTCTTTGAGAAATCCCAGGGCTTCGCAGAACAGAGGTTGAAATCCATTGATTTTTGGTGTTTCATCCATTCGTACAGAAAATAAACTAAGTTGCACTTTCCGATTTGATTTGCGAATTTATTTTAAAAGTATTTCGTTAGATGTATCGACTTTAATGGCGATATATAACACGCATCCCCATTTGCGTGTTGTATTTCACCTAGCACCTTCAACCCAAGATACTGCACCACAATGAGACGAAAACAATTTTATGCAGTGTACTTCGAAAAATAAATTAAATTTCCAAGTCAGCGCAATGAAAACCATAAATCAAAATGTTACTTAGTGATCATTTAGGCACATCTTATAGAGGGCAACAAGGTATCTTAATGAAAAGAAGTATGTGATATCAAGAAACACAACTACCAAATGTAAACATCCAAAACTTGAAGTTGATGTTGAATTTTCAACAAAGGACCTCTGATGACTCTAGCAGTCATCAGAGGTCCTTTGTTGAAAATTAGATTTCAAAAAGTGAATTTAGTTAGTACTGTTTGGAATTTAGCGGCAAGGCATCTGAGATGACTATGGTCATGGCATGGGTCATGATCATTGATAATTGGTCATGATCATTGATCATTTGTCATGGCATTGCTTCAGGTCTACACTCACTGTAAAATAGGTATCAATTAAACATTGAGTGGGCACTTTATTAGATACACCCACCTGGTAACGTCCTCCCCAGAACAGCCTAAATTCATGGCATTGACTGGATGAAATGTGAAAAGTGTGCCATGGTGGTCGATATTGACTAGATTGATTTTCACATTCGTTGCAAATTGGATGAGTGTAGCTCTCCACTCCGAAGAGCTCATTCTACCTCATCCCACATAGGTTCAGTTGGATCTAGAACTGGTGAGTGCAGAAGCCATCTCAGTAGGTGGAATTCGCACTAATTTTCCTAGAACTAGTTTTGTAAAATATTTGCCTTGTGACATGACGCAATATCCTGTTGGAAGAATCCATTCATAGATGGATTCTGCAGTTATGAAGGGATGCGCCTGTTCGGGATAATTTAAATCTTTCGTTTTGCACATTCTGGAGCTGAATGGTACACATAAAGCATCCCTCCTATCTGTCCATCTGCTTTGTATGACGCTCCACGTCTTCAAGTCCTCATCTTTACCCTACGTGCCGGACGCAATCATGGCCATCTTCGTTTTGTCTGCGACAAAACATTGAGAGGGGTAAGAAAATGAATGTCAATGTCATAGAACATGCTGATAGGTCTGTGGATCATGGAGGCCAAGAAATGCGGATGATGTAGTTAAAAAAAGCAGTCGTATGGCGTCCATTGATTCTTGACAATATGAGAGGTCGCCTCGTATTTTTGAAATAAATTGGCCTCATTAACTTGAAGAAACCTAGTAGCTAGTTCACCATTAAAAAAAGATAATCTTCAAAATAATATGCACCGATAATGCGATGATACCAAATTGTATGCTACTCTGTTAGTCAGTCACTGCTCAATAGTTGCTGATGGAATTGATGAGGGTTTTCTTCACCAATAACGAAAGCTTTTTTTGTTCACAAAACTGTTTACATGAAAATAAGCTGAATTAGATATTCACAGATTGTGAATGAAGTCTTCATCATGATCCATTTGAGTTATAATTTTTTGCCAAATATTTTTACGTGAGAGGAGATTGCAGCGTTTTAGAAGAAGAACTTTTTATTATATACAGATGGCACATTGCTGTATACAACTTCCTTCACGGCTACAAGCCAGGGGTTTACATAAAAAAGAAATTACACAACATAATAAACAAAGATAAAAATGACAAAAAACAAAAATAGCATTATGACTCCAGAAAGGTTTGAACACTGGAGTGATGGTCCATGGCAACGATGGACAGGTGCTTGGGAGTAGGTTCTAATATCCTGTGACGTGGTTCTGGGAAGGAAGTCGACCGAGTGCGTTCTGCCTATATTTCTTATCTACTGCGAACTTGTAGAGGTCGCCGTCCAAGGAGTGCATGTCCTGCAGCATTTACACCGGTAAGAACCGATCAGATCATTTTAACCGGTTGAGAATGGCCTGAAGGATTGAATTTGCCCTAAGGCTTGCGACCGGGATCCTCCATCCGCAGTTAGCCCAGAAATGTGGTACTGAAATAATCCGACCATCATTTTGACGGCAAAGACGAGTCTTGTCTCGTGAATGATGGCAAGAAGACATCTCATGTTGAGAGCTGCTACCATCTGGGTGGTCCTTGGTGCAGGGGGAAGCCGAAATTTCCATATGGTCCACTTCAACAGTAGGAAATACCCCGCGAAAATCCGTCTAAGATGGGTGGTAGCAGTTGAAGTCCAGACTTCGACGCCATAGAGTATGACCGGATAAACACGTCTTAATATATCTGCACCCAACAGCCTGGTCATGGACGTGCATAAGTTGTTGTTTAATCATCCACCGGAGTCAACAGAACTTTATCTATGTGCGGTACAAAGGAGAGCTTTTGATCAAAAATAACGCCCAGATCTGTATGTTGTTGGACGGCAGAAATCACGGATCCTCTTAAATTGGGTCGCACTATTTTTGGGTTCCGTTTGAGAGAGAAAGTCAACTGTTTTGACATCTCAGGATTGATGTGAAGTCTGAAACAGGAGAGGAAGGCCTCAAGGTTCCGGATTTTCTGAAGGATTAAGGCATTGATGTATTCAGCAGTGTCTCCAGGGAGACACTGCTGATGGGAGTAAACAGTTTTATGTCATCAGCAAAGGTGATGATATCAGTTTAGCCCTTCACAAATGGCAGGAGAACAGCTGAGAACAAGATTCCGGACAGGACTCCGCCTTGTGGGACTCCAGCTGTAATAGTCCTGGTGTAACGCAGATTGCTATCACGAACAATAATAGTCCTGTTCTCAAGCATTTCCTGAATAAACCAAAGCACGTCTTGACCAGGTGGAGACGTGCTTTGGTTAGCCTTGTCAACGCGTGAACGGATATGGAATTAAATGCCGTCTGGACGTCGATGTACGTAACGGTGATTTCCGAAAAGTGCTCAAATTCCTCGAGGATCTTGGTAGTGGTGATGACTAGATTTGTAGCGGTGGATCTTGATCGGGTAGCATAGTGGATCTGCCGAAGCTGTTGTGACATCATTTGGGTGGTTAACGTTCTCAGAAGAGATTTCTCAAAGCGCTTTAATAGGCTTGATGCAGAATAAATTGGACGGAAGTGACTGGGCTGAGAAGCAGACGTGTTTCCGGAAGCGGTCTTACTAGATAGACATGCCACATAGGATGGAAGAATTTTTGATTAAGGATCTTGTTAAATAACGACAGGATAGGATAAACAACAAATGTACTCAGATATTTAAGCATAAACTGAGGAATTCCGTCTGGCCATTTTATTAGGAGAATGGAGTTTTGAGCAATATGTAACAACAAATGAACAATATGGATTCAAATATGTCACATGGCAATATGCCATCTGCAGATAAACTACAGAGCGGGGTTTTCCGAGTAGTCACTAAAACAGTTCACTGGTAATGAGAAGCCGACAATTTCACATATTTTGAAGGAGGTACAAGCGTTAAATAAATATATATATATATATAAATAAATTAGAAAAGAAAATTAGGGTCATCCGAGAATTACTTAATCTACCCGAATGTATTATGTTTATGAACTGTGTGTTTTATCTAATCAATTTTGCTAGACAAAAACCTGAGATAAAAATTTTGCTGTACTGACCTCAAACCGACTAACTCGGCCACGGAGTCAAAAGAGCCCAAAAACTATCATCGCGTCGTTAAAATGATTCGACCCGAGCTTTTTCACCTGATATGGTCAGTAAAGTGGACTGCACTTGTCGAGTAAAGTGTCCACGCAGTGTTTGTTCCAAGGGGAATTATTAGAAGGGAATACAATGAAAAAAATTTGGTCAGTTAAACGAATCTTTATTTTTAAGTATGTTTTCATAACTTTTGGGAAACACTTTGCATCTGCTGACCAAAATAGTACACAAAAGTAATGAAAATAATAGAATAGGAGAAGATGGGGAACAGTTGAAACATTTCAAATATTAAAACATATCAGAAATTTTAAGCATGATAAACAAAAATTAAAAGAACACAAAAAGCTGTACAAAAGCAAATGATTTAACTTACCTGGAGGTGGTAAAAGGTGCACACATTTTACGTCTAAGACTAACCATAGGATTGCAAAAAACAAACCGAAATTGTGCCCCATATTTTGGCCGATGAATCTTCTAAGATAAAATAAAATGTGAAGTAGAATGTGGGATGTTCGCCTGTTTGTTTTGCTTTCGTTCCTTCCTATCGGTCAATAGAATTGAAAGTGAATGTTACCCTATCCGAATGTATCAAAATGCCTGAGGACAGCTGCTTGTTGTATCCAAGGGAAACACAACAGTATGGTCAATATAAGATGTTTTTTTTTGTACTTTGCGAAGTGGCCTTCAGTTTTGTTTTACATTCTGTTTTTACGAAAACGTGCACAACATGCTTATTTTTTCTGGAAGATTTTTACATATTGCGAATACAGTGAAGAAGGTCGATGGATGTTTTCTTCAGCATCTGTGCAACTCAAAAGGCGTCTAGAAGTCTGACCGACTTGTAATTCAAAGGAACAAAGTATTTAATGCAGTATTTTTTTAAGTAAAAAAGCAAAAGCCAAAGTATAAGTGGCAAGAAATTATCACCAATGTTATTGAGAGAATTATTGACAAACAGAAATGTTGCAGTATTCAGAATAAGAAAGAATACTACAGATATCGATTTAAAAATGCATTTCCACAAAAGGTTTTATAGAGTTCTGTCAAGCACATTTTTTTTCTTATCTATGCTAAAGAGTATACGTCAGGTTCGATTGCTTAGTCTATAAATTGTCTATCTGTATTGAGGGATGAAAAACCGAGTTTCTGTGGTAAAAATCACGCAACCTTTTGCTCCAGATCAATCTAATTGATATCGCGAGATCGAAACTGAATTAGTCGGTCCATAAAAAGTCTATAAGATTCTCTTTTTCATAAACTTGTCTGTATTTCAATTGGGACTTGTTTCTGTCCGATAAATTTTTATATTCAGGTTGTAGCAGTCTTTTGAATAATCGAGAAGGACGAATGATGCAGAAGTGCCATTTTATGAAGGACCATTATAAGAATTTAAAATATTATCACGTTGACAGGATTGTGAATGTCACGCATTTAATTTGCAAAAAGAGAAAGACAAACAGGTGTTCTTATAGATTTAACAAAAGAAGTGCAAAAATGATGTTGTCCCAGTGGAATATTCTGGAGAAGAACACTATCTGTTTGGCTTCATTAATATCAGGAGTATTTCTATCTCAATTTATCAATACGGCATGGTTACTGTTCAGAAGGACTGATCAGGGTGGTATGATAATCAGAACTGTTTGCAACGTTATACACCAAAGAAAAATGTTCCGAATATAAGCCATCGTGTTCATAAAAGGAAGACTTCCTTTTGTTGAACACGCATGGCTACTTTTATCAACTGCAGAAAGATATATCAATTGGCGTCCATTTTAACAAACTTTTGTGTAACTAAAGCTGGTGTAACTTCCTGGTAAGAGAGAATTCATATTATTACTGTTTCTTTCTGCAATTAACTATTGTAAATACATTTGGAACTTGCAGGGTTGAAAAATATTGTCTTCAGTTAACTCATATTAAGCGAAGAAGGATGCATTATTTAAAAATAAATACTAGATGGCGACTCCGTAGCCAGGTGGGAAGGAGCAGCAGTGCATAGCACACGTTTCTTGATTAGACCGGGGTTCGAGCCCGTCACCACCAAATGCGGAGGATGCGGAAAGGTCAGGGAATGACCACCGCATATCCCGGTGGTCATTCTCCTAGTTGCTAATGCTCCTAAAAACCAAATAACAAATACTAGATATTTTCACGAGTTTTTAAACTATGTAAAACACAATAAACCTTAAGATAATTAGAAACTAATAATGTAAGTAAAGAAGTGAAATTTTCAGTAAACCTTGTTTCACATAAAGTAAACTTTATCGTTAAGCAAATTATCAACTGTGTTAAGAAAGCTCGATTCAAGAGGACTACGCAAGGATGCCAATCATTTGTATCCCAATAATTCCAAACCACCACAATGCTCATCCAAACTACTGCCATGAACATGTGACTTGGAGCCCTGAAAAATAGGATGCAGTTCTGTTCTCTGATGAGCCTTGTTTTAGTCTACAAACATACGTTATTTCATCTGGAGACAGCGAGGAATGCAGTACCATTCCTCCATCATCAGAGAAAGATGTAGGCGATGTTCTCGTGTGGGGCGTAATAATGATCAACGCCCGCACCCCTTCATCTTTTTGATAGAGGTACTGTGACTGCACAGATCTACCCAGAGCAGAACCTCGAACCCTGTGTACGATGTTTTAGGGGAACTGTTGGCCCAGCTTTTCTTTTCATTCACGACAACTGCACATAAAGCTCAAGTGGTGGAGGAAAATCCTGCTGATCATGCTGTGTCCAGCAGGATTAATGCAACGTCAAGGGCGTCTGTGCCGTCGCATTTCACTCCGACGTCTCGGTCACTTGGTCTACACTGCTGGAAGAATGGGATTTGTTGTCACAGAATCTTATAGACACCATTATATCGAGCATTGTTCAGAGCTGCCAGGTCTTTTTAACCGTTGGAGAGGATCATACACCGTACTGATGTCATGTGACCATATTTTCGAGCATTTTCATCGCCCTTCTATAACCTCTATAAATTTTCCTTATGCCTATCCGAAGTTTCTCGGTCTCTCCTCATTTCATCGTTATTCTATGGTGTATCCCTTTACCAAATTTACTGCTTCATCGCAAGCTGCCCGAGTTACACCACGTTTTCTACGTGTTCTGTTTAATTTTCTCGAGCAGTGTATAAGGTGCTTCAAACATTCCCATTTTTCAATGTTACAACTGACCCGCTGAAACTGTAGCTGACAAAATACTCCTTTGTACTAACACCATTAAATAAATCGGATTTAAATTAGTCGCAATAAAAGAGTAATGCATCCAAGTGTTTTAAAATAACAGTGATTTAACAGATCTTTATCTGCAGTTACACCAATCACGACGCTCAAGACAACCAATCTTTACTTCGTTCTTGGAAACGCTCAAATGAAAATAAAATTATTCCACTCCGTTGTTCAAACATGGGTTGGTCATAATAGGAACTTTGTGAGAACAGCCTTTTCGATTATCGCAAGCCTCACTTAATTTCCAAACGAGAGCAATGGGAAGGAGATTATCCTCCTTATTCTCAATAGACTGTTGGTAAGAGTGCAAAAGGCCAAGCAAGGTTAAATTCTGAAAGTTCACGTTAATGTTTGACCCCTTTTTCAAATTCAACAAGTGCATCTGTGCCTCCTCTCCTTGAAGAATGACAACTTCATTTACTACATTCAATGACCGACAATGAGAAAAAGACCCACAAACATTCTTCGCTCATTGAGTGACTTTTAACCTCGTGTCAGTAGGAAGGTGATTTTAATCACTGTTCTTTAGATGTAATACAAGAGAAATGATGATAAAATCAATTAAGAGATTGAAAACTGCAGCAGTTTAGCAATATTTAAATTTGTCGGATTGATTGGTAATCAATATAAAAACAAAATTCACCAACAGGAAACAGAGATTGGTTTCCAGGGCAGCCTGTCTGCACTCATGGAGTTTTGTCAACCATGTACACGAACATTGAGAGCAGGAACAAGTAGATGATTGTCGCTTAGGGCAAGACCATGGTTATGTCGCAACTTGAGCACTGCAAATAGATCTGGAGAACTCATTTAAGGTGGGTGGAATGTGGATCTGCTGTAACGCGTGCAGAAAAATTTCAACGACATTGGTGAAGGGAACAAAATTGTGTTTTTCACAAGAAATGGTTGCGTTCTACTAATTGCAGCGTCTGCACACCAGGAGTCTGCGAGGAGAGTGTTTGAGGTGTTTACAGCCTTGTATTGTTTAAGTAAATTCAATGTTGATAAATTCTTCCTCTTGCTGCTGATCCACACATGAGGGGCATAAATTCAAAGTGAAAAGGATGGTTGCAGAAAATTGACGAAAGTTTGCCTTTCGCCAACGGCTGCTTGATTGCTGGAACAAATTTCCATCTTACTTTGGGGAAGTGGATAGCTGGAATAAATTCAAGGAAGCACTAGACAAAATTTGAAGGGATGGACTCATGGAGTAGGCAGTTTTTTATTTATTTATTTATTTTGTCGATTCTGTTTTCGTATATCATATGCTAATACAGAAACTAACTCCATTATCCCTAATAATGTAATAATCATTGAGGGGGAAGCAAAAAGGGGGGAAGCAAAATGCAAAATTCAACACGTGTGGTCATTTCGACAGGAATCCACCAGTGGGTGAGAAAATCAAAACTAGGCGTACAGTACACCCAAATTGTTTGGTCCGAATTGTCACTTAGTCATCTGTCAAAGGGGCATTGGATACCTCGACTCAATAAAAAAATTAAACCTAGAAATCTGCTCACTCCGCTGGATGAACGAATTCCCACTAATCTTTTCATACTTCTGTTAGCACATCCAATGAACTGGTATATTGAGATAAAGAAAATCGACTGTCGATAAAGATCTTCACCCAAAAAGGAACAAACCCACAATGTGGTTTATGAAAAGAATCTATTCTGAAACACAGAGCATAAAAATGGGAGGATTGAAGAAGATAATTCAAAGTAAGTATTTCGTACGCAATAACAATTGACGTTGAATCCTGCCGCCGAATTTGATTTGTTGCTTTAGTTCATCCACTTTCCTTATTTTTAACAAAAATACATTTCAGTACTCAAATTACAAGGGCTTTCACTGATTCCCCCTTCCTAATAATTCCCGTTTAGTGTTGCACTGCCCCGACTGCCCCAATTAACAAGCCCATTGGATTTTTACTATTTTTTTCTTGCTGGGTTTGTCCCAGCTTAGATTTAGAATCTTTGTTCAGTTGGATTATAAGATTAGCCTGGAGGAAACACCCGTATGAATACCCTTTCGCTCACACGCCCTTGGGTGAAACCAGTGGTTGTAATTGCGATCCCCTAACCAAGTGGAAACAACGCAGAAGAATAAAGGTTTTTGTCGTTTGTATAATTTCGAAACTTTACCTGTGTCTCGATCTAGTAATGCAATCGGCAACTAGATAAACATAACATAAAAGATAAAACAGTTTTTTCCCTTCACAAAAGCGCAGAATATCAATATTATAATTCATGTTGCTTCAGAGGATGAAATCTATTTCTCCTCAACTCTTAATAGAAATTAATTTTATTTTAAGAGACACAGAGTGCAACAACACGCTCGAACCATCTGTGACACCGAAAAAGAGTTGTACATTGCTACAGTAAAGTCCTCCTTCACAGTACAACCGCCACTTGTTGCTGGTTTCGAGAGGGCTGGGTTCTGTCCCCTCTGGAAACATACAGAAATTTCTAAAGTAATCGTGAATCCAGACTCTTCTTCTTTATTAACAAAGAACAGCAAGCGGCCCCTAGCCAGAAACTGGCAAATCCGCTATGTACATGCATAGATATATATACAATGATATATATATGATACAATATATAATGATACATACAATGTTATATACATATAATCGTGTTAACTACAATGTTATAGGTGTGATAAACATGTATCATGTTCACAGAGCAAATCGCATCACGTAATTAATCAGAAGTATTACTTGTGTCCCAGGAACGACTAGACAGCAGTCTTTTCCTATCCTAGGAAGAACGAAAACCGCACCCACTGAAGGTAGTGCTATATACCAATGGGTGTTAGCTAATCCTGTATCCACAGCTGCCCAAACTGGGGTACCAGCTAATAAAAAAAAAAAAAAAAAAAAAAAAAGAGAATAGATGGCAGGCGATATCAGTTTCAAGAGGCTATAGACATTGCAGGTGTTGGGTTGGTTCCTTGTTGTTGATATGTTGATAAACTTGAGAAGAGTTGCTTTCTTTTAGTGAAAACAGCAGAGCAGAACTGTTGTAGAGCTGAGAACGATTGAGAATTTTCAGTCAGCGCCACTTCATTTCCTTCAGAGAAGTTGCTGACAGCAGCTTGTAATGTATTTCTGTCATCGTGGTACAGGTTGCAGCGATACAGAATGTGCGTCCAGGTTTCCTCAGCACCACACAAGCAGAGATTGGTGTCAGACAAGGCAAATTGAAATAGTTTGGAGTTGATGGAGCCGTGCCCAGTAAGTATATACGATGTTGTTAGGCTAGGAGAAAACCATTGGCGGACGCTCTTGTTGAGAGGGAAGGTAACTGCAGGAACAAAAGAGTGGGTGACTTGACCAGTAGTACTGGAATCCCATCGTGATTGCCACACACTGATAAGTTCATTCCAGATTCTCCGTTTCTCGTCTTTGATGTTAGCAGTTAAGTTGCATGAGATGCCGAGAATCTCGCCGGGAACTCCGTGCTTTAGACGATAGCATAGTCCTTTGAAGATGACATGCAGGTCTAGTGGTAAGACTCCAGCAAGGACCTGCAGAGCAGCAGAGGACACTGTCCTGCAGGCCCGGAGCATGGCAAGCAGCATAATCCGTTGAATGGAGATGAGCTTGGAACGGAGTTTAACATTAACGGCTCTATGGAACCAGACTCCCGAAGCATATGTTGTTATTGGTACGAATACTGCTGTATAATATAGTAAGAGAGTCTTCCTGTTTAGTCCCCAGTCCGATTTGGAAATTCGGATAACTGCTGCAGTGAACTTCTTAATCTTCGAGGCGAGGTGATTAATATGAGAGGAGAAGGTTAACCTGTCGTCTAAAATTACGCCAAGATGTTTTAATTCAGGAACAAAAGGGATTTGCTTTCCGTCTATCTTTACATTTGGAGGTCTTCTATAATCTAACTTGCCTTTAAAAAATCATCAGTTTTGTTTTTGTGGCAGATATTCGCAGTTTATGTATACTTGACCACTTGATTAGCTGAGAAAGAGTTATATTGGCTGATTGTTCTAGTTGCAGACGTGATCGACCTGGAATTAGAAGAACCAAATCATCGGCGTAGGCGAAGGCAGAGATATTGTCAGGTTTTTGCGTGAGCCAGCTGTCCAGAACTATGTTCCAGAAGAGGGGCCCCAGAACTGATCCCTGGGGGCATCCTCTTGAGATGGTCCTTGAGAGAGAGAGTGCTGTTTTGAGATTACTTGGATGAGTCTATTTTGGAAGTAGCTTCTAATAACTTGGAATAGTTGCTGAGAGCACTTGGCTTTGGTAAGACGATTGAGAGCGCTCTCCCACCAGAGGGAATCGAAAGCTCCCTCGAAGTCAATGAATATGGCCATTTCATATTTTGCCCTCGAAGCTGATATGTGGTTAACTAAAGAGACCAAGGCGTCTTCACAGGATTTTCCCTTCTTGAAGCCAAATTGGGATGGAGACATTAAGTTTTGGCCTTCAATTAAATCTGCTACTCTGGGTGCTAACAGTCTTTCAAATAGTTTGCCAAAAGAGAGATGGGTCTGTATGCTTTGGGATCAGATTTATTTTTGTCAGGCTTGTGAATAATTTTGATCAGAGCTACCTTCCAGAGATTTGGAAATATCCCCTCAGTAAGACATTTGTTGTACATAGTTAGAAGTATTTCTGGAAAGATTTCAGCAAATTTGATAATTACAGCATTTTCCACAAGATCTAAACCCGGACATTTATGGATATTTATTTTGCTTAGGGCCAGCTTTAGCTCGGGAAGAGTGAAGAGATCTGTTGCATATGGGGAGTGGTAGGTTGAGTTACTATTCCTGATAGATATTTGTTCTGGAGTTTCTGTGGTGAGATCGTCCAGGGGAAGCAAGCGATCCAGGATGGCGTTAACTGAATCATTCCAGTTAGTGGTTTCTGTGTTGTTGTTCACTACAGTGTTGTACACTTCATGAGAGTGATACTTGTTTTTGCTAATTTTATATAATAGACCCCAGGGATCAGAATTTCCTGTGGAGTGAACTAAGTGTTGCCAGGAGGCAAGTTTTTGTTTTGCAATTGTATTTACGTATTCATTCCGCTGGCCTTTATAGATGTTTTTTAGTCTGGTGACTTCTGGTTCAGGCCAGTACCTTCTCCGATCCTCGAATCTAAATGACGAGGAACATTCGGGATGGAAACTCCACTGATGTTGGGCAAGATGATTGTTTCTTTCTTCAGGGAGTATAGCATGCACTTAGACTTCGCTAGATTATTGTTAAGGCCAGGAGGTGTGCTTTTAGCGTGCTTGATCGTGTAGACGTTGCAAGTGATAGTTCCAACTGGAAAACGGTGATTTATTTCTGGGAAGAGGTGCTTTGTACGGAGCCAGATGAGATGGTGATGGGGAGCACAACTACCTATTTGGAAAACGAAGAGATTAATGAAAGTATCTATAAACCTATTGGAACAGCAGAACTAAAGGAATCCTTTCCAGCTGTTAACATTAGCCCAGGCCCAGATGGAATTTCTCCCATCTTTCTTAGAAATGTTCCCGTGAAAATTATGCTGGATTTATTCCACATCTTCTTGTGGATGGACGATGTTCCGAAATCACTTTGTTCTGCAAGAATAACATTGATCTCTAAGAAGAAGGTTGCGAGTACACCTTCGGACTATCGACGCATTACTACCTCTTCAGTGTTCTTGAGAACGTATCACAAGTTATTAATGAAGCGGCTGAATAAGGTTGTGAAGATTGATAATAGTCAAAAAGGCGTTTTTGCCTATTGATGGAGTAGCGGAAAACGCGTTTATTTTTCATTCACTAATATCTCGTGTTCGTCAAAGACTTAGGAGGCTGCATATAGCAAGTCTTGACCTCCAGTAGGCTTTTGACAGTGTCTCCTTTTCTGCGGTTGTGGATGCCCTAGAGAGGCACAATTTCCCAAGATCGTTTATAGGTTATATACAGCGAATGCAGAGCTTATGTTACACAACTATTAAGTTCCTTAATGACTCTATAACTGTGCATCCTAAGAGAGGGGCGAGGCAAGGAGATCATCTTTCCACACTACTGTTTAATATATTAATAAATCTTCTGTTCAAGCAGTTACCAGTTTATATTGGATTTCAACTGGAGTCATTGTGAACAGCCTAGCGTTTGCCGATGATCTTATTCTCTGTGGATCTACATCCGCGGGTCTTCAGATATTGTTAGATAGAGCCTTCTTCTTCTTTAGGAAGAGATGATTGATTATAATAGAATAACTGAAAGATCAAGTTAACCAGTAATATGGAGTAATGCCAATAGTTTCAACCATAACTGTTAATTTTAGGGGAGTGTGGTATCAGACTTCTGCCACACTCCTTAGATCTTTAGGGCTTACAGCATCAGATATTAAAATAATTTCTTTAAGGGCATTTCAAGGAACTCCTAGTTGCTTCGCTGTTCATCAGCCTATGACTTCGGTCAGGTAACCTTTTCATACAGCATCTATTCTCTGGCATTTGTACGTCTACCAGTTTTCATAAACCTGAGAATTGGAAAAATAAAAATAAAATAATATAAAAAATTAAGGCCAAATTGTTTAAGGTAGCCCACTAGTGCGAGGAGGACACTGTTAATTTCCTTTGTGATCCTAGATGGGTCTGTGTTTGATTGGATGGTGGTCAATATTTTTAAATTATCTGCGTAAGACAATACATCTGATCTCTGGCTTATGAAAGGGGAGATAATGGCAGTAAAGAGGAGACCAGAGAGGACTCAACCCTTGTGGTACTCCTGTAGATATCTGCTTGATATAGTTTTTTTTTTTTTAATGATGGAGTATGATAGTACGGTTGAGAAGGAGTGATGAAAGGAAGTCGAATGCATTCCAGCCTAAAGAGTAGTGGTCTTCAAGCAGTTATAGGAGGGCAGGTACCTGAATAGCATCAAAAGCTGCTTCGATGTCAAAGTATGTTGTGAGTTCTTCTTTTCTCTCAAATGCCGTAAGGATGCTGTGGGTGGTGGCAAGGAGATTCGTAATGGTGGACCTATTTGGTAATGAAGAATGAATGGGGCATCTGGAAGTATGTGAGTTATTAGAATTGGAAGGAGGGGTCTTTCTAGTAGCTTCGGGAGACATGAGGAATCGGAGATGGGTCTGAAGTGCTTTTCCAATGATGGTGTTCCTCATCTTCCCTGATCAATGGAATATACATTCCATTGATGAGGGAAGATGAGGCTGGTCAGCAGTGCATTGAAGATGCTAAAAAAGTGGCTTGAATTCAAGGCTGCCAAGATTTGGTTCTTTGATATGGCGATAGTTGTTAGAGAGTTCTGTTTGTCATGATTGAATATGTGGTCAAGGTTACTGCTGGATCCCGCGACGTCTTCAAATCTGGTTATGAAGTCTGGGGGTCGAGTTGCTCTGGGAAACTGGCTGTTTGTTCGGTGTATGGCATCTTACTTATCGCTAGCAAACGATCAAAATAGCTCTTGATAACCTGGGATTTTTGGGGGTTGAAAATGGCTCTTGTTCTTGAAAATGCTAATCTGTCATTATTTTCACTGCCTCCATTGCTTATGGAGTTGCTGCTTTAATTGAAACCTGGAGTTTATATGTGGGGACCACCATGCTCTAGAGTGGGGTGTGATAGTGATTGTCTTTGAGGCAGTGTATTGGGCTACCGTAATAATTCATTGAGTTAACAGGTCGACTACTAGTAGGGTATCACAGGATTCAAGGACATGTCATGGGATGAGAGATGCTGCTGTAATGCATCTGGAAACATCCAGATATTTTGGACTATAGATTGTTCTTCATATCACCTGACCTTTTGGATTGTAACTTGAGGTTGGTGGTTCTAGTTAGGATTGGATCATGGCCAGAGTTAAAGTAACCATTTTGAGGAGCTTGCGAGTACAAGCAATAGAAATGAAAATCAGATCCAGTTGGTTTGTACCCCTTGTGGGGCCTTCGTTTTTTAAAGTACGGCCAGCCACGCCAAGCTGTGAAAGGAGCAATTTTTTCATGTGTTCCAGACATGGCAGGAGGTTGAAATCCCCACAAACAATTTTTGTTAATTAGGTGTGGAGGTGGTGAAGGATCCAATTGGTTACCTCTTGGCATTGTTTTTGGTGTAGGATCGGGAGGTATGTAAATGGCAACTTAAATGGAAATGGACCTCATTTTCAACAATGCATAGAGCATTTCGTAATCATCTGAGTTACTGGAGATGCTGTTCACAACGGTGAGGATTGCTTGATTGTAGAATAGTGACGTTCCTCTTCTCTTCCTTTTATTTCTGGATGTGAGTACAGAGCCATAGCCACTTGGGGTCGTAGCTGCAATGTAATGCTCACTGGTTCTAGCCAAAATTTTGTCCATGGTTTCAAATTTATTCCTTGAACTGCGGATGTTCTGATATAGCAGTGCGACTATGGGGATAAAAGGGATTCTTTTAATTGTCCGGACTCTCGTCGATCGGTTCTTTCGAGGACGGGCCGTTTCCCTTAATGTGATCCGGATAGTGGTAGGCATCTAAGTTTGGTGGATTATGTTTTGAGTTTGTCTTTCCAGAGGCCATACAGGGAGGCAACTCGGGTTGGAAGATAGCAGGTGAGCGTGTATTGAAGCATCTACCATTTGGATGGATTGATTGCTAGTCACTGTTTGGAATTTAGCTCCAAGGCAACTGCGATAATGAATAGTCATATTGATTCAACTGTACACTCAGTGTAATATAGGTATCAATTAAACACTGAGTGGGCACTTTATTAGATGCACCCACCTGGTAACGTCCTTCCCAGAACAGCCTATATTCATGACATGGACTCGACGAAGCATGAAAAGTGTGCCACGGGGAAGCTGGTCGATATCGACTAGATTGATTTTTTACAGTCGTTGCAAATTGGATGATTGAAGCTCCTTAGTCCGAAGAGTTCGTGCCACCTCATCCCACAGGGGTTCAGTTGAATCTAGAACTACTGAATGGAGAAGCCATCTCATTAGGCTGAATTTACTCTCATTTTTCTGGAACTAGTTTTGTAAAATATTGGCCTTGTGATATGGCGCATTATGCTGTTGGAAGATCCATTCACAGATGGATACACTGCAGCTATGAAGGGATGTGCCTGTTCGGAACAATTTAAATCTTTCGTTTCGTACATTCTGGAGCTGAATAGTACCCATAAATCATCCTTGCTTATCTGTCCATCTGCTTTATATGGTGTGATCACGTGATGCTGTTACTGCGGAACGCTCCATTTCATAAAAAGGGCACTATTAAAGTGCTCGCTCAGTGTGTAACACCAAATTTCAGAGCAAAACACCAATTTCTTCGGTATTCCATAAAATTAATATTAAATATATAAAATTATAAATTAATATAAAATTTTCTCGTAATTGGATAACCTGCTCAGTTTTGCGTGTCTTTTTCACCCTGAAATTGCTCCGAAGTCTTAAAATAGAAATGAAAGAAATTAAATTAGAAACTTCAGATTCTGAACGAAAATCTACCAATGCGAAACTATTTTAAACGTACTGAAGATAAAAAGTAAATTTTTCTGTAGAAAATCGATTAGTTTTGGCGTATCCTGCTTGAATAATTCAGGAGTACTCTTGTAATAGTTCTTCTAGGACCGCCTGGAACAATTCTCTACAATTAACAGTACTTTCAATTTCAGTATACTTTAGAATATTTTGTATTGGTGGGTTTTTCGGTCCGGAATCTGTAATTTTAGAATTTTTCTTCACTATGAGGATATTTTGGTAATGGAGTGGCTTCCTTCGGTGGCCGCTCTATAATGGAAATATTCTCATAGTGAAGAAAGTTCTGAATCCAACTATACGGAATGTCCTGGGGCGACAAATTTGGAGTTCTTTTCTCTCCCCTCAGAAACTTACATTTAGTTAGTCTTCTAGAAGAGTCAAAATCAATAAATGAAGACTCTTGGACACTTTCTTTAACGTCAATGGAGATAGCCTTTTACAGATACACATAAGGTAATTTGTGTATATCTTTATTGCATCATAACATCATTGTATGTTCATAACAGCTCTAATTGACTTCTGTCAGTTATTTTGAAAATTACTGAATTTTTCGCCATTTATACCTTAACGTTTGTCCACCGTCTAGTTGGTAGATCTCTACAGACGTTACCACCGCTATTATTTTAACCAACGTTTGTCGATAACTCATTCGGAGCCTTGATAAGAAGATAGAAATTTCCCAGTCATTGAGGGCATACTCAATCGTACTCAATCGTACCTATCAAGCATACTCAATCGTACCTATCAGTCCATCTTCGAAACCACCTCTTTGAACAAAGATATCAACCTCTAACTGTATTTCAACGAATTCATGGTAACTTACTGGAAAAGCAATGCGCAAGCAAGAATATTGTAACTCAGAATATTCTAATTAATGTTTTAAATTGGTTATGCCTTCACCTTTATTGAATACCCATCTTTTATTACCAGAACACACCTCAGATATTCACATATACTCCTTGTGTGTTGCCCAGTTTGTAGAATCGCTGTTATCCCCACACCAAGTGGAAAAAAAACGTTAGTGTACATAAAACTGGACTTGTGCTTTAGTACCTGTTGTAGATAGGTTTTTAGCCAACAACTTCCCAGGACAATGAAATAAAACATCACAATTCGTTTTATGGAAATAATAATGTACATTTTTAGTAATGAACATCGATTGCTTTTAGTTCCTTGCAAGGTCCTTCGTTGAGACTAGTTTCTTATAAATCATTTCACCAATCAAACAGGTAAATGACAACAGATATCCACAAATGAGTAGTAAGAAAGCCCCTTGAAAATGATGCACAGAAAGAACCATTACTTCCTCTTTTGCGACTGCATTTCTTCCGGCAAGCACCTCTTTTATAAAAACTTCGTCAGAATACCACTTTTGTTGAAGGCCAGCTTCCAGTATTTTCAACACTCTGAAAGATAAAAATGATTGGTCTACAGAAATGATCATTCCATCAATAAAATCATTACGTTCGAGTGCATAAGATTTAGAGAAATTAATTAAATCAAGTTCGTTTAACACTTACCCGATACAAAGCATTTGTTTACAAGGATGGGAGTGCTGGATGTAAATCCCTACAGTCACAAAATCGAAGAAATCTTTTGAAACGAAAAACTTCTCTTTCCCGAGAGTTATTGTCAACGGATAAGCATACGCATCAGGTAGAATGTAGGCGTAATTTTCGTGTAGAGCTTTGGATACTCCATCTCGATGATTTTCAACTAGTGAGGACTTATGATCTTCCATGTATTTCTTAAACACCTTAAGAGTAGAAGTCTGGGCTTTCTGATCAAGTAAAAAATTTCTGATTAATAAAAGGAAATATTTGTAATTATTAACGAAGTATTTTGAAAAATCTATCGCTCAACTGAACTTTACAACTTACCTGAAAGAATACATGAGGTGCGGTATTTTCTCGAACGCCACAAGCAATTTTACCATTCCGTACAGCTGCTGCCAATGCTTCAACAGTTTCAATAGGCTTCTCTTTGCTTATACATGTCAAAAAGGACAATAGAGCACCCCGATAACACGCTAAAATCACGAAGAACGACATTGTCCAAAACAAACAGAATACCTTAAATGATGGGTAAGTAAAAATATCCTCCCTTGTTCCTGTATATATAAATATTTATTATGTAATGACAATACTTCTATATTTAAGCAACATTAACATCAGCGTTTAGTGTAAGCATTAGCTGCTAATAATAATCAAAATTAATCTGCAACAGTTATTTATAATTGACATAATGATTTGATGGCTGCGTGTTTGGATACTGGGATTCAAATACTTCGCTAGTCAAGTATAGATGGCTAATCAAGAACGGGGAGGATGGTGTTTGCACAGATTTGGGCAAATACCATCAAATTTGCCCAAATCATGTCTAGATGTGGATCAATTTGCCCAGATAATTCAAAAAATTAAAGAAAAACTTGCCCTACTATTAATATTTGGACACCCCTTCATGGCTGGGGAAAAAGGTCCTATGTATGCAGCACGTCACGGAACCTGCTATAAATATGCACACTGGGCTTCGAGCAGACAATTGCAAAAGTGAGCATGCAAGATGACACGTTCAACAGAATTGATTACTTCAACAAAGACTAGACGCCGATTAACATGGTGTAAGGAGCGCGAATCCTGGACTGTAGAGCAGTGGAAAACAGTCCTATGGACAGACGAGTCGAGGTTCGCACTCTACCAATCTGATGACCGTTCCTGGCTGTGGCGAATGCCAGAGGAACAGTTCCTTCCTGATTGTATCCTCCCAACAATGAAGTTTGGAGGAAGCAGTGTCACGGTATGGGGCTCCTTTTGGTTTGGGTCCATTAGTCGTTATCGACAAAACCATGAACGCTGTGAAATGCCAGGACAGCCTGGACAATTATGCACTTCTAACATTATGGTAAAACTTCGGGGAAGGCTCATACCTGTATCAGAAAGACAACGCGCCTTGCCATAAGCCATTATCATTAAGCATCTCAAACATTGATATTTTTCGCTATGAAGCTACTGGTAACAATTTATTAATTTACTATTTTTAATAATTCATGAAATCATTTAAAATTTTCTTCATGTTTTCATAATTTTATTGTCTCAATCTTACCTTGTGAAAGCAAGGTTTCCAAAGTGAACCACACAACTCTTCTCATTCTGACTCTTGGGCCTTCATACATTCCTGATGATATCCTTATCACAAAGTAAATAAAGAACGTCCCTAAAATAGAAGTTATTGCTAACAGCAGCCAAATCTGAAATGAATGTATTGAAGCATTGAACACTCACTGTATTGGCATCATATAATAATATCTTCAGTATTTTTGATTAAAGATTTATTTTGTGGAATAAGAAAGTGCTCAGGTTTTTGTAAATTAAACTCAATTTGTTACGTAATCTCTGTTCTAAAAATCTTCAACAAACTGTTAAAATTAAATTTAATTATTTATCATTATTTTCCATTTAATATTAAAATAATATTGATGTAATAAAATAGAACTGATTAAATATAAAAATAAAACTAAACTTCACTGCTCATTGAAGTTCTAAACTAAACTGGATGGCAAAAATTTATAGGAATTTCTTCGCCCTGATGGAGTCTAGATCATCCTGGAAAAATAATCCCAATTCAAACAACATTATTATTTTTTAATTAGAACCAACTACAAATATCATCAATGTTTAATAGATGCCTGATCAACCGAGTGAATGAATACATTTTAACCTTAAATTGTGTTCATTTTCAATATTATCTACTTGTATTTTTATAAAATATCAATACAATATGGCCTACCTGTTCATGGAAAGGATATGACAGTAATTCAGCTGGTTTCAGTTCCTGTTTTGGAGATTTTGTTATGAAGTTTAACCTAAAAGTAGTAAATGGAAAGATTGTGTCGATGAAGAGGTGCCTGTCGTAAGTGTAAAACATTTCAGTTGCTGTGAGGTCTGCCACCTGGAAACCAAGAGAAAAGATCATTGAAATTATTCTGATTCTACAATAAATCATTGCTTTTTTCATAATAACATGGGATAATAATAAATATAAAACATAAACGTGGGGAAACTAAAAATACAATTAAAAAAGCAAATTTTATTATCATTCTGAATAAGATGGACATAAGAAGTGACATTTTATAGTTTATCAAAAACTCACATACAATCCAGAAGAACAGTGCCCATGGAGGTATCTATAGAAAAGGCATGCAGCAGAGAACGTTTATGAGACAGAGAGAGGGGAGACTAAAAGATGGATCATTAATTAACAAGTGTGCTCTTTTTAATTGGAATACAGAAGCCTGAGAGAGAGGTTTGGAGGCACCACTTTAGATGTGAGCCATCGTGGGTAACACAGTTGGTACAATCACCTACCTTCCCTACACCAGGGGGAAAAGACCTGAGTTCGAATCCCGTCAACGACGCGAAGCCTTTTCACAACGTGGCCCAGTTAGTCGGTCTCAGGATAAGCTAGCATGATTTTCCTCCTGAAATCCGAGTTTTTCGTCCAGAAAACAGCAAATCGACCACACAATTTACAGACCTATTATATACGACGCAATAGACTAAATTTCTGATACACCTAAGGCTCTACAACAAAACCCAGATGAGGGAAAAAATCTTGGTATGGCGGATAGAGAAATTTTAAGCCAGAGAAGATCGAAAAGAGGAGATTCCAAATTATTAAGTCTCTGACAGGGAATATCATAGTGGACATATGCACAAATACAGCATATGTCCATACTTACAAAAAAATTATAAGTAATAATTAAGAAAACGCTTTTACCTGTTTATAAACAAGGCCTGCCATTCCTGTTATGGTGCCATTGAAGATACGACCGACTTCGTTATCTGGAGGTATCACAGCGTTGAATCTATTAAGCAAAAATAAATAAATAAATATATTAAACAAGGAAGCTAACTGTTAGAAATGTCAATTTTGCCCTGGTCTTACACGCAGTTCTTAATAATGAATGTAATAATATAATTGAGTCCTTTTGTCCCCGACATGACTGAATATCCGTTGTTAGAATTCTGTGAAAAACTAGAAGGAACCTGTTGATATGGGAATTAAATTTCTGCTTACTCTAATTTTCCTAAAATTTACAACCTACTGAGAGACGTAGGCTGTTCCAGAGAACAGTTGTTGATCCAAACTCAAGAACAGTAGTAACTTCGAATAAATTCAAAGTAAACTTATTTTAAAAAAATATTCAAAATAAGTTCTAGAGTTTGATGGAAGTCTTCGGACTATAAAAACCAGTTAAAAAGTTGTCTATTACAAAAGTTATTACGAATGTTCTGTAAAAATGAAAAATAAACCAATCGGGTTGAGTTAGTGGTTTCTAGGATACCATTCCAGATGTTTGATGAAGTTATAGTTGTAAATGTTGTGCATAGAAAGAATAATCACGCTGAAGAACTATGCAGAGCATTTCTCGTCAATAAAGTCAAACAAGGTCATCGATGCAGAAAAGGAAAACCGTGCAATACATTGTTTTGTACTGTTAAATTATAAGGCCACTAAGTACTCGAGAATAAGTAAAAAAGTGTGAGAACAGATAGTCATTGATCACACAATTATAGTACTTCCTCGGAAAAAAAGGTGTCCACGAAAATCAAAATTCAGAGAGAGGAGGGATGGTCATTCTCTCAAATGTTTGTGGCAACAACTGGGGTTTCCATCAAACTGTTCCATGAAATTTGTTCAAAGATTATTCACGGAGAATGTTTATATATTTCATGCAACACATATTCACAGAGACATCGTCTTTCAAAAACTACTCACCTGCATTTCATCGGCTGGATGACTGTACTAAGAAATTTTGCATTCAAACCAGAAATAGTCCAGTGGCCATCCGTATTTCGCTTTAATCTCATATTAATATCCTATAATATTAAAAGGATGAAAATAAACATCTACATTAATATTTTGGAATAATACATTAAAATTTAGTGAGAAAATTCATAAAACGTTTATTCCAACAACTGATTTCAACAATTTGGCTAAATGGACATCGCAGAACTGTTCTACTGCCATCCTCTTTCAGCTTAAATTAATGCCCTCTTGTGTTTTTCATCTGAGAAATAGTAAAGATTCCACCAGAATTTAGTTTACTTAACTCGTTTCAATTCAGCAAAGTCACAAAAGCAGACACCTAGATTCCAAAGACTGCAATTTACAGAACTCCAGTATTAGTAAAAGATCAGTATTGTAGAACCCCAATATTAGGAGAGATTTCTTCGGTACAGCCATTTTTCAAATAAAATAGATCTTCGAACGTAGATGAGACAGGAAGACCACCATTAAGAACTGTCAATATTAGTCACGGGACCCTGAAGAAAGTTACCAGCCTAACAAATAAGGCCACGATGGCACCAGCTGGTTTACTACAATTCTTCATAACGGTTTGCAGCACTATTTAATCAGATCCTTAGTGAGACGCGCGTCACACTTAAGTTGCTGTTTAAAGTTAGATTATTACATGATAATATCAATCGGAGCTGTGGACAATGTTAACAAGCTTTGAGCTTATCTAATCAACTAATATAATCATTTTACTTACCGATTTGACAGCTGCTATTACAGTCAAGTTCAAGTTTTTACAGTCCTGTTCATGCCCGAATGCAATTCTTCTAAAATTCTTGGTTTTGTAAGACACCAATTTAATATTCGTTACACCAAAGTACGGTTTACTATAGCGATGTACCTCAAAGTTTGAATCCTGAAAAAAATTACTCATTTGGAATTCATATTTTTATGACATAAAATATGGTATTAAAAGCATTAGACTGGAATTAATCATTTTAACATAATTAAATCCATGGTCTTAATGGCAATGGATTTCATTTTCGAAATTACGAATATTGTTTGAAATAGTAAAATATTGGATACGCTTAAAATTTTTAAGTTAAATCAGCATGTAATAACTTACATTTCGAGCAGAGAAATAATAGTTTTGGGATGGCGCAATGAACGTTGCGGCATGGATGCCAAAGAGTGCAGTGGACATGCTGTGCAGGATGAAAGATTTGTTGGTTGGTTGGTTCATGATCACGAACCACTTGCCAACGAATTTCGCTCTGTGATGGACCTGCAAGAGAAATGAAGAATGCTTGTTTGAAAAGAGATCAAAACGACAGAAGTCAAAAAGGCAGGTAATTGAGATGCAGATAATCATAAGGCAGTCAGCAGAAATTCTGACATTACATAGTACATAGTGTTTAGGGTCATGTGGAACCGGTGGTTTCTAAAACCCAGCAATCTGTTCTCTTGTATCGAATATTGAAAAGGCTAGATAGTGTGAGTCATAAACGGATCCCTAGTTACCGTATCAGTCACGGGGAGTAGGGACAGGTAGCACGGATTAGATTCCCTGGCGTGGCGAACCCTGGCATCGCCTGAGCTTGCCAGAGGGGGGAGGGCTACCCAAAGAATAGAATTTTCATTGAAAGCGAATGTGTGGGAGACAGTTTGAGTTTTGGAGAAAAGGAGAAGGTGAAAGGAGTGGATGATAGGACGACTTCCACCCGGAAGTAGACGAATAGGGAACAAAGGAGCATCTCTGTAGAGGCAATCGACTAGCCACAGCAGAGGACTGTAACGAAAACTGCAGAGTATTTATGGTGGTAGGGTGAATCAGATGAAAGTGTGCCTGCAGGGGAATGAGCATAGCCTTGGAGTAAGAGAAATCATAATTATTGTCATAGGGCCATGGCCTCCTATGTTAGATTTGAGTCGCCATTTTGATTTTTTTGTCAAAATTCCAATGTCTCACACTGGCCAGACCACTGACTCGGTATCGCCATCCCAACCATGCCCCCTAAGAAAAGGAATCTGCATGGCGTCAGCAGAAGATAGTGGGAGGGGAGCTTCCTGGATAGATAGAATTCCGGTTGCAGTCATGATCGGGAGGACACGCTTATTAACACTAATCAGTCATAAATTTTCATACTACATGCACGCAGGACGTTTTTTAAACGTATATTACATGTAATCAGTGTGCACAATTATTAGTGGGACTAAGAGGCCAGTTACATTTACTCTCCTTTTACCCTCACTCACACACATTTGGTTGGACAATCTCATTCATTTTAACATTCATCTTCACTTGTCACAGCACTCTGAATAGAAATGACACCACTTGTTTTTTTGTAGGCTAAGGTTACTCAGATTCGGAAGTAACCCAAGTAGATTCGCGCAGGGTGCGACTAATGTTTCCGCCTATGCAGTCCTGACAGTCACATACAAAACTTTCATCCTCGCCTGCCATGGGTGTTGTAAGTTGACATGGGAATCAGAAGCCGTATACCGGAAATAGGAGAGGTAGGAGGGTAGGACCTGAATTTTGGTTTCAGAGTCTTAATCAGAGGCATAAGTTATCCTTTTAATATATTCTTCAGGTTATTTCCATGTCATTCCAATCCGGACAAGGGTATCCCTCCGTTATAACCACAGATGATATGGAGTCGGAAGTAACCACCGAAAGTGGAGGAGAGGAAGGAAAGTTTTGATATTTAAGTACACAGTCTTAATCAACAGCGAAACTAATCATTCTACTGAAATTCGGAAGGAAATGCTTTCAGTTCGAAATGGTCAAAACGCGGAGAGTTCATAACAGATAGAGAAATCGATCAATCATATCACCCTATGTATAATGTGTTTATTATTTTTTGAAAAACAGAAGGCTGCACTCTTCTTCAACTCCGAACTAGCTCAAGCAGGTGTTGGAGTTGGTGTCTGGGAATATGCAAAGGAGGCTTAGCCCATGATGTCCTGTATTGTCGAATGGAAGGTCAAGACAGACATTGACATTACCTTATAACTATAGACACTTGCTTTCATAAAACAGGCTACGTTTTTCCCTAGAATTTGTGCTCATGGGCGAAGTATAGTGTCTGTTGTAAATTGTAAATATTTTATGGTCGGATTTCGTTTTGCAAAATTAAAAAAATTAATGCCAAAGAGGCATTCCCTGTGGACCGTCTCTTGTTTATATTATTCATGACGGCATTGGTATCTAATAGAAGTTTTCACTATTTTTATCGAAATTGCGTTGCAACCAAGCGTAGCGTGTTAAAAAGATCTAAATAGGGTTGCAATGCGTCGCTGCCTTTGCAGTGTTCTGCAGATGGGCGTGTTCGTCTTCTGGAGATATCATTATCCATTTGTACACGCGAACATCAGTGCTGTTGTCGACAGTATTGTCCCCTATACCATACAGATACTTTCAATTGACATATTGTGGTAGGCGCATGCCAAGTATGCAATGGCAGCTGGCTGTTTCTGACAGATATTCAAGGAGGCAGCCATGTTTAATTTCTACTGTGGAAAGACGGACAGAACAACAAGAAAGGCCACATCTATATTGTTTACAAGTAAAAACGCTGCATAATGAAGATAAATTTGATTATTCTGATAAAGTAGAATATTTATATTTAACTTGATTCGGACGAATCCATATTGTGCAACTGACAACATGTGTGTGAGGTGGAGGTATGTTTATTTTTACCAACTTATAGAAACCTATTTAATGTAGATGGCTAAAATAAGTGTGGGGGACAATTTAGAAATAAAATTTACTCAAACATACCTGCGCTAGGAGATTTACTGCGTTAACATCAGTGTCAGATAAGAAGAACACATTGATTTTGTCTAGTTCCAATAAACTTCTAGTAAAGGGATCATTCCTCTTGTTGATATAATCGATACCTTTCTTGTCTTCAAAGAGCTGGAGAGAAACGTTTCTTTCGTGAAGTTTTCTTGAAGAAAATTCATAATTTTTCAGATTCGTACCTGGAAAATGTGTTTCTATAAGTAGCTGCACTGATGATTAATGCATAGCGTGTTCTAAAAGGACCATATATTCAATTTTAGACTCAAATATGTTTTGATGTAGGTCATTACATTTGAAACAGGGTGTATATATTTCCTTTAAAATGAATTAATCGAGCACATTACATTCTATCGACTGTATGTCGATGAAAATGAAATCATTATGCAATCATTAGCAAATGGGATCCAGTTGAGTGACTGACTCTTTTGATCCAAATCCCTCTTTCTGCTGATGATTTTCTTCGTTTCAGTCATTAATCATTTATATTTTTATATTATATTTTATATTATAGATGCAGCGACCTTTTTGAAACCTCCGAAAGCAATACCATTTATTCTGGGTGATTTTAATGTCCCAACTGCTTTTGACCTGAATCGTTCACCAAATTCACTGGCTAAGCAATTTTGCAGTATTTGGCTTAGTAATGCCCTAACTCAAATCTGTAACTTTCCCACCCGGAACTCCTCTTATCTTGATTTAGTTTTTACCCATGAATCAATTCTCTTCTCGGTTTCTAAGGGTGATAATTTCATCCGATCAGATCATTTCCCTATTGTCGTAGATTTCCTTTCTTTTATTTCTGAATCTTCCTTTGACAGATACTTTTTTAACTTTAGGCACACAGACTGGACTTCGTTAAATCAATTTCTGGGCAATCTTGACTGGATTGCAATCCATAATTTTGAATCGATCGATCATTACGTTGATTATTTGTAATTAATCCTCCATTCTGTAATTTCTGAGTTCGTTCCCATCAAATTCTCTTCCTCCAATTGTACTAACTTCCCTCACTGGATGTCACACAAGCTTGTGCATTTAATTCGTCGCAAAAATTACCTCCACAAAAGGTATTTAAAACTCAAAACTAACTTTAGCTACTTTTCTTTTTATTCCCTTAGACGCTAAGTTAAGAAAATTGCTACTCAATATTCTCATTATCTTCACTCAGTTGAAGCCGAACTTACTCGGAATTTCAATTCGAGACCATTGTGGTCCTATCTCAAACGGCTATTTGAGATCTTCTAGAATTCTTATGCTAATTAATGATTCTAATAGCTCTATCAACTGTCCTCTTGGCATTGCTAATGTGTTTGCTACACACTTTTCGAAACTTTGTTCTTCAGAACAGCAACGTTCTATTCCTTTTTTATCCGTTCGAATATAATAGTAATGACAGTTTTGATAGATTAGTTCTCACTACTGATGACGTCCAGTCAGTCATCGGCTTAAAGATTTCACTTCTCCTGGTCCCGATACCCTCCTTGCTTTTTTCTTCAAGAAAAGTAGTTCGTCTTTAGCTCCAGTTCTTACAAATCTCCTCAATTAATGTCTTCTTCGTGGCTGTTACCCTTCATCATTCAAAGAGGCTTATATCATCCCGATTTATAAAAAACAGGGTGATAAAGCTAAGCCTAATAACTACCGACCTATTACTATACTGAATGCAATTGCAAAAACTTTTGAACTCCTACTTTATAAATATCTTAGTTCCTGTCTTCACCCTTTTATCAATCAACTGTTTCAAATCTTGCTTTTTTCTCTCATTTCCTACAAACTAATTTGGACAAAGGAAATCAAATTGATTCGCCTTTTCTTGATATTTCACATGCATTTGACTCTGTCCACATCGATCATTTGCTGTTCAAGCTGTCATCTTATGATCTTCGATCTCCATTTACTGAATTTTCTTGATTGACTGCTTAGAAATCGTAAACTATCCGTAATAATTGATGGTACTTCATCAACTCCGTTTACTGTTTCGCAAGGTGTTCCTCAAGGCTCACCATTGGGTCCGCTCTTCTTTATTGTTTGTACTAATGATCTGTCAATCTTATTTCAGTCCGTTAATGTGGGAAAAAGCCCATATAATTCTTCGCGACATTGACGGGATTCGAACCCTACCTTTTGCACACGGTATGGGGAGGCTAATCTGCTTATGCAACACTATGCTATCCGCGAGGGCACAATTACAGTGATATAGCGACTGATTGAAAGTGGTTTCTTAGCACATAATATATGCAATTACGAGTAGCTCATGGAAAAGAGTTGAGTTCGAATTTCCTCAAGCCATGAAGAGTTATATGGGCCTTTTGGCATCGTGGTCTTGGACGATGGTTACTCGATATATTCTGCTAAAAACTGCGTTTTTTCATCCCGGAAATGAAATTCAAAATAGGAAAATCTTTTTGTGACCAGGAAACGCACAAAAAAAAAAAGGAAAAAGAATAGATGTCCACTCAACTGAGCTGTATTTCTTCAAAACTGTAAATTTTAAATATTTAACTGCTCAGCTTCACAAGTGTCAAATAGTTTGATATTTCGTGAGTTACGACTACTTTTGATTCTTTTAAAGACGTTTTTTAATACTTTGCATTCTTTTTCATTCAAAAAATATCAGTCTTATTAATATTTGGAAATAGATAAGGAAAACTAACCTGACTTTTTGGAATACAAGAAAATTATATTGCTCCTGGAATCCATGGATTGAAGGTAAATCTGTTGGACTATATTTTCTATTGCGAGATACTTCCAGTCTAAAAGTACAAAACAGAATCAAGTTGTTAGAATAATGACTAAAAAAAAGGAAAAAAAACTATTTATTAGGGTCATCCAGAAAGTCATTTTATCTACCAATGTGTATAGTGTCTGTAAATTGCTTGTGTTCCAATTTTGAAGACTCTTCTCTTGGATTGGAAATTTGCTGGCATTCATTCAGTGGTACCGGAATGATAGAGATACGCTACAGCTTTTTGAACTGCCAACCTCTTAAACTCCGATAAATCAACTATACAAAAGCAGTAGTCATCATGATGGGCAGAGGATGCATTCTGACATTGACAACGTCTTCCTATACTCGATTATTGAGCATCCAATTGTGTCAGCCATATTGAAACAAAGTTTCTTGGAATTCTGCTTTAATATGAATCAAGTAATTAAGAATTATTCATCATGAATAAAGTCTTCATCATGATCCCTTTGAGTTAGCATTTCTTGACAAATATTTTTACGTGTGAGGAAACCGAGAAGTTTTAATTCTTACCGTACCTGTACCTTTTAAGGAAGGCCCTCGTGCAGTCTTCGTTGTACAGTCCTGTTGGATAAGTTCAACGACAGTGCATTCTGACATTGACAACGCTTTGGACTCCTTATGAGAGCGATCCTGACAGCTGTGATGTTTTCGAGGGTATACGATGTAATAAAAATTATAAAATAGGAGAAGATGTAAAGAAGAGGATGAAAAATTTCGAAGATTTAACATTAAACAAAAATTAAAAGAACATTGAAAGCTGTCCAAAAGCAAATGATTTAACTTACCCGGAGGTGGTAAAAAGTGCACACGTTTTACGTCTAAGAGTAACCAGAGGATTGAAAAAACTGAACCGAAACCGGGCCACATATTTTGGTCGTTGTATCTTCTGAGACAAAATAAATTGTGAAGTAGAAAATGTGGGATGTTCGCTTATTTGTTTTGCTTTCGTTCTCTCCTATCGGTCAGTTGATAGCGAATGTTAGAGTAGCTGAATGTATTAAAATGTCTGAACAACTGCTTGCTGTAACCAAGACAAACACAACAGTATGGTCAATACAAATATCATTCTGTTTTTGTTCTTTGCGAAGTGGCCTTCAATTTTTCATTACATCCGAAAACATTTACAACATGCTCATTTTTCCTGGAAGCATTTTTACGCATTGTGAGTTCAGTAAAGAAGGGGCGGGCATTTAATTCAGCAACCGAGCAACTTAAAAGGCGTTCTATAAGTCCTTGTGGTTCAGAGGAACAAGTATTTAATTTATTATTTTTAAATAAATAAAGCTGAATTGCGGTCAATAGAAGATGAAATTGTAGATACAACAAAACAGTATTAAAAATTTGGACAATGTAGTTGGGGATAGAGTGACAGATTATTGGTGATAGCGTGCAGGATATAAATTAGATTTTCATTGTGATAATAACGCTATACTTCTAGCTGCATCTTAGGCGAGTGGTCAGGGGAAAGAGTGCAGTAGCACAAGCTGTTTTAGTAAAACGGGGTCCAAGCCTTTGCCTGCTAAATACGGTAGATCTGCCAACTCGCACTGCACCAGCGTAGCAGATTATGGTCCATTTCCCTCAACATGAATTGTCGAGGAGGCTTCCACCTGCAGTCAGTTCTAATGGCTGCAGTTTACCTTTTACTAGCTGAATTCCTGCTATACCCGGCAAATCTTTGCAGGAGAACCACAAGGTGCAAAATAATATGAGCTGATCATATGAGGTAACTTATTTAATCCCACTTACAGCAATCCGATGGAAATAGTCTTGGTTAGTTGGTAGGACACCTGAATTCGAGTCCCGTCGATAACGTGAGGAATTTTTATTGCTTTTTTCACTTGCTAAATTTATTAATAGAGCATTCTCTGTTAGGAGTGTATTGAAGAGGAGAGAATGCTTCAATTTTCCTAAACTACTAACTCAATGCTTACTTATTATTTGCTAATCCCATTAACACCTGGCGGGGAGAATATATGGATGTCAGATACTTCCTTGCCAGTTATTTCTTCACTATGCAAATCTCCTGGCCATCTTACCGGCTGTGCATGAGTTTGCCTTCATGTTTGTATGTGTATCTTTGGCAAAGAGGTTTATTTATTGATTGATTGATTGCTAATATCGTAGCAACTCGTTTTGGATGCAAAGTTTGTTCATTAAGACCATTGCAACCCTTTAAATCCTGCTGTAATAGCACATAGAAGTCTCGCTTCTAACTCTATATAATTACAATAAAATCAAATAGCATTGGTTAGTAATTTTGAACTTTTTAATTCTGTTTTTAACCAATTTATATCTTCGATGATCTTCCACATAAAACCTGTACATCTAGTCATAGTATTCAGTTTCCAAAGCCATTCATTATTACCCTTGTTATACTGTGAAAAATACTCATTTCACTCAGTGTTCATCTGTTAAATATAGAACAAAAGGCAACCCTTCTTTCTATCATGTTTTGAATCTTTTTGAAGTAATCTAAGGAACAACTGCGATTGATCAGTCAATGCGCATTTCTCGGCCATGCAATCCTGCTTGCATAAATAAATAAATCTTTATTGTGAAGTGCACAGTTACAACGCAACATCCCCCTCACGACGACGAGAGCCAGGAGTTCACATGTATCAGCGGTGTACACCCATTTAAGGTTTGTAGGTGCAGCTGAGGCCCATATTTCTGCACTATAGAGAATGGCAGATAAGATCGTGGAAGTGATGAATTTTTTAACAGTGAGAGGATGTCGGACATGAAGCAGCTGCTGCTTTGAGAACCACCATAGACGAGAAAATTTAGTACTAATTTTGTCGAACTGGTTGACAAAGGACATCTTTTGATCAAACAGAACGCCAAGGTCTGTATGCGAGGGTACGTCTGGTATTGCTACACCTCTGAGTGAAACATTGAGTAGTGTTGGCACGGATATAAGGGAGAATATAACCTGAATAGACTTCTATGGATTGATTTGAAGGTTGAAGCTTGCCAAGTACAATTCAAGATCCTTAAGTTGCGAATTGATCCTGTTGCTGAGCTGAACGGGGTTATTGTTAGGGTTAACTTGCGTTAACAGTTTGAGGTCATCAGCATAGCATAAGAGACTATTCATGGAGGTAATAATGGGCACAATGATAGCCGTTAACAGAACATCAGATAGGACACACCCTTGCGGTACTCCAGCAGTAATGTCACAGGATAAGGTGTGTTGGCCCCGATGGAGAATAAGAGTTCTCTGAGAGAGCTAATATTCCAGGAAGTACAGCATAACACCTCGAATATGAAATTTCTGCTTACGTAGAAGGAGCAAGGCCGGGATCGACACGACATCAAAGGCTGCACTAACGTCGAGATATGTGGTTGCCAGCTCAGCTCTTTGTTCGAATGCTGAGAGGATGCATTCTGTGGTGGCTGCCAAGTTGGTAATTGATGATTTTCCTGGGATGGCGTAGTGGATTTCAGGTGGTTTCTTCTGGAGGATTTGGTGCGTAATTATGGGTAGTAAGGCGTTTTCGAGACTTTTTAACAGACCGCAGGCAACTGAGATGGGTCTAAACTGGCTGACCTTTGTAGCAAATTGGTTTTTAGGGATGCGGTACATTCTATACTTATTCTATTCGTGTTCTCACATTTTCAAAATGTTGTAACTTACCAAAACGTTGCTACAGTGATTCAGTCTTTTTCGACACAAACGCCAGCCCGCTCGCCCTGGACTCATGTTCAGGTGCTTCATACATCAAACGTTTCTTAATCACCCACATGGTCTACGCTTTGATCGCCCACATGGTTTTGCGTTAATTTAAGCACGTTCTCCTCGAATACGTTTCGCCAACTGAATATCTTTAGGCATGATGGTCACACGCTTGGCATGAATTGCGGACAAGTTGGTATCTTCAAGCAAACCTACTAAATAAGCTTCGCTAGCTTCTTGCAAGGCGTGATGCCTTGCAAGAAGAGCAGCAGAGCTCTGGAAACGAAGATCATTTTTGAAGTCCTGGGTTATCTCACGAATCAAGAAGCTTTTTTGATTAAAAGCTCAGTAGACTTCTTGACCCATTGTTCTGTCTCTTGTAACCCTTTTACGCCTGTTCCCAAACGAGCACTCCGTCCCTAAAACGTGTCGCTCTCTTTGTTTATCTCAGTTCACTCCTTTTCCCACGCATCTACATTTATATGTTATTTTCTCTTCCATTTGACTGCTATTCAATTCACGCATCTATAATTGCTTATTTCTAAATCCAATATTCTTCCCATATATGCATCACTTAAATGTCAAAAATTCCTTTTCCATATCAAGGATTTACCATTTAAAAAAATATTTTATTCCCAAATCACAAAAAATTTTCCATAAACTCTAACTCTCCATATTTGTAAGTTTCACCTCTTACAATCCCATGTGCTGCTCTGGCAGTCTGTTTGCATTGCTCAGAAAACTTCATATGTGACTGCGTAATCACTCCCAGGTCTTTTACATTCTCCACTACCCTGAGTTTAACACCATCCAGTTGGTACATTTCTCTGGGGTTACTGCTACCCATATGCAGCACTTTACATTTGTCAATGTTAAAATTCAGTTCAGTTGCCACCTCTCAGCCCATCTACCCACCAACTTTTCTAGATCCTCTTGCAGTAGTACACTGCCATTACTGTCATTAACAACTCTGCCAACCTACGTATCGTCTGCAAATTTCGAAATGATGGAAACACTACCATATATTCTGTCATCAAGTCTCTTGAGGTAGTTGTGACCAGAACAACCTCAAGAAAACCTATGGTGAAAGCTTTTCCAACCTAGCTGTGTTAAGAAAGCTTAATTCAAGTGGACTCTACGCAAGGAAGCCAATCATTTGTATCTCATTAACTCCAAACCGCCAGAGAGCTCATCGAACCTAGTACTAGAATATGTGATTGGACCCGTGAAAAATGGAGTACAATGCTGTTCTCTGATACTCATCAGAGAACAGAATTGCACTCCATTTTTAGTCTACTATTTTAGTCTACAAACAGATTATAGAAGGTATTTCATCTGGAGGCAACGATGAATGCGGTACCATTCCTGCAACATCGCAACATCAGAGAAAGGGACACTTACGGTGCAGACGTTGTTCTCGTGTAGGTCGGAATAAGAATCAACGGGCACACACCTCTATTTTTTTGATAGGGGGACTGCAACTGTACAGATGTACCCAAAACAGCTCCTCGAACCCTACGTGCGATGTTTTACGAAGGCGATTGGCCCAGATTTTCTTTGAATTCACATAATGCTCAAGTTCTGGAGGAATATATTGAAACTGAAGATATCCAATGAATGCTGTTACCAGCATGATCAGCAGAATTAAATCCGATCGAATATGTGTGGGACGCCCTTGGCGTCGCATTGCACACCAACAACCAACTTCTCGGTCACTTGTTAAGCCAAGGTCTACGCTGTTAAATAAATGGGATTTGTTGCCACAGAATCTCATGCACACCCATACAGAGAGCATTATTCAGAGCTGTGAGGACTGTTTAGCCGTTGGAGAGGATCACACACCGTACTGAACTGATGTGATCATATTTTCGAGTATTTTTTATCGACTTCTTCAATGTGACCCCTTTGGTAATTCTTATACAACCCCTAAAATCGTCACTTACGCGTGTTCGAAGTTTCTCGCTCTCTCCTCATTTGAACGTTATTCTATGCTACACCACCACACCAAATTTACTGCTTCATCGCGAGCTGCACCAGGTACACCACGTTTTCCGCGTGTTCTGTTAATTTTCTCGAGCAGTGTGTAAGGTGCTTCAAAGATTCTCATTTTTGAATGTCTGAACTGAACCGCTGTAACCGTCGATAAAAAAATAAAAAAAACAAAGGTAAGCACAACAACGACCTCGAATAACGGGGAATTGGAGAGCAGCAGTTGAGGGGAATTTGAAAATACAAAATTAAAGACGACAGTAATTCATTCGAGTCCATCTGAATTGCCACTTAGTCATCTGTCAAAGGGGTATTGGATCCCTCGACCGAATAAAAGAATTAAGCCTAGAAAACTGTTCACTCTTTTGGATGAACGAATTCTCACTAATCTTCTCATACTTCTGTTAGCACATCCAAAGAACTGGTAATTTAAGATAAAGTCTATTGACTGTCATCTTCACCCAAAAAGGAACAAACCCAGACTGTGGTTTATGCAGAATAACACTATAAATGTTTTGTTTTTTTATTTCATTTATTCCTCTTTATTTTTTTTTTCCTGTTCAACGAAATATGATTTTCCCATTCCAGTAACAATCACACAACGTTGTGATACAAAATAAGAAACGAAATGAATTCATTTATTGCTTCAATAACAATCATTGCTTCATTTGTCTAATAAGAATCCCTCCGTTTGTTCATTGTCTTTGTTCATCTCTGCCAACAATCGCACTTTCTCACTCTCACAGCTCAGCTCAACCAGAAAAGACTAATTTCATTTGAAGAGAATAAGATTGATAGTTTTTATCGATTAAGTACTAGGAATAAAACCTGCCAGAGAAAAGAGGAAAGAGAATCTGCACCTATTCTGAAACACAGAGTATAAAAATGGGAAGAATGAAAAAGATAATTCAAAGTAAGTATTTTATACGCAATAACAATTGACGTTGAATCCTGAGGCCGAATTTGATTTGTTGCTTTAGTTCATCCACTTTCCTTATTTTTAACAAAAATACATTTCAGCAGTCAAATTGCAAGGGGTTTCACTGATTCCCCCTTTCTAATACTTCCCTTTTAGTGTTTCCCTGCCCAACTTAAAAGGGGAAGGGGTTTACAACGGATTTTACTGTTTTTCCTTGCTGGATTTGTTTAGATTTCAAATCTCTGTTTAGTTGGATGATAAGATTAGCCTGGAGGAAACACCCGAAATGAATTTAAACACCATTCTGTTCACACGCCCTTCGGTGTATCTGGTAATTACGATCCCCTATCCGAGTGGAAACGATAATTTAAAGAAGAATGATAATTTGTTGTTTGTGTAATTTCGAAACCTGACCTGTCTCGCCATCTAGTAGCAAAATCGGAAACTACATGTATATATAAGAGAAAAACGATTATTTACAGATTTGTATCTTTTATTTATTGTAAAGTGTTCTCACAAATATTTATTGCAGGAGTGTAGGGGTTTGGTGATTTCTAAAATTAAAAATTAAAATACAAATTGGTAGTTCGACATGTCATACCCAGAAATTTTTTTTATTTTATTTTAATTTTAGCCACGATAAGCGACCATGTTATTATTAGGATGGGATTATTTCCGCTTAATTTCTTAATTAAAATAATTTCCAATTACTCTTTGAATAATTGGATTCGGGTGGCACTTGAGGCGTAGTTCTCCGTTGGTTTATATAATATTTCACACTTTATTTTATGTTAAGCTATTATTTTGTTTTATTTTATACATTATTATTATTTTGTTTTATTTTATCTCCTTTCATTGTAAATCCTATTTGGCTTTTGCTTATTCTTTTGTATTCCTAATTTTAACTGAATGTTTTTACTTCAGTATCCATCCGATTATGGACGTCAGTTAAGAAAGAATAAATTCGCTATAAAATAATTAAAAAAAAGAAAAGAAATGATTTTGTTTGCCTTACTTGCAGTTCATTTTTATTTACTCTTTGTGAGCGTCTCATAATAATCTCGTGCGCTGGAAGTAACAACGATCAACGACGACTATCTTGAATCAACCATTTCATTTTTCAGTTTGATGCTCCATCGGTGAACAAAACCAATTTTATTCGAATTCAAAGCACCACCGTTGAAAAGGCATCTGTTCGCAATCTCCTCAAAATCAAATTTCTTGTGTGGGGTGGGAGGGAGTAGTCTTTAAGGGGATTCTGACACGACACGAATCTTTACATTTCAGTTGTCCAAGTCGAAGAAAGACTGAAATGAGTTCCAACATATAGAGACGTGCATTGGGATTATTCTTTTCCTCTTTGTGAAGGTCATCCGGGCAGATTTTTCGGCATTTAGCTCGGGTCCAATGTAATGCAGAAAGGTGTTTATCTCATTTATTTGTTTTATTGCAGCTCTTTGGACTGAGAGCGCTTGTTCTGGCTGATCCGAATGAATGAAGAGCTTCAAATCATCGGCGTAAGAGATCATATTTTTGAAATTTTCCAGAAGAGGTTCCAAAGCAGCTGCAAATAGTGCTGCTGACAGAATACCACCTTGTGGAACCCCTCTGCAGACAATAAAGGAACGGGAGAGCCCATTGTTTCAACAAGAAGCCATCTTTCTTGCAAAATATTATTGAGTTCGGTGAGGAAGTTATCTGAGTTCGGGATTGCAAATCCCTTTCCTATAGTTAGGACCTGAACGAATGTCTGGGAGTGTGTACATCATGTATTTAAGGTCAGTTGTGTGAGTAAGGTAATAACATGATAGATAGATAATGCAATTATTGCTGATTATGTTGTCTATATTGATGGCACATAGCTTTTTATGTTTGACGATGTTGAGGGCTTTACAGAAGTGGTAGCGAAGATATGCTGTAGGGAAAAGGATGTTTATCAGTTTTTTACATAGCATCCTGATGTTGTTGATGGTTATTTCCTTATTGCTGCAGATGGTTGCTATCCTGATGCTTTGCTCAACTATAATATTGGAATGCCACTGTGTGTGAGGTTTACTATTTTAAAATTAAATATACCACGTTTGCTGTACAGGTCGATGGTAGTTTTCTTGTTTATTACAGTAATTTCAAGATTTGCTGTGGTATCATTGTTGTTGTTTATATTTTCCAGTTTGAGTTCATTGGGATCTAAGTGTCCATATTCCATGATGAAGTTTGGGCAGGTAATAACTATGAGGAGGTCGTCTATATATCTGTAGATGTTAAGCTCCTGTGGAAATGAGTTTTCAGACCAATATAGATATAGGTTTGCTATTATGCATGAAGCAGGACTTCCCATAGGTGTTCCATTAGTTTTTCGATATACTGTCTTGCGTCGTACACAAAGTTATTGGAGATACATTGGAGGTACTGTTTCTTGAAAGTAGTTAGATTTATTTCGTTGCCTGGCCTGAATTCGAATCCTTGGGCTAGTATATAGCTGAGTATTGGATATGCAACGATACTTAAATCTACAATAAAACTACAACAAAATAAATCTAACTATTTTCAAGAAACTTTAACAAACTGGGAAGAACTGTTATAAGATGCTGTGTTATTGTAAAGTGTCCCGGTTTGAATTACAGAAAATCTAGTCAATTTACATATACACTTTCACCATACGGTTCCAATTTAATCCATGATTTAAATTAAATTATTTTAATCCAAGTTTAATCCATGTCAATGAATACCCAACAGTAATCCTAACGGCTCGTGTTCTGTGTGGTTTTATTTGTTCTAATTCAATTCAATTCAATGCCAATTTGTGGGCGCCTGACTGATAATTAGCGATAAGAACTCGAAGAACCATGATCTCTCAACGCAAAGCACTTTTCTGAACTCTGTCATTTTTCTTTAGGAATTTCAGTTTCTGGGTCCTCAGTCAAAGGATCCAGTTTCCTTGAAGTGTACCCCATATTTTAGAGAACTGACCCGTTTGCCTATTTTTTTATTTGTTATAATAAATGTGTAATAATAAGCAAAACTTATTATTACACATTTTTCATCATCGTTTACCAGTTTTTTTTTTTTTTTTTTTTTGTGCAATCATGTTCTGGCCTGCTGTGAGGATTTAAGATAATGCAGTCCATGTTGTTTGTTATCGCAGTGTATATTTTAATATGGTCGGCATGGATATTTATGTCGATATTGAGATTCACTATTATTTTTTGGAATGTTATTCGTGTATATCAAAAAAGTAGAGTTCCTGGAGATGATCCTTGTGGTGCTCCCGTTTCAGGTTTGGATTTTTCTGAGACTCTTCCATTGTAAAGCACGGTTATGGATCTGTCTTTTCGATAACTAGCAATCCATTTGCGTGCATTGCCACTGAGTTCATAGGAGTACGGTTTGTCAACATTCAAATTAACTCTCAACATTCTTGGAACTTCTCTTAGATCCAAGGATATTGAATGATTTGTTACCCTTCATTTAATGGGGTTTATTATCTCTTATATGAAAGTTATCATCCGTGATAATCTTTTCCATAATTTTATCCCCCTTAAAACATTTCATAAGTTTCTCGCCTCGTTAAAACATAAATTTTTCCGCTTTCTGGGATGGTTTGCCCATCCCAAGAGCATAAAAACGCATCTCGCATTTTCTGAGCCTTGTCTGAAGGTAGAACGCAAAATCATAAGGGTGGAAAGGCAAGCTTAACTTGCCTTGTTCAGTAACTGCCTTTGCGACACCAAACCTAATTTCGTTTGATTCTTCAGTGAGTCGTACCAGCCACCATAAATTAAACTTATACACATCACCTGTCCATCCCTCCAATAGTTTGTCATTTGAATAAATGACATTGATTCCTTGAATTTATTCAAACTATGCACTTCCACAGCAATAGATGGAAGTTTGTTCAACACCCTCTGGCTGAAAGCGAACTTGCGCACTTCAATTTGAATTTGAATTTAGACCTCCTCGTGTGTTGTTCGAGCAGAAAGAAGAATCCTGTCAGCACTGAACTTGATCAATCTATTCAAAGCCTTAAACACCTTAATCAGATCAACTCGAAAGTATTTAGTCTCCTGATGCTGCAATTTGCAGAACTTAAGACTGTCTTAAGACTGTATTTTAAATTTCTCACTTGCTTCCCTTCTTTACACATTTGGACTTGCCCTGAGACTGAAAAGTCTCAGGGCAAATCCAAATGGACTGGAGAAGACTATCGTTACTTATTCTCAGCGGATACCATCACCCATACGGCACCGTTTCGGAGCGTTTTATTGGCTGCTGTGAGGATTTAAGATAATGCAGTCCATGTTGTTTGTTATCGCAGTGTATATTTTAATATGGTCGGCATGGATATTTATGTCGATATTGAGATTCACTATTATTTTTTGGAATGTTATTCGTGTATATCAAAAAAGTAGAGTTCCTGGAGATGATCCTTGTGGTGCTCCCGTTTCAGGTTTGGATTTTTCTGAGACTCTTCCATTGTAAAGCACGGTTATGGATCTGTCTTTTCGATAACTAGCAATCCATTTGCGTGCATTGCCACTGAGTTCATAGGAGTACGGTTTGTCAACATTCAAATTAACTCTCAACATTCTTGGAACTTCTCTTAGATCCAAGGATATTGAATGATTTGTTACCCTTCATTTAATGGGGTTTATTATCTCTTATATGAAAGTTATCATCCGTGATAATCTTTTCCATAATTTTATCCCCCTTAAAACATTTCATAAGTTTCTCGCCTCGTTAAAACATAAATTTTTCCGCTTTCTGGGATGGTTTGCCCATCCCAAGAGCATAAAAACGCATCTCGCATTTTCTGAGCCTTGTCTGAAGGTAGAACGCAAAATCATAAGGGTGGAAAGGCAAGCTTAACTTGCCTTGTTCAGTAACTGCCTTTGCGACACCAAACCTAATTTCGTTTGATTCTTCAGTGAGTCGTACCAGCCACCATAAATTAAACTTATACACATCACCTGTCCATCCCTCCAATAGTTTGTCATTTGAATAAATGACATTGATTCCTTGAATTTATTCAAACTATGCACTTCCACAGCAATAGATGGAAGTTTGTTCAACACCCTCTGGCTGAAAGCGAACTTGCGCACTTCAATTTGAATTTGAATTTAGACCTCCTCGTGTGTTGTTCGAGCAGAAAGAAGAATCCTGTCAGCACTGAACTTGATCAATCTATTCAAAGCCTTAAACACCTTAATCAGATCAACTCGAAAGTATTTAGTCTCCTGATGCTGCAATTTGCAGAACTTAAGACTGTCTTGGCTATTATAAAATATGTAAAACTACAAAGAATTCGTTGTCTTTTTTTAAATTTCTCACTTGCTTCCCTTCTTTACACATTTGGACTTGCCCTGAGACTGAAAAGTCTCAGGGCAAATCCAAATGGACTGGAGAAGACTATCGTTACTTATTCTCAGCGGATACCATCACCCATACGGCACCGTTTCGGAGCGTTTTATTGGCTGCTGTGAGGATTTAAGATAATGCAGTCCATGTTGTTTGTTATCGCAGTGTATATTTTAATATGGTCGGCATGGATATTTATGTCGATATTGAGATTCACTATTATTTTTTGGAATGTTATTCGTGTATATCAAAAAAGTAGAGTTCCTGGAGATGATCCTTGTGGTGCTCCCGTTTCAGGTTTGGATTTTTCTGAGACTCTTCCATTGTAAAGCACGGTTATGGATCTGTCTTTTCGATAACTAGCAATCCATTTGCGTGCATTGCCACTGAGTTCATAGGAGTACGGTTGGCTTCTTATAAGTGGCGTTTGGGTAATGGTATCCTCTGAGAATAAGTAACGATAGTCTTCTCCTGTGGTGAAGTGTTACTTTTTCGAGGTAGTGCAATATTATGGCAACTCGATGTAAAGGAATTCACAATATGAGATATATTTAATGATGCAATTTGTAATTACTAAAGTAGTTGTCTATGTAGTGAAATGATGCAAACCCACTAACTTGTACATTAGTTAAACTCTTACAATGTACATTAGTTAAACTAATGTACATTGTAAGAGTTACAAACGTACATTAGTTACAATGTACATTAGTTAATTTGTACATTAGTTAAACTCTTACATAACCTGAAGCTTTTTAGCCCTAAACTACATCGTAATCTAACAGTGTATTATTATAATGACATTTTCCTGCTTAATACGTTTTTTTTAATATAGAAATTCTTTATTTTTAATGTTAAAAAATATAAAACAATATAAATGTTTTGGCAATCAAACAAGTTAGTGCCAAGCATCATTTTATTTCATAGTAAATCATCGAAGTAGGTGAAATGGTATCGGTCAGATGGAAGTTTGTTCCAGCAATTAACCATTCGCTGGCTAAAGACAAATTTCCGTACATCTATTCTACAACTGTCTTTCCCCAATTTGAATTTATGTCCTCTCAGGTGTGGAATCTGAGCAAGCGGAAGAAACCCATCAGAATTCAGCGTGGCAAACCCATTTAAGGCTTTATACCCCTCGATCAGTTCAACTCGAAGGTGCCTAGTCTCCAGCCGCTGCAATTTGCAAAACTTAAGCCCTCCTTGGTAAGAGGACCCCTTAGTTCCCCTCACCAATCTTGTTGTTCTTCTTTGTACTCATTCTAGCAACTCTACATCCTTCCTAAAACGAGACCTCCAGATCTGTACGCACTACTCAAGGCGTGGCCTCACTATTGCCTTTTACAAGGGGATAAACACCTCCTTATCCCTGCTAGCAAAATTACTATATTCAAGAATTCATTGACGAAACGTTGCTTATTCGAGGTAGTTCAATATCAGGGCAACTCGTTGTGAAGGCATTCACAATATAAGATGTAACAGAAACGATGCCATTTAACCTACTTTGATGATTTACTACGAAATAAAATGATGATTGGCACTAACTTGTTCGTTTAGTGAATTTTCCATAGTATGAGGTTTTCAGCGTTAAAACCTTTTTAGTATAAACATTTTGATATAACGGGTGACATGTTGAATTGTTTTCATCGTTATCCATAGTTGGATACGTAGAGTTCTGTTGGTTGTGAAGAGTTCTGAATTACTTAGTGGATTGTTGCTCTGTCTTATTGTAATTGTGATCTTTTAAGGTATGTTGAAACTCCAAAGGAGCTCATTCTTCCAACATGGTAACGAGTTTAATGGACTGAATCTTAAGCAATTAGAAATCCTCAGTTTAAAAATGTTTCCCATAGAATTCTGAAAGAGTACTTAACATCTTTAACTTATGTATGTGTATCTTTTCATTTTTATTTGTGTAGTTAATAATTCATACCCTCAGCTCATTTTCCCTTTCAAGAAATTTTCCCGCTTAAGAAGTTCTAAACCTCCAGTCCCTTAAAAAAACGTCTTAATGTTCCATTTTGATAATACCGAATTATAAAACACTTATTCAGTGTGTTTTAATCCACCAAAATATTTTAAACTTTATTCATTTCTAGTGCTTTTCAATTTAGTGTTTTCAAAATATTTTCTTGAAATATCATTTCCTCGATTGCAGTTTATCTTCGATAAATTCATTGTTTTATAATTCTCGCAAAGCATAAAGCGCCTCCGGGCCCCTCCCCTAAATTTAGCTAATATATAAATATTCTCTTCTTTGCTTTGTATATTATACGAAATTAAAGATTAATTACAGAAATATCTTTAGGCTATTTAAAATAAATATTAATAAATCGCGTGTGAATTATTATGATACAAAAGATGGAATTTAAATTTTCAAGAAAACACAAAATACTTTATTGTAATATCAAATATAGCTTTTAAAACCATTAATTTTCATTAATGGCTTTCTTTAACATCATTAATTTTCATTAGCTGGCATCATTTTGTGACATCATATGCATTATATACATATAATACAAATCTATCGTATCTAGGAGGACATAATGTAGTAACAAATAGCTATCCCCTGGTGAGTTCAATGTGGTGCCCCCTATGTGATGGATATGGAAATAAAAAAATGAATTAATTAATCAACTAAATTTAAGTTAATTAACAATGAATTCCCATATACCACTTTATAACACTAAACCTACATAAAGCTATATTGATAGCTATCAACAAAAAAACATAATAATAACCTTAACCCATATATTATTACAGATAAAGTTCTAGCAACAAGATAGACATATACCGAGAGTTCCATATCACTGACTTCTTCACCTTCACAGGGCATGTATATATGTTATATAGTAGGCACTATTTTCATCACTAGCTGTCAAGATGGATCTTCTCCAAAAATCCATCTTGACAGCTAGTAATTTTTCTTTTGCCGTTCCTTTATAGTCCAAACCTCAGATATATAAATAGTAGGATTCTCTGGAAAATTGAGTTATATGTTAATCGTTTCGTTTTTAGAAGAATATTTTTGTTCCATAATACTGGGGTCAGTACTCCCAAAACCTTTCTTCTCTCATTAATTCTTCTCGCAATCATTTCTTCAGATGATCCGTCCATCTGTACATTAGTTCCTAGATATGATATTTAAATTGCTTCACATTGTTTATTAGTGTTCCATGTTAAATGTTCCCTGTTAAATTCATATATTTCATCTTACTGAAGTTTATTCTCAAACCCCATATTCTATATCGTTCCAGTAGCTTTCTTTCTTTCTTTTTTTTTATGTAACCCCCAAACACGACAGGTATTACAACCTATAGCACTTAGTACAGTGCTTGAGTTGGAGGTCGAAAAGACGAAAGAAGATATTTGGTGACCTTGGACTTGAACTTCTGTAGACTGTAATTTTCAGGAAATACGTATGAAGGAAGGTTATTCCAGAAAACGGTAGTTGAATGAATAAACGAAAAAGATGAAAAGTTGGTTCTGTGGGTTTGAAGTTGGACAGTAAATGGATGTTGGCTGATGGCAGCACGTGTTCGGACTGTTTTGAAAGCGAGAGCGGGAATTATAGAAGCCAATTCAGAAGAACAGTGCCCATGGAAGTATCTGTAGAAAAGGAATGCAGCAGAAACAGTACGTCTATGAGACAGCGAGTGGAGAGACTCTGTTAGGGAAGAGTCATTAATTAACCTAACTGCCCTCTTCTGAATGGAATCAAGACGCCTGAGAGAGGTTTTGGGGGACCCGCCCAAGATGTGGGAACAGTGTTCCATTTTAGGGCGGATTTGGAATTTGTACAGAGTGAACAGCTGTTTGGAAGAAAAGTAATGGCGAGAGCGAAAGAGAAAACCAAGTTTTTTAGATGCAGAGTAAGCAATATTTGTAATGTGCTTGTGCCAAGAGAGATTAGAAGTCAGGGTAATCCCTAAAAGAGATATATCATTTTGCCTAGAAATCGGAGTGTCACTAAAGATAAGCATAGGAGCAGAAGAATCCTTTTTGCGAGATATAAGACAAGACTGAGTTTTAGAAGGGTTGAAATCAACTAAGTTGCCCTTGCCCCACTGGAGAATTACCTGGAGATCGGCATTTAAGGAATTGGTAGCAGATTTTCAAGAAGTTGAAGTTGATTGAGCAGGGAAAGGTTTCTCGAAATGGAAAGTGGAATGCAATATGCTATCATCGGCAAAACTATGGATAAGATTTCCAGTCAATGGAAGAAGGTCATTGATATACAAGAGGAAAAGAGTGGGGGAAAGAACTGAACCTTGGGGGACACCGGCATTAGTGGAGAGATCAGTAGAAGACAGAGAACCATCTACCATCAGTGAGCGATCAGAGAGAAAACTGGATAACCAATTACTAAAAACAGTTGGCAAACCATAAGATGGAAGCTTGTTTAGAAGACCTTTATGCCAAACACGATCGAAAGCCTTTGAGATGTCAAGAGCAACTACTTGTGTTTCCCCGAACCTTTCCATTGAATTTATCCATAAATGAGTAACATAAGCAAGAATATCACCAGTGGATCGACACTGACGGAATCCATACTGGCGATCGTTGATCAGACGGAAGGTCTCTAGGTAGTTTAAGAGTTGGTGGTTAATTGATTTCTCCATTACTTTAGAAAGAATAGAAGTATTTGCAATGGGACGATAATTGGATGGGAGGGATTTGTCACCCTTTTTAGGAACTGGCTGGATATAAGCAAATTTCCAAGCAGAAGGAAAAACACCTTTGGAATAAGAAAGTGAAAAAAGGCGGCAAAGAAGCAAGTTTTCTACTCTTAGCGTGTTCAAACTCTAGTTTGGATTGATTAATAACTGATTTACAATTGTTGCGAGCTTTGGTGTAGGCGGAAACTGAAACTGAAGAATTAGAAACTAGTCAATTACGATATGCAACGTTCTTCTCTTGAACAGCCTTAGCACATTTATTAGAAAACCAAGGTTTAGATAAAGGACGAGATTTTAAAGTGGAATGTGGGATAAAGGATTCCATTTCTGCAAGAATAATTTAACTGACACGATCTGAGCAAACGTTGACATAAGAAGTTTTAAAACAGCAATCCGACCAAGGAAACGAAGAAAAGAAATCTCACAGGTCACCCTATTTTGCATTCTTGTAATGCTAAACAGCACGAGGTTGGGAATAGCCATGAGATTGAGGCTCCATTGGAGAAGAGACAATCACAAAGTTGTGATCTAAGGCGCCTAAAGGACCGCTCACTTCGACCGTGTACTTAGAAGGGTTGTTTGTGAGAAAAAGATCAAGCGTGTTGGCTGTACGAACAGGATTGTCCGGTATTCTTGTAGGTAAATGAACAATCTGTGCAAGATCATTAGTAATTGCAAAAGCCCCAGCATCTCGATCAGCTGGGTCGGTGTGTCTGTAAAACGGAAGCCAGCTGGAGTTGTGAACCTTAAAATCACCAAGAAAAATTACCTCACTGTTAGGAAAGTTGGACTGGAGAAAGTCAACCTGTAAAGAGAGGAAGTCGAAGAGTTCCATGCGATTGGTGGAGTTTGGAGTACGGTAGAGAGAACAGACGAATTTGACACAATGAGGTAGAGAGATTTTAAGCCAGAGAAGGTCGAAAAGAGGAGATTCCAAATTACCAAGTCTCTGACAGGGAATATCGGAACGGACATATGCACAAGTACCACCTTTGAGGCGAAAGGAATCATACGGTGAATAATTTCGGCAACTGAGATGAGCAGTAGTTGAATCATCCGATAACTGCGATTCTCTCATGGGGTTTGGCAGACTGCAAGTGGAAATGGACATCGTTGCGATTAGAATTGAGACCACGTGTATTTGTGAAATGAATTAAGAAGTGCTTGGGAGGTTTAGATCTTTTCGCAGATAAGCTTGCTCTATTAGTTTGACAATTCATGGTGTATTCAATAGTAAGGAAAAGTGGGGGGGGACATGACATGCTGTATGAAGTAATGAAATGTTTGGATATGTCGTACACATTGTAAAAATATACCCAGACCCATGACATAACGTGGCTTCGACAATGCTGCCCCGCATACACACTACTCGGACTCCCTCCAGTCACTATCTGGCAGAGTAGAGGCAGCAAGATTATACACTAGCTGATCCGGAAGCCTCCTAGAGAGAGTTACCAATAGGTTCGGTCCGGTGTACTAACTAGCGGCCGGCTTGCGAACACCGTTTTAGAGCTGTACCCTCGAAATGTAAGGAATATTGGATCTCGCCACGAAGTTCATCATAACCTCAAACGTCATCAGTCATACTGCATGATGGAAGAGATGGGAAAGGGTTGACCGGAACTTAGCTCTGGAGACTAAACATCGGTTCCACCACTTCAAGCTTTCAATAAGCAAAGTGCACCGGTTGATGAGAGTCATCTACCACCTAGTACTACCTGGTAAGACAGAGGGGCGCATTCCTCCATGTGGTGTGGGCGCCACACCTCGATCCCTGCATACGTTGGTTCACACCTGGGTGGTAACCCACCGTGTGCTGGTGCATGGAAGTTATACCCAGGATTACTAACAGTCCCACCATCGTGAAGATGCAAGCAGAGAATTTGGCTGTCAGAGACCGTCCGGACTTTGCCGAAATTGGGTACACTTGACTTGGGTGTCACCTAAATATCAGTTTCATCAGCGTTTTAGACTCCCAGATAGCAAGTACAGCTTGTCTGGCATATCTGAGAGAATGTCTGTGACAACTTCAAGGACCACTCATATAGTCAGCATCTTGGGATCAGTACCTGGTCATCTGCACATAAAAAAATGCTCCGTTTGGAAAGGTGAATATTGTGATCCACACATAATCCCACTGATCTGCATCTTTGGTACCAAGCTTCCAGAGTCACTTCCAGGTACAACTTGCATGAGGTGGGGGTTAAACAGCCTCCCATGTAGCAAACCTTTTGATATTTTGAATTTGCTTGATATTTTTGACCCAACTCTAATGCAGTAAGTGTCATTTTTGTAGATTTTTATAATTATGTCAATCAGTGGTTGCCGTATTCACATTTTTTCATGGCATTCCCCAACATCTTTCTTGGGACACTGTCATAAGCTTTTTCCCAATCAATAAACACTAATCCTATATCCTTTCAAGTAGCTTGGCATTTTTACTGAATCTGCTTGACCGTAAATTGATGGTCAATACAAGAACGTTCAACTGTAAATCCACACTTCTCTAGTTTAGTGTACAGTATCCTACTAAAAACTTTGCAGTTGGGTTAAAAACACAGAACTAAAAAATAAAATTCATCATGAGAGTTATTTGTGGCTGTAGAACTGTTCAATTACTATTTCCGATAATTACTATCATCCATATTTAGGCAATATTTGTGGTACTATTAGCTTTAACAAAATTCATCTTAATATACAAGAAGGGGTGGTGAGGGAGGAGGCAGGGAACCATCTCCTCCCGCCGCCGAGGGATAGGGAGTTAAAGTGAATCGGGTAAGAGCACCCTATTCAGACCGCCAGGCAGCGTTGGCAGCAGAGCTGAAGGTCATAGCTTTTGTCCCGTGGTGTCACAGATCACGGACAGGTGCCATCCAAGAAAATTGGTGAAAGGACTAAATCGTCCTAAATCTGGTAGGTGTTGTGGTGGTGGGAGAGTCCTATGCCTTCTGAAGATATCTTGGGCAACTTTGGAAAATGCAGCATAGGTTTCCTCTGATTTCAGAAGATATTGTTCCCAGAGCCTCGGGATGAATTGAATTTTTGATATCAGAATGCACCAAAGGTCCTCATATAATGGGCAGTGGTACATCAGACGCTCTCATGATTCAAGTTGGCTACAGGAACAGAACGGGCTGTCGGTGAGGCCCAGGGTGATAAGTTTTCCTCTGATGGCACCCTGTTCAGTAAGCAGATAGGTTGGCAGGAGCCCCGGGGAGCACCAGGTTGGTTACTTCAGGTAGGCTGTCCGGATGTCTGGAATGATTTTTTTTTATTACAGCCTCTTTATCTGTGACTGTCCATCGTTGTTGCCAGGTCTGTTGAAGAATGGTAGCAAGTCGTCGCTTCTCCACAGAGCGGTTGTTAGTCGGATCGGTGGTGAAGTTTAGGAAGGTGATATATTTGTCTTTTTCCAGGTGGTACTGCATGGCACACCGAACGACCTCCAGGTTCAGGGGGAGGGCTCCCATCATCGATGATGCGAGGAAATCTAATGGGATTTTTCACTTCGTCGCTGAGTTAGTTGGTTTGAGACGTAGATAGCAAGGTCCCCCCCCCACAGAAACTGGGGTTCTTCGTCCAGGAAAACAAAAACAAATTTAGTAGAGAACACACGCAATTTTCAGACATAAGACACACAGCACGGTGGATGAATTTAATTATTCGAGTGGCCTAAAAATAACAGGCCTAAAAATAACTAAAAGAATAAGAAAAACCCAAATAGGATTTACAAAGAAAGGAGATAAAATAAAACAAAATAATAATAATTTATAAAATAAACAAAATAATAATAATGTATAAAATAAAACAAAATAATAAATAAAAGCTTAACATAAAATAAAGTGTGAAATATTATATAAACCAACAGAGAACTACGCGTCAAATGCCACCCGAATCCAATTATTCAAAGAGTAATTGGAAATTATTTTAATTAATAAATTAAGCGGAAATAATTCCATTCTAATAATAACATTATCGCTTATCGTGGCTAAAACTAAAATTTAAATTTAAAAATAATATTTAGCTGGGTATGACATGTTGGCACTACCAATTTGTTTTTTAATTTTAGAAATCACCCACCTTACCTTCCTGCAATAAATATTTGTCAGAACACTTTTACAATAAATAAAAGATACAAATCTGGAAATAATCGTGTTTTTCTCTTATATTTTTATAGTTGCCGATTATGCTACTAGATGGAGACACAGGCCACGTTTCAATATTACGCAAACAACAAATTATTCTTTTTCTTTAAACTATCGTTTCCACTAGGATAGGGGATCGTAATTACCGGATACACCCAAGGGCGTGCGAGCAGAATGGTGTTTAAATTCATATGGGGTGTTTCCTCCACGCTAATCTTATCATCCAACTAAACAGAGATTCGAAATCTAAGCAAGGGAAAAAAAAAAAAAACAGTAGAAATCCGTTGTAACACCCCCCCCCCCCCCTTTAAGTGGAGTAGGGAAACACTAAACGGGAATTATTAGGAAAAGGGAATCAGTGAAACCCCTTGCAATTTAAGTACTGAAATGTATTTTTGCTAAAAATAAGAAAAGTGGATGAACTAAAGCAACAAATGAAATCCGGCGGCAAGATTCAATATCAATTGTTATTGCGTATAAAATACAGTACTTACTTTGAATTATCTTTTTCATTCTTCCCATTTTTTATACTCTGTGATTCAGAACTGGTGTAGATTCTCTTTCCTCTGTTCTCTGGCAGGTTTGATTCCTTGTACTTATTTAATTACCACACGCCTTCAATTTTGTGTTTTCAAATGCCCCTCAACTCATCCCTCGTTAATCGAGATCGTTGTTCTGCTTCTGCCTTATTTTTTTTATCGACTGTTACAGCGGTTCAGTTGTAACATTCAAAAATGGGACTGTTTGAGGCACCTTAAAATTAGCAGAACACGCGGAAAACGTGGTGTAACTGGTGCAGATCGCGATAAAGCAGTAAATTTGGTGTGGTGGTGTAGCATAGAATAACGTTCAAATGAGGAGAGAGCGAGAAACTTCGAACACGCATAACTGACGGTTTTAGGGGTTGTATAAGAATTACCAAAGGGGTCACATTGCAGAAGTCGATAAAAATACTCGAAACTATGATCACATCACTTTAGTACGGTGTGCGATCCTCTCCAACGGCTAAACAGTCCTCACAGCTCTGAACAATGCTCTCTGTATGAGTGTCCATGAGATTCTGTGCCAACAAATCCCATTACTTTAACAGCGTAGACCTTAGCTTAACAAGTGACCGAGAAGTTGGTTGTTGGTATGCAATGCGACGCCAAGGGTGTCCCACACATATTCGATCGGGTTTAATTCTGCTGATCATGCTGGTAACAGCACTCATTGGATATCTTCAGTTTCAAGATATTCCTCCATCACTTGAGCATTATGTGCAGTGCAGTTGTCGTGAATTCAAAGAAAATCAGGACCAACCGCCGCCGTAAAACATCTCACATTGGGTTCGAGGAACTGTTCTCGGTTCATCTTTTCAGATACGGTATCCCTTTCAAAAATATGAAGAGGAGTGCGCCGAATGATCCTTATTCCGACGTACACGAGAACATTATCACCACCGCAAGTGTCCCTTTCTCTGATATTGCAGGAATGGTACCGCATTCATCGTTGCCTCCAGATGAAATACCGGCTAGAATCTGTTTGTAGACTAAAACAGGACTCATCAGAGAACAGAATTGCACTCCATTTTTCACGTGTGCAAGTCAAATGTTCATGGCACTAGTTTCGATGAGCTCTCCGGCGGTTTGGAGTTAATGAGATACAAATGAATGGCTTCCTTGTGTAGAGTCCATTTGAATTGAGCTTTCTTTACACAGTCAGGTTGGAAAAGCTTTCACCACAGGTTTTCTTGAGGTTACTGTGTCCAGAACGACCTCTAGAGACCGTTGAGGACAGAATTTTTGGTAGGGTTCCATCATGTTGTTAAAGCCCGATAATGGTCTGTTCTCTTTGACGTATTCCCCAAAGGACTACATCGAAGAGAACAGAACATGGGGTTCATAATGTTTGGGGACAGGAAGCCATTGCCGGTTACCCTCAGCCATCATTTTATCAATGATAATTGTGAAGTTATCAAAGAAAAATGTGAATCGATTAGCATATACAGTAGAATCCGGATAATGAATTCCCGCATAAGAAGTTTTCCACTGTACTAGGTTTGGTTTGTTGGGGGGGGGGGTTGTAGAGATGATTATATTTATATGTATAGTTATTATTTATCCTTTATTTAAACATATATATCCCCTTTATAATATATATCCCCTTTATAATACAACTCCCTTTAGAATAACTCCCCACTTGCGCATCTGACTATTGCTTCACAGAAAATTCTAAGCTCAAGGGGAAAATCTCCTTAATGTGTTAAATTCCCTTTGGATAGGTTTGTACTCAGAGCAACAAAAAATACACAAATGTTGTATAAAAAAATCAGTTTATTAGACATATTTACATGAGCATAATTAAAACCAAATAATAATTGAATTCATACATATGACAACATGATTTGGTCTCACCTACATGTGTATATATACATCATATTCATACTTCAGTAAAAATCATCAACAAGCTAATATTAATCCCTTCCTTTGTTAATATATTTTATCCTGCATCCTCTAAATACCATTAGTAAAACCATATCATTTCCATTCTATCCCCTTCTACATATGTTTAATACTGCATCAGTTAAATACCATTAACAAGATATATCAATTCCATTCCATTCCTTTCTACATATACTTAATACTGCCTCAATTAAATACCATCAACAAGAAATATTAATTCCATTCCATTCCCTCCTACATATACTTAATACTGCATCAATTAAACAAGAAATATCAGTTCCATCCATTCCTTTCTACATATATCATATATCCAACATTCTAAATATCTTATATCTAATAAATCCCCCCTTTTTATGTTCTTCCTTCCTGATTCTTCCCTAAACTATCTTTACATTTAGGTATTTCTAAAGTCCTGCTGACCAATTTACTGGGTTGCTATAGTTCTTGGTGTGTGTGTGAAGGTACTGTGTACTATAAACTAGCGACTTACTTTTAGAACTCGGCGGGGCGTCATCTTTGATCCTTCCTATCAGGTACAGCTTATCTTCACTATCTGGGGCGGTGTCTTATTATTCTTGAAGAATTAGGCACTGGTAGTGGTGCTGCCAGGTAGGTTTCGGCTCCATTTTATTCGGCCCGCTTGATGCACCTCTCCTGTTTCGAAATGGCTACTATCATGTCGGTCGGTGTTCCTATTCCATCCGATTCCAGCACTTTGCTTTCCAAGGTTTCAGGAATCTTGGCCTTTTTTTCAGCAGATTTGATTTCACCTTTTTCTTTGTGAGAGACTCGTATGTCTTTCACATATTTCTTCCCAACTCCTAGACGATCCAAAGAGCCAACATTGACTATGTTCCACTCAAAAAAAAACTCTGACTTTCTCAACGACCAACCCATTCTTACAAGCACCGACCAAAATCTAAACTATGTGTCTGACTAACCCATTCTGACTCGCACCGACTAAACAAAACTATCTCCTTGACTAACCCATTCTTACTCCCACAGACTAAAATCACAACTTTGTGTCCTCCTAAACCATTTTCAGTCACACCGCCAAATCTCAACTAGTGTGTCCTAAACCATGTTTACTCACCCCACAAAAATCTCTCAACTTTGTGTCTCTTGCAACTCGTTCACTGCCTATTTTCTTCCTCTTACTGCCGATTTCGCCACGCCCATTTCCCAGTGACTTCTACCAATCTTACATTTACTTTCGGATTCTATCTCATTCCATTTGTTGGAAAACCCCTTATTCCGCCGGCCCAGTAGCACGTGATCAATACTCCCCTATTTTCAACCTGTTGGATCTGCGGCCATCCGGTGTGTTCTTTGAAGTAGCCGGTTGTCCAAAAACAACTTTATCCGTCTCATATAACACCTTGTCTCCAACAGCGTTCTAAAACCACAAAAAGTGACATTAGTGACCACAGCATCTATTTTTGGAAATTTGTGTGTGCCGTTTAAGAACCGACTTCCGGTCTGCGACTGAAGTAAATGGCCTTGCTATTTTGACCTTGCATAAACATTAATTTGTTTGTCTCGCAAAACCACTTGCTGCATTTGCCGTAGTATTCACCGTCTATTCCCTGCTTACAACGGAAGTTATGCTAATGGCTCTGTTTTTCATTACTACTACCCACTAATTTTACAATTCTTACTGAATAATTCTTTTTTATTGAGACTTCGGATATTACCATTTTATTCTACTAACGGCAAGAATCCACAAGGAAAACTAACTTCCAAAGTCTAAAAAAATATTTTATTTTTGTAAGATTTTCAAATCTTACAGGTTTCTTAAGTCTGAATTTCAACTCTGTATGTTGAATGTATTCTTTTCCCGCGTAAGAAATTTCCCCGGATAAAAAGTTGCATCATTTCAGTACATAGACAACTACATAAGTAGTTATAAATTGGCATCATTAAGTATATCCCATATTGTGAATTCCTTCAAAACGAGTTGCCATGATATTGCACTACTTCAAAAAAATAACACATCACCATAGGTGAAGACTATTGTTCACTTATTTTCACCAGTTACCATCGCCCATACGGCACCGTTTCGAGGTTTATTGGCTCGTCATCAGTGGCGTTTGGGTGATGGTATCAGCTGAGAATAAGTAACGATAGTCTTCTATTGTGATGAAGTGTTACTTTTTCGAAGTAGTGCAATATCATGGCAACTCGTTGTGAAGGTATTCACAATATGAGATATACTTAATGATGCCAATTTATAACTACTTATATAATTGCCTATGTACAGAAATTATGTAAAAGCACTAAGTTGTACATTGGTTAAACTCTTTACATAATCTGAGGATTCAGCCCAAAACTATATCGTAATCTAACAGTGTGTTATTATAACGACGTTTCCTGCTTAATACAAATTTTTTTAAATAAAGAAATTCTTTATTTTTAATGTTAAAAAATATAAAACAATATAAATGTTTTGATAATCGAACAAATTAGTGCCAAGCTTCATTTTATTTCATAGTAAACCACCGAATTAGGTAGAATGGTATCGTTTTTGATGTACAGTATATCATATTGTAGATGCCTTCACAACGAGTTGCCCTGATATTGCACTACCTCTAATAAGCAACGCTTCCCAAATGGAGAAGACTAATGTTACTTATTCTAGGCGGCAGTGGGATAGTTGTATCCGGCGAGAATCCATTGGCGAAGTAGTAATAGAAGAGGCATGTGATGCAAGAAAGCAAACTTAGGTAGCATCAGCCAAAAAAAAAAAAAAAAAAAAAAAAAAATTCACACATCCATTCCCTCTAAACGTTTGCCCAGTTCCTTTGTATTTATTTAAGCTTTCAACTTCAAAACGACAGATGGAAGTTAGTCCAGATATCAACCACCCGCTGGCTAAAGGCAAACTTCCACACATCTATTCTGCAACTGTCTTTCCTCAATTTGAAATTATATCCACGAATCTGAGCAAGCGGAAGAATCCCATCAGCATTGAGCATGCTCAACCCATTCAAGGCCTTATACCCCTCAATCAGTTCACCTCACAGGTGCCTAGTCTCCAGCTGCTGCAATTTGCAGAATTAAGCCTTTTTTCCTAAGACCACCCTTTCGTTCCAGTCACACGAATCTTCTTGCCCTTCTCTGTACACGCTCAAGCAACTCTACAATTTTCCTGAAACGAGGCCCCCCAGACCTGTACGCAGTACTCCAGGCGTAACCTAACCATTGTCTTATACAAAGGGATAATCACCTCCTTTTCCCTGCTAGCAAAATTCGTCTATTAGACAATCCATTGTCGAAACTTTGCTTATTCAAGGTAGTTCAATATCATGGCAACTCGTTGTGAAGGCATTCACAATATGAGATATAAAAGAAACGATGCCACTTAACCTACTTCGATGATTTACTACCAACTAAAATAATGATTGGCACCAACTTGTTCGTTTAGTGAATTTTCCGTAGTCTGAAGTTTTCAGCGCTAAAAAAAATTAGTATAAATATTTTGATGTAATGGAAGTGACATATTGAATTGTTTTCATCGATAATCCATAATTCGATACGTAGACCACGTTAAACGTTACGTTCTGATGGTTGTGAAAACTCTCTGTCTTATTGTAGTTGTAACCTTTTAAGGTATGTTGAAACTCCAAAGGTGCTCATTCTTCCAATTTGGTAATGAGTTTAATGAACCGAATGTTATGCAACTAAAAATCCTCAGTTTAAAAATGTTTGCCATAGAATTCTGAAAGAGCTTAAAAATCATCTTTAACTTATGTATGTGTATCTTTTCATTTTTATTTGTATAGTTAATAATTCATACCCTTAAGTCATTTTCCCTTCTAAGAAGTTTTCCCATTAAGAAGTTCTAAACCTCGAGTCCTTTGAAAAACTTCTTATCCGGGTTCTACTGTACTTTTCTTTTTTAGGAGAAATCGGGAGCTGTAGTTTTGAAAATACAGGTAATGTGCAAACACTCACTAAACATTCGAAAAATATTTATCCATAATTTTTTTCTGAAACTTTTAAAGGTTTTCGATTTTATCATGCATTTGTAACTCTAGCAATAATTTTATTTTTAATGTTCAATTTTGATAATACCGAATTACAAAACCACTTATTCGGTGTGATTTAATCCACCAAAACATTTTGAACTTATTCATTTCTAGTAGCTTTCAAAATATTTTCTTGAAATATTTCCTCGATTGCAGTTTATCTTCAATAATTTTTTTTTTTTTTTTTTTAATTCTCGCAAAGCATAAAGCCCCTGCGGGATCTCCCCTTTTTTGCTATGTACATTATACGGAATTTAAGATTAATTAGAGACATAACTTTATGCTCTTTCAAATAAATGTTAAAAATTGCATGGCAATTATTATGATACAACAGAACCAATTTAAAATTTTAAGAAAGCTTAAAATACTTTCGTGTAATATCAAATATAGCTTAAAACACCATTAAGTTTCATTAATAGATGTCCATTAATTAATTTAATGCGCATATCAATTTTAAAGCAGGCCTGCTCCAGAAAACTATTCTTCGTAGGAAGGATTCCATTGTTGCTTACACCGCGGTGGTGGTGATTATGCATGTCACCAGGACAACAATGACATTTAGACCTTGGGAATGTGTATTTCTGGTTATCGTTTACTTTTTTCTTGAGTTGGGGAAGCATCCCTTAAGGGGGAATGTTCCTTAAAATATCAAAAGTACGGATCCAAAATTGGTTTTTTGCACCTAAAGGACCAATTTTTGTTTTTAGATCTAAAGGATCAATTTTGGATTTAAATAATTAATAACAATAGGGTATTGATGTTAATCGAATAATTAAATAATTTGAATTTAGAAATGTAAAGACATGATTGGTTGGGTTGGGAAAGTTTACTCTTCCCTCATAAAATGTGCAGTTCTATATATAAATTTATATATATAGTATATATATATACCATATATATATATATACTATGTATATATAGAAATAGCATATATATTTTTTTCTTTTTTTTAAATTATCATCCGTGGTTTTAACTTTTTTTTTTTTTTTTTTCCCTGGGTTACTGACTGGCTAAAAGCAGCTGGTAAGTATGATAGTATTCGACATTAAGATAATCATGCATCGTTATTATATAATAATGCTGGACTGTGTGGATCTCCTCTTTATTATTGAAGTTTTACAATCACTGAAAGGGAAAATCTTATCAATGTTTGGCCGAATGCTGAGTTTCTCCTTCAACTGATTGTGAGGCATTCAGTCCGTTTTTCAGCCATGCCCAAGGCTTTTTGCTTTTACCTTCAAAGCCCAAGTACTCATAGGTTATCGAGAAGGAAGCTCAATTTTTACATGTTTCAATTGTGAAACATGTAAAAATTGGGAAAGTTTACTCATAGCTCATTTTCCCGCTGAAGAAGTTCTAAACCTCTAGTCACTTAAAAAAATCTTCTTATCCGGGTTCTACTGTACTTTTCTTTTTTAGGAGAAATAGGCAACTGTAGTTTTGAAAATACAGGTAATTTGCAAACACCCGCTAAACATTCGAAAAATATTTATCCATCATTTTTTTTCTAAACTTTTAAAGGTTTTCGATTTTATGATGTATTTGTAACTCTAGCAATAATTTTACTTTAAATGTTTTATTTTGATAGTACCGAATTATGAAACCACTTATTCAGTGTGATTTAATCAGCACTAGTAATGAATAAAGTTCAAAAATATTTTGAACTTTGTTCATTTCTAGTGGTTTTCAATGTGTGTTCAAAAATTTTTTTTTAAAATATCATTTACTCGATTGCAGTTTATCTTCGATAAATTCATTGTTTTATAATTGACACAAATCATAAAACCCTCCCGGGCCCTTCCCTAAATTTAGCTAATACTGTATATAAATATTTCACACAATTATATTTTTATACCACATAAGTGACTTCTTTGCTTTGTGTATTATACGGAATTAAAGATTAGTTAGAGAAATATCTTTATATTATTTCAATTAATTATTAATAAATTGCTTGTCAAATATTATGATAAAACAAATTTAATTTAAAATTTTAAGAAAACTTAAAATACTTTATTGTAATATGAAATATAGTTTAAAATACCATTAATTTTCATTAATAGAAGTATATTAACAATTTTAATGGGAATATCACTTTCAAGTTCTCTGTCTCAGAGAACCATTTTTTGTTGCTTGGTTTTTATCCAGGATAACAGTTACGCTTCATGTCGCTTTTTTCAGGAGTGGGGAAGCTACCATTAAAGGTGGAGGATTTCCTTAAAATATCGAAAGAATAGAATTTTAATAGTAAGTATGGCCTAGAGGCGTCAGTATATTGTGCATGTATTATTCGGCTGGCTTGCTGGACAAAAGAAAAAAAGTACTCCGGGAGTAAAAACCATGCAACCTTATACTGAGACCGACTAACTCAGCCACTCTGTGAAAAATCTTATGTCGTTAAAGGGTTTAAGCTGATTTTTTTTTCACCTGGTGTGGAAGACTGTGATTATTGTCACTGTACTTTCCGATACGGCAGGTACTTCTACATTTTGATTGTGAAATCCGCTTTCCTGTTATATGTTCCTTTTGTTCTTTAAAAGTTTATCATTTCTCTTTTATGAAGAGGTGTGTAGAAGAGATATCAGCTATTTCCAAAAAGTAAAAATATCGATGGCCATTCTAACAGTCAATAAGAATAGAACTGATTTTCCTCTAGCAACAGCTGGTATCATCTGTTGCAGTGCAAAACCGTCTTTCGGGTATGGACAATCTTGCTGTCCCTTGATTGAAACACAATGCTAGACTCAGAGTGAAAAATAGCCTTCAAATTCTTTTTATGTCTCCGATAGACACAACCGAATTTTCATCATTCACAATAATGGCAGCCATTGACCACAGCGTTTCCACATACTATGGCGTCTCCGTAGCCAAGTGGGGAGGAGCAGCAGTGCGTAGCACACGCTTCTTGATTAAACCGCGGTTCGAGCCCGTCACCACCAAATACGGAGGTGCGGAAAGATCAAGGGAATGACCACCGTATATTCCCGGAGCAATATGGCCTTAGTTGCTAATGCTCCTAAAAACCAAATAACAAACAAATATCCACATACTATGGCTATCTTGCTAGTTATCGATGTCTTTTTTGACAGTTATGCAACTCACTTCGCAATCTCATGGCATCTCAAAACGATTGAGGATGACCAAGATTACTTTTTAAGGTACAGTCACGTATGTGTGTTGTCCTCAGTAATCATGAAAATTAATAAAGTTATGCCTAAGTTTATACGATGATTTTAATGTTGTTATACTCCTCAAGTGACTCTGAACAGGAGGACACTAACTTGAAGGTGCCCAGGTATTATTTGCAGTTCTTTTACATATTGCAGAACCTCATAAGCGGACATTAACAAGCTGTATTATCGCTGACCAACACCACTTACCGCTGCAGGCTACAGGTCAAGGTCACACTAGTCTGCTGTAGGATAGAACAGTACTTACATCAGTTGCCCTAGCGATACACGTCGATCACTAATCTCTAGAAATTCGGGCACCCCCTGCAAACATATTAACTGCATTCATTAGAGTTGGTGACAAGCTCGCTGAACTAAATACCATCGATTTAACCTGTTAACCGTCAAACACGAGCCTTTTCCCATCACACATCCAAACGTGACCGAGTTAAATGAAGTCTTCACCATAGCCGAATGCAAAATATGCAATTTAAACACCGATCTGTGCATCATCTGTGTTGCGTGCTACTCTACCTTTTGTGGATCATGCCTTAAAAAAGATGAATAAGCAACGGAGACGCAATTTTTCGTGTTTTTCATGCAAGGAAATAGTTGACAGTCAGCCCCTCAACAGTGCATTAAGGGCACCTTCCCAACGTAATGAGATGCTCCGCACATCAACTGAAACTACATCACCTGCACAGGAGAAAAAAAAATGATACCCTAGCGGGAGCACCACACCGGAAACTACCGATCAGCAGGTACAAATCGCTGAGGGCGACAATCATTCCCCCACACATGAAGGCGCTACCTGAACTTCTCTGGTGTAACACACAGCAGTTTCACGCCACCCTGGAGGAGTCATACATGATGTACTTCCTCGGCCACAAAGTTTTGCCAAACGGTAACCAATTTGATGCACGTGGAAAGCTGCCCGCAGATAAGTGATGATTATGTGAATGTGATGCTCATTAACAGTCAACTGAATACTTTTATTAATGAGATTAAGCAAATTAAAGCCCAAAATTCAAGCCTACTTGAAAAAATACTACAACTCAAGGCAGGCGCCTCCGTAGCCAGGTGGGAAGGAGCAGCAGTGCGTAGCACACGCTTCTTGATTAGACCGGGGTTCGAGCCCGTCACCACCAAATACGGAGGATGCGGAAAGGTTAAGGAATGACCGCCGCATATCCTGGAGCAATATGGCCTTAGTTGCTAATGCTCCTAAAAACCAAACAACAACAACAACAACAACAACTCAAGGCACAAGTAGTTAGAAATATGTCCACCGTTGTGAACCAGCCTTCTACCATAGAATCCAATCTTCAAAATGGCAAAGGAGCTGCATCAAAAGAATAGGGGCTGACCTAGCCCCTACTCAACAAACTGTTGTAGGTGGAGACTTCAATATGCCAGTCCCAAGACATGTAAAAGCTCTACAAGACTTAACATTAACCTTGAATTCTTTAGACCTCAGGAGACATAAATAAATAAATTTTCTGTTTATACTCCGGGACGACCAAACGGTCAGAGGAGTTCACAAGATATACAGAATACAAGAAACAGCCCCGTATTCAGCAGTCAGGGACTTGAACCCCGGTCACTCAAGGCATGTGTACTTATGCACCCGCGCGCCTGACCACTAGGCTATGGCGGCAACGACAGCAGGTCAAGCTTTAGACCAAGTATTCCACACCTTTCCCAAATGTAATAACATACCCAGCCCTTTCTCATTCTCATCAAATCACTCACCTGTACCTTCTCCATCCCAACGTTATCGGGAAAGAAAATTGGAAATTACTCTTCGGATACTCACTCTGATCTGATTTTTTCTCCAAAATTCCTGAAACCTGAAATAGTTATCAACCATCTCTCCACCAATGATTGGGATAATTTTTCTTCACTATCTGTTGAAGAGGCAATCCAGACCCTAGCTGAGCAGTTGAGACATATCGCCACGATCAGAGCATCTAAAGAAGTCAGGATTAATGAGAGAACCCAGCGGTGGTTCCACCCGGATATAAAAATTGCCTTTAGAAGTAAGCAGAGGGCATATAGCAAATGGTTAAAATAGAGAAGCAGTACAGACCACGAAACCTTTAAAAGAGAGCGAGCTCGTTTCCTTCGCTTCAAGAGAGGAGGACATCAACAGTATACTTTATCCCAAATTACCAAATCCCGGAGAATTTTCCGGAATTGCAACAAACTATCTCAACTTGGATGAAAAGCTATTTGAGGAGTGGACTCGCGTATCTTTCGATCATTAAGATGCGACCACTGAAATTTCAACCCTACCTAGTGTAAACCAGAAAACTATTTCTGCCAGGGATGATGTAATTATCTCTAAGCAGCAGCTCATTGTCGTGATAAATGGCATGCCCAACAAAGCTACTAAGGGCTCTGACGGCATATCACTGTTTATAGTTAAGCTGTGCTCTGTGTACATTGTGGATCTCCTCCTAAACATCTTCCAGAAGATTCTAAAGACAGGCACCATACCGAAAATCTGGAAATCTTATTATGTCAGACCAGACCCTAAAATTGGAAACGCCAAGGCTCCTAAGGACTTCCGTCCAATCTCCATAGGATGCACATTATTAAAGATATTTGAAAAAAAAAACTCATACACCCAGTGATTATTCAACACTGTTTTGTTCACCGACCATCATTAGAAGTCGAGGAGATTAGAAGTCGTGGACCTGCACCACAGATCTACGACTTCTAATATCCTCGATACTCTCTTCAGGGCACAAAAAGCCCTGAATGACAGAGCCCAACTGGACATAATCTTCCTCGATATCAAATCTGCTTTCGATACTGTCTCTATTCCTGTTCTTATAGGTATTTCAGAAAGTTAAAAAATGATATCCAAATCTTTGTTAGTGGGGAACCGGTGCAAAAGGTAGCCTCTCAGCTCGTTGGTGTGCATCAGCCAGAGCTGCTTGTTCGGCACATCCTGAGGTGTATTACGCCGATTCCTCTCTATGCTTCAGAAATTTAGTCATCTGCCCCTGCCTCATACCTTCAGAAGTATCTCAGTTTAGAGTACTGTTTGCTTAGATGGATGAACAGGGTGATAGGCCACCCCCTAACTATCTACAGATCTATCCTACATGCAAATGTGCGCACTACTCCCTGGAGACATATCATCATGACAAAAAATGTCCTCACGCTTGCACGGCTTATAACGAGGCGAATTGATGCTCCATCGGTATCCACATTAATCTCTGGCCCGAGGGGAGCGCCCCGACTCCTGTCTCCCTCTACGTTTTATTCTGTCAAGCATTGATTCCCTGAGGAACATGTTTCCAGCCAATTGTCTTCGGATCTTCAATAAATTTAGGATCCACCCTGATAGGTTCTGTGAAGACAAGCTCTACAGAAAGGAAATCCTCAAGAACTGCTACCAGATAATGAAGCTATGATACTCACCTGCTCCTGGACATGACTGACTGTGTTTTTTTTTTTTGTATATTTTGTATATTATTGTATAATATACAATAATCTCGGGTCAAGCACGCATGTACTCTTGTTTATTGTACATTGTATTCCTCGCACCTAGTCTGTAAATATTCACACCCTTCTGGCACAGAGCCGTCCCTGGGTGATCCAAGGTTTCTTGGGAAATAAACTGATTTAATAATAATAATAAAAATATTTTAAGAGAATATTTCAAAGTATCTAACCAAATTGCTAGCATTCTGAAGTAATTACTACAGAGGAGATACTTAATCATAGCCAATGGAACTCACCAGAACACAGCCTATGCAACGGGTGTACCTCAAGGTGGGGGGATGTTGACAACCATCTTTGCAATCCTACTTGAACCATTCCTCGCAAAAAATCCAAATTCGCTGATGATCCTTCGCTAATGATCTAAAATTTTTTTTTCATTTCAAAAGACCCACAAACAGATACAAGAAATTAATAATGAGCCCGCCAAGCAAATTCAACAGTTAATCGCCTTTTTAGCGAGCAGGACTCCAACTAAACAATGCCAAGTCAGCCCACATGACAATCAGGAAGAGGAAGGTCAAGAATGACATTCGAGTTACAGTTAATGGTGAGAAAATCCCCCAAGTTTCATCTCATACTGATCTGGGACTAACATGGGATGAAGACTTATATTTCAAGGAACACTTCCTGAAGGCAAAGAAGAAGACCTATGCTGCTTTCTGGGCTATCCTCCAGGAGCTCGCAGACTGTCACAACACGAAACTGATCAGATAATACATTAACAGATGTCTCACACCCATACCACTATATGCCTCAGAAATGTGGTCCTCTGCATCTACCTCTCGATGGAACAAATTTCTGTCAATGGAATATTGGATTCTGCGGTGGCTGAACCGTCAGGGACGGAACCTGTTGATCAACTCGAAATCCATTCTCCTAGTCAACCTAGGCATGACCTCCTGGAAGCTGTCTATCCTCAAAAAAAAATCTGTTAACACTCACCAAGCTGCTAACTCGCCAGATTGATGCCCCATCGATATAAGATATCATCGCACTAACCAGAGCAAGAAATAGAAGCCATCACCCACTTAGGGTGAAGCTATCTAACTTAGACTCCCTAAAGGAATGTTCCTATGTAACACCATTGAACACTTCAACACCTTCTCCATTGATCCGGTAAAGTTTGAAGTCAATAAAACCTACAGAAGCCAAATTATAGACCAAATCTCGACTAAATCACCAGGATTGCTGTGAAAATTGAGCAAGGTTTTTATCAGAAATTTGTATGATATGAACAATTAAATGCAATAATATAATGAAAAAGAAATAAATCTGTCATGTTAGTTGCGGAAGAAAAGATATAAAAATCAACCTGTTTATTTATCTCTTCAATTATTAAGATCTATTTTATTTCAAAGGGAATACAATTAACTCGGAACAGACGCATATGGGGAAGGATTACCTCACTACAGTAGCGTACACCGGTTACAGTACCGCCTTCCAGTATCTGGAGTTGTGTACGTTCATCCAGGATAACGCCTCCCCAGACGAGAACACTTCGACCGTCATATCAGTCCCTTTCAGTGATGTTTCACAGTATCAAAAGCCTTTCTAAGATCCAAATAAATGATATCAAAATTATTGTTTGCATCACAAAGGAACCGGAAGCAAAGAATAATTTTGATATCATATATTTGGATCTTTGAAAGGTTTTGATACTGTTGCACATGGAAGACTGCTGCACAAATTGGAGCAGTGTGGCATTGGAGGCAAATTGCTGCTATCGATAAAGGGATGGTTGAGTGGGAGAAGACAGAGAGTGGAAATCAATGGACACTGTTCTTCGTTCACTAATGCTATTAGTGGAATTCCCCAGGGTTCAGTGTTGGTTCCATTGATAACAGTTGTTTTATGTATCCATAATGATATTGATGATGGTATATCAGGCTTAATGTCAAAATTTGCAGACAGACGATACGAAGGTCGGCAGGGTTGTTATGGACACTAATAACAGTAAGCTGCAACAAGATCTAGAAAAGTTGAGCAGATGGGTTGAGAGGTGGCAACTGAAGTTTAACATTGACAAACGTAAAGTACTGCATATGGAAAGCAGTAACATATCAACTCTGTGGTACTACACTGACAAAACAAGCTATTATATTTAGGCCACCCGAATAATTGAATTCATCCGCCGTGCTGTGTCTTGCGTCTGTTAATTTTGTGTGTTCTGTGGTCGATTTTTCTGTGTGCTGGACGAAAAATCCGAGTTTCCGGGGGGGAAACCTTGCTATCTACGCCTGAGACAGACTAATTCAGCCACGGAGTGGAAAAAAGCCCATACAGGTCGTCGCTTCATTGACGGGATTCGAACGCGGACCTTTTCCACCCGGCGTGGGGAGGACGGTAACGATACCACTGTGCTACCGAGCAGACGGTACTACACTAACAGTGGTAGAGAATGAAAAGGACCTGGGGCTAATTGTGCAGGCAGATATGAAGTTTGCTGAGCAGTGCAGATGGTCTGCAAGAGTAGCACAACGTGTCTTGTCAATAATACATGGGAATATTTCTAGCAGGGATAAGGATGTGATTATCGCCTTGTGTAAGACAATGGTCAGGCCACACCTTGAATACTGCATACAAGTCTGAAGGCCTCATTTTAAGAAGGATGTGGAGCTGATGGAACGAGTGCAGAGAAGGGCAACAAGATTAGTGAATGGAACAAAGGGTTGCTCTTACGAAGAAAGGTTTAAGTTTTTCAAATTACAGTGTCTGGAGACTAGGCACCGGAGAGGTGATCTGATAGAGGTGTATAAAGCCTTGAAAGGTTTGAATATGCTCAATACTGATGGGATTCTTCCTCTTGCTCATAATCGCCTGAGAAGGCATAAATTCAATTTGAGGAAAGACAGTTGTAGGATAGATGTGCAGAAGTTTGCCCTTAGCCAGCGGGTGGTTGATTGCTGGAACAAACATCCATCTGTGGTTGCAGAAGTTGACAGCTTAAATAGATTCAAGGCAAAATTAGAGAGACACTTGGAGCGAGTGGATGGGTGAAATAACGTTTATTTTTTGTCTGATGCTGCTTTCTTGCATCATGTGCCTTTGCTAATGATAATGTTTGCGGGGTTATATCGTGTGCCAACCTCTCGCCAGATTAGCTGACGTCTAGAAACGCTGCTGAGACTAAATCTACTCTCATCAGAAAGAGTACCTTAAGTAAAGATTTTGTGGTTGTAACCTTTAGAAATAGTGCTGGTCCTTACGTTTTGCACACCAGTGTAGTTGAATATCAGTTCACCTGCTTGACCGAAACCTGGCTATCTCACGGAAATTGATGTCATAGGTCAGCCTCACGATTACCTCAGTCCATAATTCCAGGCACAGCAGACGCGGCAGTGGTGTTGCGTTACTGTACTCATCCAGTTTCAAGCAGTCCATATTGAAGCTGACCAAATCAGATAACTTCGAAGCCCTATGTGCCATATTTAGAAAGGATGCCATACAACTCCAAATTTTTCTTCTATATCTACCCCCCGGCCACACAGAAGATTCAAGAAGTGAACTGATAGCATGGATAGCAGCCATCCTAACTCCCAATACCCCCATCTTCATTAGAGGCGATTTTAATATGCCTACTCCTAGACATGATGATGATGATGCCACTGAAGATCTCATATCAGTCGTTGGCACATTTGGCCTAGTTAACCAAACTATACCTCCTACCAGAGGAAACCAGATGCTGGATTTATTATTCCACAATCTCCTACACTTTGGTCTTACCACTAAACACCACAGCTTCCCTTCTGATCACTGTCCCATCACGTTTGAGTTCAACGTTACTAACCACTCAAACGCTGTTGAGGCTTTTCAGGAATGAGATAATGACCAAAACATTACACTGCATCACATACTTTTCGACCGGGGTTCGAGCCCGCCACCGCCAAATACGGAGGATGCGGAAAGGTCAGGGAATGACCACCGCATATTCACGGAGCAATATGGCCTTAGTTGCTAATGATCCTAAAAACCAAATAACAAATAACAACAAACACTTAAACTCAGAGATGATCCTTGCACGTCTCACAGAAATAAACTGGAAGGATCTACAGCAAGAATCAATAGGCATCGCTATATCTAGCCATGCTAATAACATACAGGAGCACCGTATGTGATGACAGGTAGTAATACTGCCTTGTAGAAGAAGCTGAGAGTTCTTTTATCGAGTCTCCTGTCCTTACAGGTGACTCTTGCAATTATTAAAGAATAGTCCCAATACACATATATATATCTATGTACTTATGTAAAGAAAAAGTTGAGCGAAAAACTAACGGAATGCAAAAATAATTCACAGCATTCCTGAGGGAACACAACGAGTTATCTATGTATATATGTATGTATTTGTGTAGGTCGGCACCTGGACGTTAGTTCATCTCCGGCTCTATAGAAATGGCCAGAAATGAACTGTCTGTTTGGCTATCTGGAATCAGCAGGCCGGAAACGCGCTATCACCACCACCACGGGACTTTACACAATCAAACTTTACACAAGCATTTTAGCCCAGAAGCAGGCACAAACTTTATAAAACAGCTGAGGTTAAATGTGACATCCAGCAAGTCCTGCAATCATCAGCAGCAAAGTCACAGTCAGCCAATCACCAATAACAAAGTCACAGTCAGTTAACAGCCAGCCGAGCAATTACAGGAGAACAGGAATATATATTAAATGTAATTTGAGGTCATAGTTACAGTTCATTCATGGAAAAATAAAAAAAACAAAAATGGATAAGCAAGGTATGACAAATGCACCAAAACGCTCAAAGCAAAAAAATTAAAGTTGGTAAAGCTGTCATTAGAAATGTGTGGGCAATTTTAATTTTAGGTCGAATAGAGGAAAGGCAAAAATGCAAAGTCTGATATCAGCGGAAGTAAATATTGATACACGGTTAGGTGTTTCATCAGGGGACTACATCTGACCATGTATCAGGAACTGCGTTTCTATACTTGTCCATAACAGTAGAAAAAAAGTTAAATAAAGCCAAAAAGCACAATGAAAAAGATTTAGCACATTCTTTTACAGTATAAACAAAGTAGTCCCAACGCAGCGTCAATGAAATGAAAATTATTAAGGTAAAAATAAGGATAAGTTTAAAAAATATATAATTAAGTATTTTCACAATGGAAAAAGGTTTTGAAATATATGTAGATTTTTGAGTAAATATGGAAAAATAATTTAGTGTTGTAATATTAGAAGAATCAAAATAAATAGTAGCCAAATATTAAAATACATATAAATTTATGAATAGATATATAAATATATATATGAATTCAAAAATTAACTAATTTTCATTAAAAAACAATAAATAAATAAGAAAATTGAGAAAACTGACATTGCAAAATCGGGGCTGCCCATCACGAAACTGTTGAACTGGAATATAAATGAAAAATAAAAGAATTGAAAAGAAACGGAAGATGCTGAAAGACAGCTTAAATTTTTCATTCCTTCCTATTTGCTAAAACAACTCACCTCAGCTGTCTCCCTAGCGCACAAACCAACCCTTCTCTAGAAATTTCTTATTTTTTTTTTAAGGCAGTATGACCTTTTCATGTTTGCCAGTCACCTCCAAACTACTCAGTTCATGTTCACACCTTCTTTGCTAAATATGGCCAATTTGCCAAAATATCAGCCACTCTGACGCCGTTTCTTTTTGACGCGAACACTGGGCGTCCACTCATTTCCTGTTTACTTCCTAACGGTGACTTAGATCAAAAGAGACGCTTCATAATCCCATTTCACGGTCCTATTGTTCTTGTCCTCAACAACCTTTTCACACCTGTTCTCAAATGGCACCGCTTCCCTAGTCATTGCGCTGTTTGTTTGTTCTCTTGTCTTATTTAAATTATTGTTTACTTTTAGCCGCTATTTTAATTCACACGTATAAATCTGTCCATTCCTAAATCCAGTGTTTCTTCAAATTTTAACCTTATTTACATTAAAACTAAATATCCAATCTTAATACTTACTACCTTTAACTTAATACTCCCTTTCCATTGCCCTTCCTGGATTTATTCTAGCCAAATAGATATTTTTATTATATTTGTAAGATCAGCAAACAGCTGTAAGATTATATTTATACATCTTACAACTGTTTGCTGGACGAAAACCTCGACTTTTCATGAGAAAAAACACAGGCTACACTCGCCTGAGACCGACTAACTCTACTGTGAGTGCAAAAGACCCAGAAAAATTCCTCGGTCGGTTCATTGACTGGATTTGAACACAGGGCTTTTCCACGCGATGTGGTGTGTATGGTGATTAAAACAAGTACTGCCCACGAGGATGTGACTGGAACATACCAACCCTTATTCCGTTGAAAAATTCTTTTCGAATTTTTTCAGTACTTGTGCATTTTTCAGCTTAAAGTAATATCTTAATAATACTACATGGGGTTTCAGCACTTTTCAAACATTTACAGTAAATGTAAAAATCTTAAAAGACTTTACGAAGGTTTGGTCTCCTTCAAAAACTTAACAGGTTAAGCAATTAGTATTAATAAGGTCAGTTCTAGGATGAATGACCATAAACGCCAATAAAAAAGAAAACTCTAACAAACCTTTCATATTTACATATGAAAGGTTTGTTAGAGTTTTTCAACCATAATATGAACTAGAGAGTGAAGTCATAAATAAAAAAAAAAACACATTCACTGTGAGGTGTGCTAAGAGAAGAACTTAATTTGTTGAATAGAAATAATTAATTACTGATTAAAAATAATAATTTTGAAATACATTATAATTGACAATTATAATGTAACATTTCTTATTAATTATATTTTTCTTAACAATTGTAATCAACAAATTACAATTTAATTACAAATTACATATGTAATTAAAACTACAATTTAATTACAATTAAATTGTAATTAAAATTATAATTTAATCAATTGACACATTGCTAAGAAAGTAAATGCTTATTTATAAAAATTTGTGATGAAAGTAAGTTTAAATAAGACATTCTTCCACTTAACTGGAAGGTGTATTGTTAGCCTCGTAGTTACCCTCGTAGTAGGGCACTTACCTTAAGTTCAGGTGGGATGTCATCTTTTAAGGGCACAAAAGGTGATATAGTTGTACACGTTGGCACTAATGATATCAAGAGTAGGAGACCGGCAGAAATACTTAACAAGTACAGGTCACTGTTGAACAAAAGCCGAGAATTAGGGTTGAATTTGAAAGTGTCTGCAATTCTGCCCAGACACGATAGGAGGGAGTATATGATGAGAGCCTTGTCGATCAATTCGGCCCTGGAAAGATTGTGCAAGGCTCAAGGGATAGAATTTTTTTCAGCCTGGACTGTACTTGTTAACAGGAGAGATTGCTTCTACAGGGATGGGATACACTTAAATAGAAAGGGTGCAAGAATATTTGCTGATGCTATCGAGGCAGTGTTGGGTGGGTCAGAAAACTGCTAGCTTGGGGGGATACAAGGACTAATAGATTAACAAAAGCTGCAGGCAGAGGTGAAGGTGATTCTTGCACAACTTCTATTAGAATAAGCAGTGACCTGGAGCCAAGGATGCTGGGGGTTTCAGGGACTAATGGCAGTCATCGTGAAACAGGTGGGTATATGGAATGTGTCAGGGTAACCAGGAATAGGTGCATGTATGCTTGCATGTATACCAATGCTAGAAGTATAGTAAACAAATTTGATGAATTTGAGGTGTTGGTCAAGACATCAAAGGCGGATATTGTTGGGATATCAGAGACGTGGTGTCACAAAGATATAAGGAATGCCGAACTGGAATTTGGGGAGTACAATGTGTACAGAAAGGATACACAGGACAGAAAGGGAGGAGGTGTTATGCTGTTAATTAAGAAAAACATAAAATCAAAAGAAGTGCATCCAGTTGATATAGATGGACAGTGCACTGTTGAGTCAGTTTGGTGTGACATAAGCACTGCGAAAGCAAAAATAAGAGTAGGAGTGTGTTACAGGCCTAATGACTCGAATGAGTACAATGAACAATTGTACAGAGAAATAGAGTGGGCCAGTAAATCAGAATGTCTTATAATGGGGGATTTTAACTTCCCAGATATTGACTGGAACATTTGTGTTGGTCACTCACACGCTAGTCACACTTTTGTGGATTTATTGGATGATTGTTTTCTTCAGCAGCATGTTCGAGAGGCAACCAGAAAGAGTAAGGCTCTTGATCTGGTTATCAGCAGTGATCATTCGTGTATTAAGAATTTGCAGATAAAGGAACCACTAGGTGGCAGTGATCACAGTGTACTGATGTGGGATTTACTTAAAGATTTAAATGCCATCAGGGGAAAAGGGAACGGTTTTTGCTTCCGTAAAGGTGAGTACAGTGGTCTCAGAAAGTTTTTAAATTCTGTACAGTGGGATCAACTGACGATGTTACCAACAGTAAAGTGGAAGCATTCATGGAATTAATCGTGGATGCTACTAAAAGTTTCATACCTATTTAGAAATAGTGTTCAAGGTTTAGGCCTATATGGATGTCAGATGAACTAATGAAACTCGTGAGAGAGAAGAAAAATGCATGGGATGCATACATATTATCAAGCGACTCAGAAGCCTATGACAGATATAAGCTAGTCTGTAATCAAGTCACAAAGGAGGTTAGGCAGGCGAAGGCAGAGGCGCCTCCCTAGCCAGGTGGGAAGGAGCAGCAGTGCGTAGCACACGCTTCTTGATTAGACCGGGGTTCGAGCCCGTCACCACCAAATACGAAGGATGCGGAAAGGTCAGGGAATGACCACCGCATATCCTCGGAGCAATATGGCCTTAGTTGCTAATGCTCCTAAAAACCAAATAACAAACAAACAGGCGAAGGCAGATTACGAGAAATCCTTGACCAAAAGATGCTAAGAAAAACAGCAAGGATTTCTTTACTTATATAAACTCTAAAAGGAAGGGAATGAATCTGATTGGTCCACTTGATATCGATGGTTGGACTGTTGATGATTCTGCTCACATAGCAAACAAACTGAATGAGTATTTTGCATCTACATTTACACATGAGGAGTTATTAAGGTTTGAAAATGGCAGAAGGTTATCAAATTGTAGCAGGGTGCTTAATGATTTTGTAATAACTGAGAGCAAAGTGGAAGAGAAATTGTTGAAGTTAAACGTAAGAAAAGCACCTGGGGTGGATGGGATCTATCCAGTTATATTAAAGGAGGCAGCAAAGCAACTAAACAAACCCTTAGCCATAATTATGAGAGCATTCTTGGACTCAGGGGAGGTTCCCACTGACTAGAGATGTGCAAATGTATCGCCAATTCACAAAGGGGGATGGAAGGGTGACACGAGTAATTACATACCAGTTAGTTTAACTTCTGTTCCGGGTAAAATAATGGAGTCACTGATTAAAGATGCATTGCAGGATCATCTAGACAAGACTGCAGCAATAATTCAGACACAGCATGTGTTTGTTAAGGGAAAGTCTTGTCTGACAAATTTGATAGGATATTATGATGTAGTTACAAAGGAACTGGATGCAAAAAATAATTTTGATATAATATATTTGGATTTCAGGAAAGCTTTTGACACTGTTGCGCATTGAAGACTACTGTACAAATTGGAGCAGAATGGTATTAAGGGTAAGTTGCTACAATGGATAAAAGGATGGATGAGTGGGAGAAGACAGAGGGTGGTAATCAATGGGTGCTGCTCTTCGTGGACTAATGTTATTAGTGGAGTCCCACAGGGTTCGGTGTTGGGTCCACTGTTGTTTTGTGTATTTATCAATGATATTGGTGAAGGTATATCAGGCTTAATGTTGAAGTTTGCAGATGATACAAAGGTTGGCAGGGTTGTTAATGACAGTAATGGCAGTGTGCTACTGCAACAGGATCTAGATAATTTGGGCAGATGGGCTAAGAAGTGGCAACTGAAGTTTAACCTTGACAAATGCAAAGTACTGCATATGGGTAGAAGTAACCCAAGAGAAATGTACCAACCGTGTGGTACTACACTTAAGGTGGTAGAAAATGAAAAAGACCTGGCAGTAATTGTGCAGTCAGACATGAAGTTTTTGTCAATGATATATAGGAATTTTGCTAGCAGGGAGAAGGAGGTGATTGTCCCTCTGTATAAGGCAATGGTCAGGCCACGCCTTGAGTACTGCGTACAGGTCTGGAGGCCTCATTTTAGAAGGATGTAGATTTGCTTGAGCGTGTACAGAGAAGAGCAACACGATTGGTGAGGGGAATGAAGGGATCCTCTTACCAAGAGAGGCTTAAGTTCTGCAAATTGCAGTGGCTGGAGACTAGGCACCTGCGCGGTGATCTGATTGAGGTGTATAAGGCCTTGAATGGGTTCAGCACGCTGAATTCTGTGGGATACTTCGACTTGTTCAGATTACGAACCTAAGAGGGCATAAATTCAAATTAAGAAAGGACAGATGTAGAATAGATGTTTGGAAATTTGCCTTTAGCCAGCGGGTGGTTAATTGCTGGAACAAACTTCCATCTGTCGTTGTGGAAGTTGATAGGTTGAATAAATTTAAGGAGGAACTGGACAGGCATTTGGAGTGAATGCTGTGATTTTTTTTTTTTTTTTTTTGGCTGATGCTGCATAAGCTCATACACTTGCTTTCTTGCATCAAATGCCACTGGTACTACTACTACTACTACAACTACTACTTCAGTTCGAATACCAGCAACGCAAAATTAAAAATTTATTGGAAATATCCTGTTGCGCCATCTATCGTGAAAATTACGTACAATTTTATGTACTCTGTCTCCAACTATATATAAATAAGAGCAATTAATATACATTTGATTATTAAAAATATGAATAAGGTATATATGAGTAATTGAACAGTATATATATTAAGAGCATAAGCGTAAATGAAAAACAAAATAATGAATCCTAATCAGAAATTAAAAGAAACCCCTAGCAGCAATAATTTGACCATTTATTACCAAAATTGCAATAGAATTACTGAAAAGAAACGGAAGATGCTGAAAGGCAGCTTAAATATAGAAGAATTCGATATATATCTTCTTACTGAGACTTGGTTGCGTAAAAATATTATTAATGACGATATTGTGAATAAGATCTACACAATCCAAAGGAGGGACAGGAAATGTCGTCGTGGGGGTGGTGTGGCAATTATCCATAAAAAGAACATTGTTTCAAAAGGCACCAGAAAATTTCCCAATTTGGAGGCAATTTTGGGGTTTTTCCAACTGGCCAATAGGCAGGTGGTGATTATTGTGGTGTATCTTCCTCCTCCTGTTGATATTAAACACATTCAAAAATTAAAGAGTGCTCTCGAGAGCATCCGAAGTTATATTAAGTCGTCAGATATAATTGTGGCCGGGGACTTTAACGTGAAAAATGCACAGCAGGGAGAACAATCCACAAATCCTGTTACAAAACAGTTATTCGAAACTATGAGCAGCTTAGGTCTCCACGAATACTGCAAAATGAACACGCGAAACAAGGCATACCTTGATCTTATATTCGCCTCTAAATCAGTTTCTGTCAATAAGGCCAGACATATTATGAAATCAGATCACACACCCTTATCGTTTAATGTAAACGATTAATCATCAAAGTTTCTTGAGACTAACTGGTTAAAATTAAATGTTAAAATGATATAATGCAACCAAACGCACAAGGCCTGTTTTCTAAACGATTAATAAAAAGCAAAGCTGCGATTCTCAATACGTTCTACGTTGTAATTCAACTTGTTGAAGAATAAGAGAAATTTACCTCAACATGATCCGTAGAACATTTCAGTGTGACGTTGTCCAAAATTAAATTAAATAAATTCTTGCAACGACAGCACTGCAATTGATTCGAAGCATCCGGAACCACGGCTAAACCTCCTCAACCGAATCCCAGAATAGATCATACCACACATACACCACCCTCTGTGAAAGAAGACATTATGCCCAAATAATATAGGCATCACATACCTCTAGCTACCTTAAACACTGATAGCTACTCAATTACATCATCAAATTTCGCATGTGGCAGAAATCATCATCCACATCTGCTCTAAATCTTTATTGTAGAATAAATTTTTTTGGTCTACTTTAGAATTGTTCCACCTAGTTTTTTTAAAGAAATTCTGTAGGAAACGTTGGAGAAGAGCTACGAGGGGATGCAGGAAATGTTTTTTTTCGAATCTCTCAACTTTCTAAAACTGCGGGTGTCAATCAGTCATCCTATCCTCCCAAAATGTCTCTTTGTCAACCATGAAATTGTTGCTCTTTGCTTTGTTCTTCTTTGTATATTTGGTTGCAGGTATTGAAAAAGATTTTGATGTCTGATAAGTATAGATTATAGACAAACCTAATATTATAATTAATGAATTTGTTTCTTGATATAGAATTATTTGACTACAGCTAACTTTATCTGTTAGCCTAGTAACAGAGTGACTTTTGTTGCCTTCACCCTGAACTTTAGGGTGAAAGCAACAATAGTCCATTTAGGCCCTAAAGAAATTTAATGTTTTAGGGCCTAAAGCATTAAATATAATTTCGACACCCTCGTGGGTAGCACAGTTGATTGGATCGCTGTCCTCCCCAACAGGGCGCGGAAAAGACCTGAGTTCGAGTTCCGTCCATAACGAGAAGAGTTTTCATGGTCCTTTTTCTAAACCTTGCTGAGTTAGTTGATCTCAGGCGAGGACAACGTTGTTTTTGTTTCAGGAAACCTTGGGTTTTTCATCCAGAAATCGGCAATTAAGGGCATGTTGCTCCCTGTATATAGTCTGTAAATTGAGTGTGTTCTGAGGTCAATCTTCTCTTTGCTGGACGAAAAAGCTGAGTTTCAGGGAGCTAAAAACCATTTTGTCTCAGGCGAGGGTGACCAAATGGTTTTTTGAGACCCTCGCCTGAGACTTGAGTTTGTTTATTCAAGAGCAATTAGTCAGGGTCAATTAGGGCCACATGGTGGCCTCGACTGAGACCAAAGAACTCAGCCCAGTTAGGAAAAAGACCCATAAAAATTCTCCTGTCATTGACGGGATTTCAACTCAGGTCTTTTCCACCCGGTGTGGGGAGGACGGCGATCCTTCCAGCTGTGTGACCCACGAGGGCTAATTTCTTTGTAGGGTCAGGGGTAAATTGTTTCTATGTCCAATATTTTTAAAAAGGAGAAAACAATAGGTGTCTATCAACTTGCAGTCAACCCAATTTAACTAAATTTGAAATCGATTTGGTTAAATAGATGATGTTTATCAAAATGTCTGAGTTTTGAAATGAAAATAATTATGATAATAAATTCATAGTTTAAATTCCTAAAAATTGATTGATTTCAAATCTTCTTCTGCAGGGGAAGGATAGAAATAATTTCTTTAATAAAAACATACTTCTTTTCCACCTAAAAATTTATGCGTGCCAAATTTCATACAAGACAACATATATGGGAGTTTAGAATGAAGCGTCATCGCACTCCTTCTGTGGATCCGTCTGTTAGATGTCTCAGATGATTATTGTTATTAGATTATTATTTCTATTAGATGATTTCTACTAGATTTAGCATCAACGTAACTGAGGCTGTGAAAGAAGTTTTAAGGTTTGAGCAGAATTGCCTTGTTTATACAGGACAATTTTTGTATGGCGCTCAGATCTCTATAGAAGAATTAATTTTCAATTATATATTATTACAGTAGATCTCTCCACAACTGAAATACCATAGCTTCCCTGCGCAGGCCACCGAAAATCCTCCACCCTTTTCGAGCGGAAGGATTTACATAGTACTCTGCCTGAATTCGATAAATTGGATCCAGTTTTTGCTTTTATTTTAATTTTCTAACATTCCTCTGCGTTCATAAAATAATTAAATCACATTAAATGCCATCGCTATCTTTGAAGACTAGGAAAAGATTATCCACATCACATAAAGTATTCACAAAAAGTTCTTTTTTCTGAGCTGCTTACAAAAATAAATTATCTCAATTTTTGAATCTTTAGTGAGTGAAACATTGAGAGATCTGAATGCCCCACACTGAATACGGATTTCTGAAACTGCATTATTGAACTTATACTGTATAATCCTATAATCCTTAAACTGTATAATCCTATTTATACTTCCAGTGTACACAGCATCGTTGACAGATGTATTTCTAGCCATACATTGTTCATTCTTGCCAGCAAAGAATTAATAGTCAATAGTGTAGACTCAATACGGTCATCTCTAAGTGGATTGAACATTTTTGCAAGAAAGCTAGATTTTATACCAAAGATAATTCTGCCAAAGAACTTGTGCTCTTTATGCGATACATATTGACAAAAAATTCCACGAAATTCACTATTAGACAGATCAAATTATATTTTAAATTATGCTCTAAGATAAAAATCAATTTAAATTTTGTCCTACAGATTGAAGCCCAACTTTTTATGACTCTTTAAGAATAATAACAACTTAATTAATAAAAATCTACCTTAATTTATTATTTTTAAATTTTGTGATTGTATTGTTATTCTATTTGATTTAAATTCTTTTTTGTCAACGAAATCTTTAAGAGCATCATTTATTTCTGGTTTGAATTTAGCCTCAGTTTAAGTGATAAAAGGCGCTGATGAAAATCAACTTTTTCTGAAATGACTGCCGATTTCTTCTAGCCAAAATGGCGAAGAATAATTCGAAAATTAAAACAGAAAATGAGATCAAATATCCCGCTATCAGTAGTATAAAGGCGCCTTGAAGGTGATCTATTCTCAACGCTTGAATAGGTGTGGGTGGAGTACCATAAATTTTCCACTTCAGCTGTTCTTCTAAAAATATGTGATCCATCCACTTTTCAAGAAGGCCAGCTTCTATTGCTTTCATTGATCTGAAAATAATAAGAGATCAATGTGAATATTTCTATTTTATTGGACAGAATGAAATATAAGAAGCTAATACACTAAAGTGTATTTAAGATTTTGTTTCAATTGAAAAGGTCTCTAATAGTCAAATTCGATAGCAAGTTTATTGTTCCACCTGAGTGGAAGTTTGTGCTGATTCTGGTACGTGTCACATATTTCTCTTTCAGTGTGCCTGTGAAAATTTACCGTCTCAAAGAGTGAAATAAAAGTAGGTCAATGTGGCGTCAGTGTGATTGAATTCTCTATAACAGTGAAAATTCCTTCTTCCTTCATTTTACTAACACCTCTCCAAGCCTTATGGACCTCAATCAGGTCCTCTTTGAGGTGCCTGGTTGCCGTGCTCTGAAGCCCACATTATCAGAGTCTTTCTTCGTACGGTCACCCTTTTGCCAGAGGCATTTTTATGGGCCTTTTTCACAACGTGGCCGAGTTAGTCGGTCTCAGGCGAGAGTAGTATGATGTCCAGAACACAGAAAATCGACCTCAGAACACACGCAATTTACAGACAATATATACAAGAACAACATGGCCTTACTCGCCGATGCTCCTAAAACCCAACAACAACAACGTACAGCTTAGTAATACATTTACAGTGTACCGTTTTTTTTTTTCATTTATTCTACAATCACGCTCCAAGTCTTGCCTGTAAAACCTCCTAAATTAATTTTTGCCTTTCATTTTTATCACTTCTATATATTTGACCAAAACATGAGATTTCAACTTTGCATCATAGTTGCTGTCCACAAAGTCCCCTTGTTCCATGTCTTAAGCTGGTCTGAGCTCTCCATATGGCATCATGTTTCCACATATCCTATCTTCCTACTTATCTTAGCATAATAGGGGTGTCCAGAAAATCAGCAACTTAATGAGTAAGAAAGTAAGGTATGTGGATTATTGTATCGATCCATCTATTCGTGGAGGGATGAAATATATATGCTAAAAGACCAGCCGACACCTGTATGCTGTTCTTGAGCATTTTCTGTATAACTGTGAATACGTACGCAAATCCCACACCTGGCGACAACGAACAGATGCCCGCTACAAAGAAATTGGAACCGACGTACTGAGGTCGGCCTTAACTGCTGTTTGAGAACTTCAGAAGTTGTATAAGGGGATTCAACAATTGCAAAACCCAACATGGAAGAGTAAAATTCTCTCATTTTGGTAACTATACGAAACTTTTTCAAAACCAGATCGGTGGAAACACTGTTGACCACCACATGAAGGAAAAATGAAGGAAAGTACCAGATGAAGGAAAAAAACCTTCATCTTGAATCTTGATGCACGAACAAGAGTCCGTGCATCAAGTGTCAGCACATTTCTTGATACATGGATCAAGCATCGACATGGATCATGGATCAACACTGAGAAGGGTTCAGGAGGCTCTTAATGTGGTGAAAGTAAGTACGTCTTCGTTATTTCATTAATATTTTTTTCTTATTGTGGAGCTATCTAAAAAGCTTTTTGGAGTTTCAGAATTATTACTTTCACATGGTTTAAGAGCGATAATTCAGTCAAAATATTTAACTAATCAGTTATCTGATGTGAGGAATTTTGAATTACCGTGTAAATTCCAATTTCCGATGGAATTAATTTTAGTGGTTGAAAACAGCTGCAGTCCAAAGGGAAAGGTATGTACAAACTTCGAAGTGGTTTTGTGAAACCTTCCATCCATAGTTTCAATTATTATCCAGCCTGCAAAGCAATTGTTTTATTGTTTTGAAGCCTGGGAGTTATGGAATATCCATATTTGGTCATCGTTGTGGAGCAAGATCATACATTTTAGATGTAATCTTTATTCCTTTTGACAAACAGCATCCCATAGTTGGCATAACAGGAACAACACTAACTGTCCCTCATTTCGGGTGGAGGTCCAATTTTGCAAGACTTTAATCAGTTTCTATAATTGCAATCATATTACCATGAACATATAGTAAAACTATTAATACTTTTTTAAAAGAAAATAAGGCTTTTATTTATATAAGGTTTTAAATCGATGAAATAATTCTGTGGGTTTTTATACTGAGGGAACTCGTGAGTAGTTCGACTTCACATTTATCTAGGATCAATTTTCATTTAATATAGTCTTTATAAGATTAATTTTAAATATTTGCATAAGAAATGTTTATAAGGAAAGGGATAAAAGAAATTGAAACCTACATAATACCAAACTGTTCTCTACAAGGATGACCGCGGTGGATAAAAAACCCGCATGGAGAATAAGAAAATGCTTCTTTTCCTACTAAAAAGTTTTTCATCCCGTACTTGAAACTATTTGACGTGATTGATATGTCATCGTGGATGAAGCAATATCGTTCTTGAAGGGTTTTTGATAATCCTTCGTCTACGGAGTTAGGAAGAGAATGCTCATTCATATGTTTGCTTATGACACGCATATGGCCGTGGCGAGCACCCTAAGAAGGAGAAGAAATCATGAAAACAATTTGGTGAAATTCTACGCATTTCTGGAATATTCTAGAGATTTCTTAAATATTACGTTTTTTGATTTTTATAGATGATATCAAATGTTTTAATAAAAATTGATAAACAAATTGGTTACATTTTAACAAAACCTTTGAAAATTAAGAAAAATGAAACCTGATTCCAAAGTTTTAGGCATGAGTATATATATATGTACACATTTTTGAAGACGGCTTCAAATATCAAGTCCTTGTTTTAAGATTTAAAATATATAATGAATAAAGTAGCCCAAGGTTCGTTGAGCCCTTCTCACACTTCAATAATAAATTTATTATTATATATTTTAAGAAGATATACACTCACTTTAAATAAAGTATGGATTGCAGAGTTTTTTACAGTCCCGCATGTCATTTTCTTCTCTTGAACAGCCTTGGCTAGGTCTGCAGTAGTTTCAATAGTTTTCTCCACTTCAGGAAGGGTAATAAATGAAAGCAAAGCTCCACTGTATGCTCCCATTATAATAACAGAGAGGATCCACCATGACACAGCGAGAACACGAAAAGCCTGGCAGCAAAACAACCTTGTGTTCATTGCTGTGGATATAAAGATTTTAGATTCAAATTAAATTAATTTAAAATCGCGATTGCTAATTATTCTTATTAAGCAAGAAATGTAGTTAGAAATAATAAAACACGAATTATTTTAGGGCTTAATGAACTTATTTTGGATCTCACCTTCACCAAACAGGCTTCCATATATCAACCAGAAGGACCGGCAAAGACTGGCATGTGGTGTGCCATAAATATATGTAGAAACCAATAAAATGAAGTATAAGAAACCACTCACGATGCTTGTAGCAAATAAAAGAGACACCCAGAACTGAAATATAAGATGGTAAACAAATATTAATAATTTCGGAGAAATATTCAGGGAGAATGCTTGATGGTTAACTTTTAAATTGAAATTATGGTCGAAGTATAAAAGGTACAAATGAATCTGCGATATTTACCTCTACTGAAAACGGGGCTGCTAAAACAGTAGGTTTCAAAGACGACCTTGGAGAACTGGTCAAAAACACAATGTGTCCACTCCAGTGAGGGAAAGTATAATCTGTTACTAAACACCTTCCTGGTGTTAAGCACAGTTCTGCCCCAATTAGGTCTGCTTCCTACAGATTAAAATTCTTATTGCAGAGATATTAATTAAGGAAAACGTTTTCAAATAACATCACATAAAATTTAGTAAAATACTTTGTAAGTAGAAAAGTAAAGTTATTTATTTATATACAATATTTTATATCTTAAAAAGTGCAATTTATGATTATTTTTACCTTTGGTTTCTGATTTCTTCCATGGAAATAAAAGGGTTGAGCTCAGTTAAAGAAAAAGATTGATGATGATCAATCAAACAGATTGATCTTCATCAATCTGTTTGATTGATAAAGATGTGGACATTGAAATTTCTGCTTAAATGTACTGGATTATTTTACAGTTTAAAATGGAAAATGAATGATTATACATTACCTGCCTATAGACCATTCCTAGCATGCCAGTAAAATTTTTCGAAACGAGGTGACCCCACTGTTTATCACTTGGTAAGATGACCTGGTACCTGCAGCAAAAAAGAAAACTAGAAAAGGTTAAAGAAAACCAGATTATAGAATCAAAAAGCTTTTAATATTGTTAAAAGTAAGTAATCACCTTCAGGAGCTGCCCACTTGTGAGATCGCTGATGGAACTGGCGGAAATATTCTTTTAAAAACATTTTAACTGACTTCCACCAATTCTTTATTCGACACATATATTTTAACATTCTCTGCAGAGTCAAATCGTCATTCTGTCAGCATGGATTTCAGTAAGAGGGAAAAGAAGTAATTTGGGGATAAGTTAGGAAATTAGAGGATGGTAGAGCTCTGCAGTCACACTTCTTGAAGCAAACTGCTTGATAATCAGCGCAGAATTTGGCCTTGATATATGAAATTCTTAGATATTTTATTTCAAAGCATAAGTTAGGATATACATTATTTGAAAGTTACATAAAGTGAGTGGTATTTTGTAATATTTAAGATGGAAAACATTATCAGCTGAAATGACTATCAGCCTCTAATGGCATCCTGCGAAAGAAGAGATGCGAATGATCAGAAATTCTAATAAAATAGAATTAAGTAAGCGTTTTTCACTAGGTTGATAAAACAAGGTCTGCTTTAGATGGGATTTCCACACTAGTAATTATAATGATAGAGAGAACGCTAGTTTTATGTTGCATAAAAGAATGTACAATGGAAATAACACAAATGCTTTCTCTACCTGAATTTCATTTTTTGGGACCATATTTTGAGCAAACTAGAATACCTTCCATCTCGTAGTTCATTCTGTCCATTTTCGTCCTGTACGATCTCTTGAAAGGGTGGATACTATGGAAAGAAGATAGAATAATTACAGCAAATTACTGTTTCCTATTTAATAACTTAATAAAACTGCATTTGTTTAGCTATATGAAAGATTTCGTATTAGAGAAGTATTTTTCAAATATTGAGATAGCAGAACTGATATCCCAGGTATCAGTTAACGAAATTTAAATATATGAATTTAACCCTCCGGTATTCCCCGGGGTGAAATTCATATCCGATTCTTTTCTATCGCAAAAAAAGATACGACAGATTTTAGCACTGCAGATTTTCAGGTTGGGAAAGGTTTACAAATTTGAATTCTCACCTAAAAAAAATCTGTAACTTTCAGGAATTGATGGTATTTAATGTGGTATTATGTAATTAAAGAAATACGGATGAATAAGTAATTAGTAAATTGTGACCTGATTATAAAAGGGGTTAAGGGATTTCATAATGGAAAATGCAATAGTTTGGGATCTCTTCCTTTTTTACAGCTTAAATAAATATTTCAACTTTTGTAATTGCAAGTATGGACTACTGAAAATATCCATAAGTGGTTAGAGAAGCTTTATTTTTTCCCGCTTCCTATAAAATATTTTCCCCTCTCATCCCAATCACTGCATAGTGATTGGATTGATCAACCTTCTTTTCCTGATCTCTGTCTCTCCGTTCCCTCTCCCCCATAATACTTTCTGTGAGTATCTTACATCTGAATTTTCTTTTAATGCTTCTTATCTCAAAAATATCGATAAAACCTGTCGATATATAATACCAATCCGGATAATATCTCCAAAACTTTGCTATAAACCTAGCCGGTGCTGTTATTTTAGAATCATTAGTCTTTCTTTTTTAACATATATCTAGCTCAAAAAAATTTCTTTTCTCACGGTTTGATATCTCCATCTTTTCAATTCCTAAGGCCGATAAACGTTAGCTATTAAAAGAATGGCAACCTACTGTTATATTCTCTTCAATTTATTTTATTTTTTAATTATTATATTAGAGTTACCCATAATTGATTACATAAACCCGCATTTGTGTCTGTAAATTGCGTGTGTTTCCTGGTCGATTTGCCTGTTTTGCTGGACGAAAAATCCCCAGTTTTAGGGAGAAAAAACCTTGCTACCTACGCCTGAGACCGACTAACTCAGCCACGGAGTGAAAAAAGCCAACTAAAGTACTGTCCTCCTCACTTCTAAAATTGTTTAAAATCTTCTCCACATCAGGCTTCGGATCCCGTCAAGGATGCGAGGAATTTGTATGGACTTTTTTTTCATAAGTTGGCTGAGTTATATTTATTTAATCAGTTGATTGCTAGTTACAATCGCCCCTTGAATAGCATGCAAGCTAGAGAGGAATCTTTTCTTCATTGCTGGTTGACTTTGAAGGGGAGCATCCGCAACCATTCTTAATACACATTCCTAGTAGGACTGAGGTGAGGATAATAAAGAATTTTCTCTATAACACTTGAGTTTTTTGTTCCAGAAAATCTAGCAAACCAATCAGAGAACACACGCAATTTATGAACATAATAAACATTGGCGGATGAGGATATTTTCGGGTGGCCCTACTATCACAGTACTTCTTTCTTTTATATTCAATTTGGGAAAAGTGTTCTTATCTATCACCAACAACCTCGAAACTACCTTTCTTGAACCTGATGTTATAAACCGCAAGGATCAACCTGACCTGGTTTACGTTAATGGTTTTCACCCATTAGTGCTTCTTTAATTCTATGGAATACAAGGTAATGTTTTCTTTTTTTATGCAGGAATCCCTCTTCCATAGAGCCTTTCTTGTACACCTTAATGATTCCTTTTTAAACAAAATCTATCGGCTGGTGTTCCACAGGAATGTACTCTTCTTTCCCTTTTCTATTCCATCCTAATTCCACCAAAGATACTTATGAATGCCCACAATTACTTATGGTGATAATATAAAAAAAATAGGCGATCTCTTTTTCACCTAAGGAGGCAAAGCAGAACAATTGCCATTTCTGTAGTCACTAATTATTTTAGTCATTTTGGCCTTCATCTAACCCCGATAAGTGTACTCATATTTCTTTATCCATAAAGACCTTTCCTTTTTTAATCTAACCGCTCTGATTGGAACTCAGAGTGTTCAAACTGTTTTATGACAATCTGGGGACAGTTTTGATACTAAACATATCATTCGCTATCATAGTGCATTAACGTTTCTAAACTGATTCAGCAACTGTTCTCTGAAGATCCCCAATATTGCAAGCGAACTGTCGAAAGACCACACTGTCTTCTAACCCGAAGTATGTGTGTAAATGTAACCCTTTTTATGGTTATGTACGTATCTTTTAATCCCATATAAACCCTTCTGTCCTCGGCTATATTGGATATGTTGTCAGCTATCGAATGATTGTTAATTCGTTGGCACAACAAAAACACGGATGTTCATTATTTATTTATGGATGGGACTGACGCTATTGACCAGTTGGTCGCTGCCAAAGGTATAATGGCCAAAATGGGCAGTCGCGTATCAAGGTCTTAAACCTCCTAATCAAAGTCGGGTAGAAATATCGATCTTATTTCTTTTCAAACGCCTTTCGTAGTATGCTGAACTAATCAGTATGATAAATCCCAAGCACTTTTATTTGTAAAGTAAAGTGGGCTTTTAATAGGTCAAATAACAATAAGCATATCTTCATATGACTCTGCAAAATGGAAGAAAACGGGAAAATCAGAATAAAGGAATTGTTAAAATTTGCAAATGAGTAGATAAAAATTGATTGAGCAGGAGTAACATCCTGAAACTTACTGGCTATTCATATTTTCTTTCTTAATTAATTAATTTGTTTTTTAATTATTATTTTAAAATCTTTATTATTAAATATTCTTACTGGTAAAGCGGCTACATTCAGGGTTAAATCTTTCAATGTAGTACATTCTTTTTCATAGTTCATCAGAATTTTGTTGAATCTGGGAGTAAAGTAGACCTCTTGCCAGGAATCTTTCGAATTTGTTGGAAACAATGGTCTTTTATAAACATGCGCCTCCAGTTTAACAGGGGACTACAAAAAAAAAAAAAAAAATCTCAAGTTAATTTCGCATATTCTGAGAACTGTCAGTACATCGCTTTGCATTTGAACAGATTTCAAAGATGAAGAAAGGAGATTTAAATAAACATTGGTGCTGTTTTGTATGTATGACTTACTTTAAACCAACGCGCACAGGCACAAACTTTATTTTGCTAGTGAATGCTTTCATTACTTTTGGTATATCACATGAATTTATTTATATTTTGTAAAATTAAAAGCTGATTTGTCCCTCACAGGAATGTAGCTTTGCCGCACCAATTGGCTGTGATGCGGTATAGCGACATATCCAGGGGGGCTGAATACAATGTGACTTTCAGAGCATTGGTGAACCATTGAACGAGAAAGGGCCAAAAATACTGAGAAGTAATGTAATACCTGACTATAACGTAAAATGTAAGGTACGTTAAAGTAAAATCCTTTTTTACTTTATTCCTCTTCGCTTAAAGAATGAAATGATAATTAAGTTTTAAAGGATGCATTTTGGAATTCTTTTTACACTCCACGTCAAATACGCTGCAGCAGCTAGACCTCACTGTGATTAGCGTGAACAACAAAGTAATATGATTTAAGATAATTTTATAATATTGTCTTTAAGTTTCCAATTATTATTACAATCATATGAGATAACATAGTTATCTTTTTGATTAAAAGGTTGATTGTTGTTTTTGGCACAACTTTTGCCCATTGTGCCATAAAATCCCTCTAAGAACTCTAGAGGAATTATTTATAGGTACAGTGTGTTAGCAGTTCTAATACTCTGCAGTTCTTAGTTTAAAAACCGAAAAAAAATGCAGTAGCCCATTGATATCATTAAATACTTGTGATTTGATTAATGTGTTTATTAAGGAAATATATAAGATGGAATACGTAAAAGTGTTATGCCATACTTACACTTGGCACGCTTGACAGAGAAGGTGCTATAAATACAGCATAATATATACCTTGAAGAGAAATATTAAATGCCTTTGCAATAAATTTGTTATCCAATGGGTCGTCTAAGAATATGTACCATCGGGTCAGAAACTTTCCCCTTCGATCAACCTACAGAATAATGCAGAGTATCATTATTTTCTCTTCGATCTTGGAATAATATTTTTCATTAGAATGACATTTTATACTAGAAGGATATTTTAGAGAAATTCAGCGATATTTGTGTTTTTTTTTTTTTTGGAATATGCCATCTTGCAGCTACCACAGTTGCGAGAATAGAAATACAATTCATTACTTCTAATGGTAGATGAAATTCCATTAGATAAATTTTGGAAAAGTCGTGATTAAAAATATGAATTAATCAAAACTATTAAATTTTTAAATAACTGAAACTTACTTTCCGAAGTGTTTTCAAGGCTTCCTTAAAATGTCTTGCATCATAAATTACGATAAATTTTCTCATTCGAGATGTAATATTAAAAGTTCTACTAAACGGATCAGCGTTTTCATTCAAGTACTGGACACCTTTCGAATCGTCCATTGCTACAAAGGATATCCCGCTGTCAAACAAATTGTTAGGTGTGCACTGTCTGTTTCCCAGACCTGAAAGAGATGATCATTAGGCGAATTAAATTGAATAATTAATTAGTTATCTGTTTGGAGTCAAGAAATCCAGATATCTATTTTGATATAAATTATACTTAATAATTATTACTGGAATAAGTTCATTTTTCCAGAACATTCCTTGCAGCTCTTACAGAGAGATGTTCATTTTCTCTCTGTAATAGAGTAGATGTCTCGCCTCGTCTTTATAGGGACAGGAATTATCTAACAGCTCCTGTAGCAACAGTTGACCGGATAGTAAGTGATCAATAATAAAACATAAAGACGACACTACACTGAACATTAATTCGACACCACCCTCACAACTCGCTTAACAACTTCAAAAAGTTGTTAAGTGAGTTGATAAGTAGATTTGATTTGGATTTGTGTTGATAAGTAGAGTTGATAAGTAGAGTTGGTAAGTAGAGTTGATAAGTAGATTTGATTTGGATTTGTGGGAAACCCCTGGTACGCACTGACAGCAAAAATTAATGCCCTTTTTTCCATTATTGCTTATTCATAATGCCTAATAAAGTACAGTTGCGAACAAAAAAAAATGCATCACCTTAAAAAAAAGTAACATTTGTAGTGAAACGTACTGTGGTGTGCAAAACTTAAGGACCAACACTATTTCTAAAGGTACAACCACAAAATCTTTACTCAAGGTACTCTTTACTGATGAGAGTAGATTCAGCCTCAGTATCAATTCTGGACATCAGCTAATCTGGCGAGAATTTGGCACACAGTATCACCCCACAAACATCACTGAAAGGGATCGATATGGCGGTCGAGGTGTTCTTGTCTGGGGAGGCGTTATCTTGGATGGACGTACAAAACTCCAGATACTGGAAGGCAGTACTGTAACCGGTGCACGCTACTGTACTGAGGTAATCCTTCCCCATGTGCGTCTGTTCCGAGGTTCCATTGGCCCCGAGTCCGTGTTTATGGATGATAACGCCACACCCCATCGCATTGCAGCTGTTCATATGCTTTTGGAGAGTGAGGACATTGTTCGTATGGATTGGCCTTCCCGTTTCCCCGAACGATCTAAATCCCACCGAACACATATGGGACGCTCTGGGGAGATGCCTAGCGGCACATTCACACCCACCAGAAAATGTTCACCAGCTGAAGATGGTACTGACAAGAGGAATGGACGACGTTACCGCAAGAACTTATCAACAACATTGTTCTAAGTATGGACAGGCAGTGCAAAGCCTGCATCGACATTAGGGGTGGCCATATCTTCTACTGAGGACCACATCTTTCCTTGGTTCTATCTTTGGCAGTGATGCATCTGTATCATGGCAGACAGTTCTATGTTGCCATTTCTGAATAAAGTCCCTCTGTACCGTTTTGTTTCCATTGTTGTGTCGGCGTTGTTTACTTCATCATTTCTGTACCTCACCAGATTCCTTTGGTATGCTTTTCCCATATCCAGGCCACTCCTATGAGAAGCTACAGGTGAAAACCTGACTGGTCCTTAAATTTTGCAACCAGTGTATAAGATATTGTTTAATTACAGTCATTTTTTGTCGGTACAGTGTAATGTATTCGCAAAGCAAATGCATTGCGTCAGATAACGCTTCTATTGCATCAGCCCTTTCTATAAATACGGCGCTGGAAGGGTATACACTCTCATTAGTATTCTGTTTGTGGAGGTGTAACCATGGCTCCATATGTTCAGTTCACATCAAGAAAAGAAAGTGTAGCTGTTGCTCTGTCCCAGGAAGGGCTTTCTAAATGTGCTATCGCTGATAAAATAGGCTGTCAACAGTATCCCGGGTAATGAAATTACAGCGTGAAACCGGTGATGTGAAGAGAACAGCTGGATCAGGCCATAAGAGAGTGACTATGCCTTCCCAATTTCGATATTTGAGGAGGTGTAACCATGGCAGGTGTAACTACACCTTCGAAATCTCCATGGTAGTGCTCCTGATCTAAAACTGGACTTTGAGATGGCCTCTGGCATTGAAACAAATGCACGAACTCTCCAAAGACGACTTTCGGAATGTAATCTGCATGCCTATCGGCCCAAGAAAAAGCCTTTGTTAAGCCAAGAAATGAGGAAGAAGCGACTTGCTTGGACTAAAACGCATGTTTCATGGACAAAAGAGCAATGAGGCACAGTCATCTTATCTGATGAATCGAAATTCAACCTGCATCGTTCGGATGGGAAGCGATATGTCAGACGAAACTCGAAGGCATTCTAACTGCATAACACCGACTGAAAAGTTCCTGGCTGATCAGATCGTCTGGGGATGCATAACAAGCAAAGGAATGGGGACGAATTAAGTTTATTAACGGAACAGTGAATGCAGAAACCTACACTGCTATCTTGGGAGAGTGCCTGAAACACGTTATTAGGGTTCACCACACAGACGGACTTCCAAAACTGCGTTTTTCAACAGGACTCAGCACCTTGCCACAGAACAAAATTAGTAAGTTTTATTCTATTCAGATTTAATGATGAGTTTGTCTTCTTGTCTCACAAGGCTTAAAACATATTTATACCAATGTTTTCCATCGTTTTTCTCCCTTAAGGTGCAGTCGTACCTCAGAAATGCTGGCATTACATTGTTCGACTGGCCCGGCAACAGTCCATATTTGAAAATTACTGGTACATAATGTGGTCTAAACTTGCTCAGAAGAAGCCAACAAGTAATATTCAGCTGCAGGAGAGCATTGTAAGGGTGTATTACCACGAAATTGGGCAACCATATATCCAATTTATCGTAAATGCAATAAAATGTACGTTTGGTTGTCATGATTGCAATTTGCATGATTTCTCATATTTCCATTAATTACGAATTAATTAGGTATATCAGGTGGAGTCTTTTTATTGGATTTCATTCACAGAGATATATATCCCATCTAACAAATGCATTTCGAACATTTCTGGAACCCACAATGCAGAGCAAAACACATTATTTGCATAATTCACAAGTGATGCAGTTTTTTAGTCCGCCACTGTAGATGGGTCATAAAGATTATTCCCTTCCAACATATTAAAATATCAAGAGAAGGTAGATTTTGATTAATACTTACTGTACATTATTTCTGTGGCAGAGAACCCGACATTCAAAACATTAAATATCTATTAACTAGCACCACTATTACCACAGGTAAATTTCCAAGATTTTATACCTATTCTTATTTATCTACAAAAGGAAAGTGAGCACGTTGTACGTTGCAGTTGCCCAATTTCGTGGTACCACACCCTGACAATGCTCTCCTGCAGCTCAATCTTACTTGATGGCTTCTTCTGAGCATCCATTGAGAAAGAAATTGGAAGTTTATATAAAGAAGAGTAGGGTGAATCTCTTTTAATTAACTTCCTTAATAAAAATATAAAGCATTACCTCTCATGAAATAACTGGAGTTAAAGAACTTACGGAATTTTTTGGAATGCAAACACAAGATATCAAACATCAAAGACTTTTTATTTCTTTCTATTAATTTAATTAGTTTCGTCATCGCGAGACACTTGCGATCTGAAAAGGAAGAGAAATAAAAACAATAAATAAAGAGCTACACTAATTTAATTCATATGTAGAAATACGCATGCGTATTTCTACATATGAGAGTATTATGCAATTCTGTTTCTCTGGACCTTTTGTTTGCACAAAAGGTCCTTTGGTGATGAAAGATACGGATAAGAAAGAACGTTTATTACACACTGTGTAGCATTTGCAATTCGTTTAAATACAGCCATTGCGTCAGATAACTCTTCTATTGCATCAGACAGTAATTGCCAGGTATTGCGTCAGCCGTTACTAAAAATAAAACTTAATTCCCGCTAATGGCAGTGTAGATTATGGTGGTAAGTCGTTCTTACTAACTCTGGCAATAGAGAATGGCCATAAGTCTCAGTGCTTTACAAGCAAAGCCTTTGCAATGGTGGGATAGGTCGGTGTTGCTCATTCTGCATGTCCATAAACCTTGATTCCTGTGGATATAAAAATGAATACTTGCGTTCGATTAGTCTATTTTCATGCGTAGGACTATAATACTTGTATGTGTGATAAACAGTTTTTCTTTTGTGCGATTGTAATATGTTAAATTTGGATCACCGCAGCATTTTTGTTATTCAACTTTAAACTACAATAATATTTGTTCATTTTAGGATTATTTAATACAAATGGGACAGTAAAATGCAATTTTGCATAAAAGGTTTTCAGATTTCATTACGCTAATGGAACACAGCTAATCAATAATTTCTTATTTTACTGTGTTTATGTTCTTTAGTATCCTATACATGATCATTTAGTTGGACCAATCGATTTGGGTTGTTTAAAAATTATTATAAACATTTATAAGAGAACAAAAATTCCTTTTAAATTCTTTTTAAGTTAAGAGTAAAGTTACTTTTTGCTGATTTTTTATTAAAATCAGAACTGTGTTCCTTAAAATATAAAACAGTTAAATGATTGGTCGAATAAACCTTAATAGTATGATTGCATAATAAATAAAAAATTCTCATGAAAATATTTTACCAGATTCGAAAATATTTTTTATTAAATAAATTAGCAATTATGTAGTCAAATAGATAGCATAAATATGCACGGAATGGCCAGATTATTAGCACTGATAAGAAGTAGGGCATCTTTTATCCATCAGAATAGTCTAAATTCAAATGGATATGGACTGCAAGAGGTTGAAAAACGTTTAATATGGTGCCGTACAATATCATTACATATTTACAGTTGTTGTTGTAGGGTTTTAGGAGCATCGGTGACTAAGGCTATATTGCGTCCTCCATACTGTTTGTAAATTGCGGGTGTTCTGAGGTCTATTTTGCTGGACAAAAACCCAGCAAAATAGTTTCTGGGAGAAAAAATCATGCTGTCCTCGCTTGAGACCAATTAACTCAGCCACGTTGTAAAAAAGACCATAAAACTTCCTCACTTCATCGACGGGACTTAAACTCAAGTCTTTTCCACCAGGTGTGGAAAGAAGAGCAATTCTACCAACTGTGCTACCCACGAGGGCCAGTTGCCTCGGATTTGAAGGACGTGCTGTTGGCTCATTCTCTGGCTGCATTACGACATCTCAATTCATCTACACACAGTCCCTCGGTTGTCTGACAAGCTGCTTTTCATATCCTAGTACACTAGTGTGCAAAATTTAAGGACCAGTCAGACTTTCACCTGTAGCTTCTCATAGGAGTGGCCTGGATATGGGAAAAGCATACCAAAGGAACCTCGGGGGGTACAGAAATGATGAAGGAAACAACACCGACACAACAACGGAAACAAAACGGTACAGAGGGATTTTATTCAAAAATGACAACGTAACACTGGCTGCCATGATACAGATGCATCACTGCCAAAGATGTAACAAAGGGAAGAGGTGGTCCTCAGTAGGAGATATGGCCACCTCTAATGTCGATGCAGTCTTTGCACCGCCTGTCCATACTTAGAACAATGTTGTTGATAAGTTCTTGCGGTAACGTCGTCCATTCCTCTGTTAGCGCCATCTTTAGCTGGTGAACATTTTCTGGTGGGTGTGGACGTACCGCTAGGCGTCTGCCCAGAGCGTCCCATATGTGTTCGATGGGATTTCGATCGATGGATCGGGCAGGCCAATCCATTCGAAATGTCCACACTTTCCAAAAGCATATCAACAGCTACAGTGCGATGGGGTGTGGTATTATCATCCATAAACACGAACTCTGGGCCAATGGCACCTCGGAATAGACGCACATGGGGAAGGATTACCTCAGTACAGTAGCGTGCACCGGTTACAGTACCGCCTTCCAGTATCTGGAGTTGTATACGTCCATCCAAGATAACGCCTCCCCAGACTAGAACACCTCGACCTTTTTAGTGATCAAAACCTCGACCTTTTCAGTGATCTTATCCATCCTTTTCAGTGATTTTTGAGGGGTGATACCGTGTGCCAACCCCTCGCCAGATTAGCCGACGTCCAGAATCGCTGCGGAGACTGAATCTACTCTCATCAGTAAAGAGTATCTTAAGAAAAGATTTTGTGGTTTTAACCTTTAGAAATAGTGTTGGTCCTTTGTACACCAGTATATAAATACGTTATACTCTCTTTGACTTGGAGGTCGATTCCTTAGATAGAGAGGCGCCTCCGCAGCCAGGTGGGAAGGAGCAGCAGTGCGTAGCACACACGCTTCTTGATTAGACCGGGGTTCGAGCCCGTCACCACCAAATACGGAGGATGCGGAAAGGTCAGGGAATGACCACCGCATATCCCCGGAGCAATATGGCCTTAGTTGCTAATGCTCCTAAAAAAAAAAAAAAAAAAAAAAAAAACCAAACCTTAGATAGAGATGGTTATCCTTAATAAACTGGCCACTCAGTGTACGTAATAAAATATTAATACTTCCATTTCAACAAATGCTGTTTTCTGGTATCACGCACACAACCATGGACTATCTTTCATCAAAAAAAAGATGAATATTCGAATGTTCAAAAACCATGTGTTTAGAAGTACATCATTAATTTTTTAATGAAATTTAATTTAGATCAAAAGAATTAAGATATACGTGTAAGTTATAATTGTGGGAAATGGATTTTCATAGTAAATTATAAAAAGATACTAATAATTAATTGGTTGATTGGTTATCAAAATCTTACTTACTTGAAGATGACGATATTGGCACACAAATTGTGTCTGAAATTAGCCATGGAATCAGTAACAATAAATTAAGTCTGTCCACCATATTTTTTCAATATACATTTCCAAAATATTTTTAAAACTAAATATCTCACATTGAGAGATTAGGGATCTGTGGTTCCTGTCTTATTTTGCCCTTGTCGTCCATATGGTATGATGCTCATAGTTGTTGTTCTACAATCGTCACTGAATATAAGTATGGGAAATACATTTAGCATTAGTCTTACTGTTAGCCCAATATATCACGTGATGTTTTGCAAGAAAATCCACTTAATGGTACTGTTCGTGTGATATAGAAATCGTTATTTATCATTCTTGCTGTCTTAGCCAACTGAAATGATGTTTGCGGTTATTCTTGAAGCGTTTTTTTTTATTTATTATAACCGGACAGACTTTAACTTATCAATAAAAGTTCTCTCTTGGTAGTTTGAGCTCCACTAGCGTGCACACAGTCGCATTCCTAAGAGAAATATGTATATTCAGTATTTTTAAGTATTTTTCCTTGAGAAAAAGATCTCAAGTTCATAAGATCTCCCTGATCTTATGATCATCAACATTTAATGGTGGTTATAATGAGTTACGAATTTTATTTAAATCTTATATTAGTGCGTTTACTTCAATATCATCACTTATCATAATTTTCTTACAAGTTTAACCCTGTTGCATTGTGAAAGTTGACACTCTTGAGGGATTTGGGCCCTCCTGGGTAGCACAGTTTGTGCAATCGCCATCTTCCCACACCGGGTGGAAAAGATCTGAGTTCGAGTCCAATTGATGATGTGAAGAATTTTTATGGGCCTTTTTAACAATGTGGCCGAGTTAATCAGTCTCAGGCGAGGGTTCCAAGTTTTTCCTCCCAGAAAGATGGTTTGATATTTCATTTTCCAGCAGACAAAGATTTCAGTGATTATGGCATTTATAAAATTTATTGAGAACATATTGAGAACACACACTACGTTCATAAAATAAGTGAAACAAATTTTATTTTTTTCTATTCTGCCCCTGATACTTAGAGCTACGTTTGCGACTTTAGAGGTGAATTGATTTCCTGTCAGTCAACCGAACTAGGCTACAAAATTCAATATTCAAATTCATCCATTAGTGGGTTTATTTTCTTTATTTTCCATGGAAAAATGGAAAATCATAGCGTTCATCACTTTCTTAAAAGCTTCTGACAACATTTGGTTTTCGGCACAGAAAATCAGAAACTCTTTGTGATATCAGAACCACATGTTTGTTGTAAAATTGACTTGGAAACCTTTGTTTTTAAGTAGCAGCATATATTTATTGTTTATCCATTAAGGAACTATAAGATGGCCGAAACAATTATATATGCCAAGTAAGAATAGTTCCTCCTATTTATTTAAATTTCTTTTAATTGAATGGGTTGCAAAAGCTTGTTGTCTCTCTCAGTCTGATAGATGCGGTGGTTGCCTTCTGAAATCTTTATACAGAAAAGGACGAAGCCGATTCCTTTGAACAATGCCTACAGTGTCCCATCGATTGTATGACACTTTTGTTGTTGTTTGTGTTTTAGGAGCATCGCCAACTAAGGCCATATTTCTCTGTGTATATTGTCTGTAAATTGCGTGTATTCTGAGGTCAATTTTCTGTTTGGTGAACAAAAATCCTGAGTTTCAGGACAATTCTGTCCACCCCTGAGACCGATTAACTCGGCCACGTTGTGAAAACACAATAAAAATTCCCGCCTTTATCTAAGGGGATTCGAACTCAGATCTTTTCCACCAGGTGTGTAGAGGACGTCAATCCTACCAACCGTGCTACCCCCTAGGGCGACACTTCTGGAATAGAGAATACAATATAATGCAACTCTATCATCTCACACAAAACTGGAATGGGTGTGTGTGTGTTATGGAGGTTTAATGGCGCATAAGCTGCTGAGGCTATAGGGCGCCTATTCATAGGAAACTGCTAAAAATAAATTTTTGTTGTAATAACTTGATTTTTGTTACAGTGATCTTTCAGAATTTATGATATAGTCGAATTTTTTTCAGGAAAGAGAAAAATTCATTGATATTTGCTTCCTCGCCAATAATGTCATTTAGTGTCATCGGTTCTCGCAGATTTCTCAGGGAAGACAGGACGGATGTTCTGTCTTGTTGATACTGTGGGCAGTCAATTAGAATATGTTTCACTGATAACTGTGTTAAACAGCGTGGACACTGAGGAGGATCCTCTCCTGTGAGTAGATGGAGGTGAGTGAGATACGTATGTTCTATTCGTGCCCTTGCAAGTACCACTTCTTCTCTTCGCACTGTTTTGGTACTAGTGTGCCAAAGCTTTGGGTGCTGTTTCAACTGATAGAGTTTATTATTGGTTTGGGAGTGCCATAGATCTTTCCACTGCGCGAGACATGCTGTTTGTATGATGCAATTGTAGTCAGAGGCTGGAACATGGACGGAGGTTAAATCAAAAGTTGATGGATTTTTAGCAGTTTTGTCAGCGAGTTCGTTCCCCTTTATCCCCGAATGTGCTGGGATCCAGCAAAAGGTCACTGATTGATGACGTTCTTGTATTTGCAGTAGGAGACTTCTGATTTGATCTAACACAGGGTGAACCTTATAGGAGGAATGTTGCATTGCTGTAATTGAGCTGAGCGAGTTCGTGTATACTATGTATTTTACAGATGGGTAGTGAATCAGATTTTCTAAGGCTAATTTGATTGCATGGAGTTCTGCTGAGAAGCTGCTATACTGAGCTGGAAGAGCAGCCGAAATGATTGAAGTAGGAAAAACTGCCGCTGCTCCTACCGCTGAATGTGATTTGGAGCCATCAGTATAGATCGGTAAAAAATCGGCATATTTTTGAATATGGCTTGCATGGAGTTGTTTCACATTGATTATTGGTAGGCGATTCTTTCCCCATTCGTGAAGATAAGTATCGTAGGTTAATTGTAGAGGCGGACTCCAAGGTGGTTGAGAGTAATTCATTACTTGTTGCCTGTTGAAAATTGGAACATTCCAACTCTGTGTTATTTCAATTAGGCGTAAGCCTGCTGGTCTTATTTTAGTGGGTTTGTTTCTATAGAGATTTTGCAGTGGTGGATTAAAAAGGTATGGCTCAACAGGATGCTGCCAGCAACTTTGTATTCGGGCTGCATACTTAAGAAGCAGCGTTTTTCTGGGGAGGTAAAGAGGTGGCTCATTAGCTTCAATATATAAACTGTGAATAGGAGAGGTACTGAACGCCCCAAGTGCAATCCGCAAAGCACTATGCTGTATACGATCTAGCCATCGTAGTATACACTTACGAGCAGAATCATAGAGTGGAGCACCATAATCCAATCGGGATCTAATCAGTGATCTATATAAGAGCAACAAAGATGTACGATCTGCTCCACAAGACAAGGCAGATAAAGCTCTTAGTATGTTTAGTTTTTTGAGGCACGAAGTACGTACAAATTTAATGTGCTCAAGGAAATTTAGTTTCCTGTCAAGGATTAATCCTAAGAATCTGATGTTGTTAGTCACTGGAATGGTAAAGTTTGATATATGAAGTTCAGGGTCTGTATGCATTTTTCGTTGATTACAAAAATGGATGGCAACAGTCTTCTGCTGTGATAGACGATAGCCATTTAACCTTGCCCACCTTTGGACTTTATTCAGGGATATCTGCAGTTGCCGTTCAATAGATCTCATGTTCTGGGAATGGCAAGAAATAGAGAGATCATCAGCGTAAAGGTAGGTCTGAACAGCATTTGGAAGTTCTTTTGTGATGGAATCGATTCTAAAGGCGGAAAGGGTTGCACTCAGTACAGACCCTTGTGGCACTCCTTCTTCCTGTGAAAATGTCGCAGAAAGTGAGTTGTGATATCGAACTTGGAATGAACGATTCTGAAGAAAGTTCCTAATGAATATGGGCAGGTTGCCTCGTAAACCAAGAACATAAAGGTCACTGAGAATGCCATGACGCCAGGTAGTATCAAATGCCTTCTCCATGTCTATGGAAACCATAAAAAGATGTTCATTTTTTACAAAGGCAGTACGAATTGCAGACTCAGCTTTGATCATGAGATCTAAGGAGGACCTGTTCTTACGAAACCCATGTTGGTGATTACTCATTAGGTGTTCTGTTTCGATGATCCAAACAAGTCGATTATGGATAATTTTTTCAAGTAGTTTACCAAGGCAACTGGAGAGGGAAATTGGCCTGTAACTGTACGGACTGGTAGGATCTTTACCGGGTTTCAAAAAGGCAAGAACTGCTGCATGATGCCAAGAGCTGGGATAAATGTTTACTAGAAATATTCGGTTATAATAGATCAGCAGTATTTCTAAGTTTTTGTCACCAAGGTTTTGTAACATGATATAAAATATTCCATCTGGCCAGTGGCACTGTTGCGTGTTGTTTTAATGGCATGTAAAAGTTCAGAATATTGAAGAGGCTGGTTATACGGAAGGGAAACTGAGGTTCGAAAGTTGATGGCACGTTGTTCAGTCGTGGTCTTTATTTTCTGGAAATCCGGAGAATAATTTGATGCCGCAGAAACTTCGGCAAAAGTTTTAGCCAAGGCATTTGCTATGTCTTCAGGAGCAGAAAGTTCTTGCCCATTCCACGAAAGAATTGGCGAAGGGGTGGTTGGAAATTTGCCAGAAATCTGCCTAATTTTCTTTCATATTAACCTGGAGTTAGTGTTTCTATTTATGGTAGATGTAAACCGGATCCAAGAATTCTTCTTGGCTTGCCTCTGAATGAGGCGTGCTTTTGCCCTTAATTTCTTGTAGTTGATAAGGTTAGCTGTGGTTGGGGATTTACGAAATAAATTCCATGCTTTATTTTTTAACTTCTTTGCTTTTGTGCATTCTTCATTTCACCAATAGTTAATGTGCCGTCGGAACTGGGTATTCGACAGTGGAATTGAACAGTTAGCTGCAGATAGTAGTTGTGAAGTAATATTATCAGTGGCTTCATCTATCGACTGTGTTCTTATAAATTTCTCATCGAGATTGACAGCTGACTGAAATTTGGCCCAGTTGGCTAGAGAGAACTTCCATTTCTTGCAGGGTTTGGCTACTGGCGGTGGTGCAGTGAGCAAATCACAAATAATCGGAAAATGATCACTGCCCATGGGATCGTCCATAACAGACCATTCCATGATTGGATACAGAATAGGGGAGCATATCGAGAGATCGATTGCAGAAGTTTGTCCAGTTGGTAATTGTATGTGAGTAGGTGCACCGGTATTAAGAATGGTAAGGTTTTGCTTATCTACGAAGGTTTCAATCAGTCGGCCATGACTGTCCAGTTTAGTAGATCCCCATAAGGGGTGGTGGCCATTGAAATCCCCCAGGGACAGATAGGGGAAGGTAGCTGTATTAGCAGGTTTTCAAGATCTTGGTAAGAGAAGGTATGACTTGGTGGAAGATAAATTGATACTAATGTTAACTCAATTTCGGTTACCAAACGCACAGCAATGACTTCAATTTCAGTTTTCAAAACAATTTGTTTGGTTGGGGTTTTTGAATTGACCAAGATGGCCACACCCCCACGAGCGGAAGTGGAAGTATTACGATCTTGTCGGTAGATAGAGTAGTTCTTTATGCTGGCAGAAATTTGGGAAGTTAAATAGGTTTCTTGTATACAGAAACCAACTGGATTGTAGCGATTAATTAAGTCTTGAATATCATTAAAATTGCAACGAAATCCTCTACAATTCCATTGAAGAATATAAGGCATTATTAGTGTTTAGTAAAAGAAGCTGTATCTGACTGTTTTTTTGATGTGACTGTTTTATGGCGTTCAGGTTTCGGTTTGTCTTTTTTGAAGAATGGCCGACCGATGTCCATATCTTCTTCCACATGTATTTCTAAGACTGGGTCTTCCTATCTGGATGAGTCAATTATATCCATGGATGTGTCTTGAATATTCATTTTGATGTTTGAACCTCGATTATTTGGTGGAGCAGCAGCATTCGTTGGAGGAGTAGGAGAAGGAGATTTCGCTGGTACTGTAAGAGCAGTATTGCTTGCCTGGTTCAACTGTTTCGGGATATTGGACTGTTGCTGGAAGAGAACAGTTCGTGCCCAGTCAGAGATTGAGTTGTTTGAGGGGACTGTAACATCAGTCTGGGTGGCCACTGATTGATATTTTTGTGTGACACTGGCATATGTACGTTTTGTAATACTGGGAGCAATTAATTTTCTCGCTTCTTGAAAGCTTACTTTATTTTCGATTTTATACTTCACAATTTTCTTTTCCACCTGTCGCATGTCTTAGAATAGGCGGGATGGTTGCCTTTACAGTTAGGACAGCTCATTTCTGTTGCTGAACAGTCATTTTGAGTATGATCGGTGGAACCACATTTGGGACAGACTGGGTTTTCTCTACATGCCGTTTGAAAGTGGCCATACTTTTGGCACTTATAGCATCTCAATGGATTAGGGATGTAGGGTCTAATGCGGCAAAGAAGATAACCTGCTTTTATGGAAGAAGGTAGGTTTGGAGTATTAAAAGTGAGTATAATATTCCTAGTAGGTGCCAGTGTGTTGTCCTTTTTAATCATGATTCTTTTTACTGCAATTACATTTTGCTCCTGAAGTTCTTGACATATCTCCTCCTCCGACACATTCAGTAGGTCCCAGCTGGATATAACACCCTTAGAAGTGTTTAGGGTACCGTGGGGAGAAACTTTTACTGAAATTCCAGCAAAATTTGTAATTTTTAGTAGATGCTCCGAATGTTTCCTGCTGATTGTTTCTATTAGTAGGTCTCCTGATTGCAGTCGCTTGACTGTTTTAGGAGATCCTGGAAGACTTTCGAGATGTTTCTGAATAAGAAACGGAGACAATTTGGTGAGAGGCTGATCCGTAAGTGAATTCATTATGAGAAATGCAGGAAAATCTATGTTTGAAGAGTTGGTCTTAAACCTCTTCGGTTGAGACATGTCATGTTCACTTTCTATGTCTGGCCGAGAGCTTGTCGGCTCTAGTGGAGGAAACATATTGTGTTCCATAATTGCTCCTTTTGGCCCTTGGCAGATTAACTGTTCTGCCAAGATTTCCGGCCCCGCCACGGGGAGGCAGGAGCAGTGCCTGGTGTGACCAAGCGAGAAGTAGTAGGTGTTAGTAATAAATATATAAGAAATAAAGAAAGGTGACTTTCCTTTCCTGCTCTGTAAAGTACTTTTTTAACAAGAGCTGTTACTGAATACATAAATTGTTTTAAGGACAGGAACGTAAAAGAACTATAATATCACTTTTTGAAAATCACTCTTTAAGCACAAAGAATTCACTCAGTCACAATCGCTTGGCACCCGGGTCCAAAACTGGAATGGTATGCTGTTTATAAAGGTGATTATGGCGGTGTAATAGTGGTTTAAAGTGTAGTTATCTCTCAACAATTTTGATAATTAATTCAGGATAAAATCTGAAAAAAATATGTATAAAATTTACTTCTCTATTACAGCAAGTTTCTTCAAATCCTTGAACACTTTATAACAGTAATTAAAGTTCTATAATTAGTATAATTCACATTTAATTGCCAAATTAATAACGATCATGTCAATACATTAATCCAGTATTATTATTCGATATAATTCAGTATTAATTTATCACCAGTTACAGTTGCGTCATAATTTCATTAAGATCCTTAAAGTCTTTAAAATCCTAAATTTAATTAAGGAATTTAAATATTTATCAACGAATTATTGCTGATAAGAATTTAAACAGGAGAAAATCAAACTGTAAAATCGCAAATTGGATTGAGTTATTTTGGGTAGGTTAAACAATGTTTCAGCTTCTTAGAGGTCACTTCAACAATCAAACAGAATACTGAGAGCAAATATCCAAAAAGTAACAACTTGAAGGCTCCTTGAAGGTGATGCAAAGAAATAACTGTGAATATATCTTTATCTGATGTTCGTCCAACCGTGAGCTCCTTCATGAAGACTTCTTGAGAATACCACTTGTCTTCAAGGCCAGCTTCAAGTATTTTCATTATCCTGAAAACCGAATGTAAATTATCATTAAAATGCATATCGACTGTCTAAGAATATTATGCTGTTTTTAAAACTGATAAATACAGTGTTTATTTTATTTCTTACAATCCAATATTAAGCCATAGATTTAATAGAATTTATCACAAACAATTTTTTGGGGTATTTGTGCATTTTGATTGTGGTTGTTAATATTATGATTAATGGCAACCAGCGTTGATTTTCAGTATTTCATTGTGTCATAACCTCTATATCTTCATCGTTCTGAGTTATGATTAATCCCTTCACCCGCCATCTGTACGTTATTGCTGGAATTTGTAACTGAGGAATTTGTAACCTTACTATCCATTATTCACACTACATTTTAACGGGTACAAATCATTTTGAAGCAACATAGTTTTATTTTGATGGATAATCATTCTCTCAACTTTCAAATCATTAGCAAACTATAGCTTTCGCGATATAATCACGGTCCTCTCCAACATCAGTGGAGGTGTGTCTTGGTTTCACGAGAGGATTGAATGGTTCTTTTCTCCAGAAAATCCAGCATTCTGTACACAGTTATCAAAGAACGCATAGAACTGTTAGGCGACAGTCGCCTGAGCGAATCACATCACGGTTTGTTTCCTGTACTTCGAATCTTCTATTAGCCTTTCAAGGTCAATTCCAACTTGAGACAAGCTGTGGATTGATTCCAACTCCTTGGCTGGTATGAACCTATCGACCATCTTCAGTCTGTTAGCTTTTATCCTCAGGGATTTCGTGCCTCTTAAGGCGGATGGTGGAATGTGCCAGTCTCAAAGTTGCCAAAAACCCATTGATGATATCACGCCAGTCATCATCTTTATTGTAGTTATCAGTTGCTTCCAGGCAATGCTGTCTAGTAAACGTTGTTTACTGAAAAGACAGAATTCATGGGGTACCTGGTTCCTGGACAATGCGACGCTGTCATCCTTCTCGCTAGTGGGCGAACCCACCGCTTGGCAGGTATACAGGTACTCTGCATCACTGCATTCACGTAGACGGTAATTCGATGTCAGTATGGATAAACGTCGTGATTTAACCGACTGTGAAAGAGGGATGATATTGGGTGCCCGTCGCATGTGTTACTCTGTCACGAAGGTGATACAGAAGTTGCACTATCCCCGTTCGACACTATCAAGAGTGTATCGGGAATGTGTGTGTGTGTGTGTGTGTGTGTGTGTGTGTGTGTGTGTGTGTGTGTGTGTGTGTGTGTGTGTGTGTGTGTGTGTGTGTGTGTGTGTGTGGCCGTCGACATCTGTCTCGCATTGTTTCAGCCAACCGGAGAGGGACAGTGGCACAAATCCTCATGAAGCGATCATTAGTCGCAATAGGTTATGAGAGCCGCCGACCCACCAGAGTCCGATTACTAACACCACGACACAGACTCTACGCCTCAACTGAGCGAAAGAACATCGGCACTGAACCTTGGATGATTGGAGACGGGTCTCCTGGTTCGATGAGACCCGTTTTCAGTTATTTCGAGCAGTCGGGATTATCATGTCTTATTGACATGATGGGTGCTATGCACCCATCATGTCAATAAGGAAGTGTTCACGCAGGTGGACGGTCGGTAATAGTCTGGAGCGTGTTCAACTGGCACACGTTGGGACCTCTGGTACGTCTAGATGCATCTCTGAACGTTCCAGGTTACGTGTCCATCCTTGCAGACCAACTGCATCCCTTCATGGTCATTGTGCACACGCAGGGTAATGGATCTTTCAGCAGGAAAATGCGCCTCCGCACAAAGCCGTGGTGACTAGAACATGGTTCGAAGAGCATTCCGCAGATTTTACCACCATAGAATGGCCTCTCCGTTCACCGGACGTGACCCCTGTGGAGCATCTTTGGGATGCCGTGGAAAGGTCCGTTCGAGCTTTGGATCCTCCACCCAGGAATGCGACGGAATTATGGACAGCGGTGCAGCAAGCATCAATGGAAATACCTGTAGAATGTTTTCGTGAACTAGTGGACTCAATGCCTCCCCATGTGACTGCTCTTATCCAGGAAAAAGCTGGGCTTACCCGTTACTAGGTTGGTATCCTATCCCATGATTTTTCTCCACTCAGTGGATTTTCAGGTGTCCAGCAAGCTGCGTGGTCCTTAACTGATGGAGAGATAGTGTTTATTGTTGGGATCAAGATTACTAACAAGAGAGAACCCAGCATTGATCGTGATTGGCCTCCACTTGCCAATACCATTATTGAAAGAGATCGTAATACACCCCAATCTCTTATCCTTCAGCCAATCCTGATCCATGTATGGAAATTACCTGTAAAGGGAGTTTGTTCCGTTTTATACAATAGACTCCCACCGGGGCACCCCCATATATGGGAAGAAATGGTTATCATTTCTTCCCATATACTGCTAGTTTAGGTAACTGAGCCTGGCAATATTTAATCTACATATAATGTCATCTGTGATGTACGTATTGAGACCTTCGTTTCAACAAAATGCTCTGTATCTAAATGTTTTATGCAAGAAATAAATTTTAGATTTCCTGAATATACTTTATCAAGTTTACCTGAATACTTACAGGATGCTGATTGCTTCCCTACAAGGATGAGAATGTTGGATAGAAATTCCTACATGTGCAGAATAGAAATAGTCCTTTGATACGAAGAAATTCTCTTTTCCGTGATTTATCATCTGAAAATCAATAGCAAGAGAAGGTAAAATGTAGGCATAATCTTCAGAAAGTACTTTGTTTAAGCCAGTTTTATGATCCTTAACGAGTGAGGACCTATGTTCTTCCATGTGTCTCTTAAACACCTTGAGAGAAACTGTGTTGGGACTCTGAAATTTATACGTAATTTTGAATTAAATGAAACAACAAACATATTTTCTTTTTGATTTGCTCATATGAGTAATGGGTTATTTTTTCAGAACTTTTAACTAGATGTAATGTTCACAAGGATTCTATCCATAAATTAAGCTAATATTTCTGAAAATATATTCATGATAAATACGCGTAGATCAAGGCAAAATAAAGTTTGTTAAAGTGTATTCTAAACTCACCTTCAAGAAGATATGGGGGGCCGAATTTTCAAATACTCCACAAGCGATTCTTCCTTCCTCCACAGCAGCTGCCAATTCTTCGATAGTTTCAATGGGGGTCTCATGACTAGCAAACATCAAAAACATCAACAACGTACTGCAGTAAGCAGATGCAAGCACAACGAATGATATTCTCCAGATGGCATAAAATATGTTAAAAGGGGAGTAGAGAAAGATGTCTCTTCTTGTCCCTGCGGATGTACGCAACATCAGTAAGATTCTCAATTTTGTATTTCATCTATTGCAAAGTATCAGTTGAATCAGCAAATTTAATAAAACTAAAAATTATCTCTTCTTTTATTCAGAATTTTATTTCCTTTTTCGATCTTACCTTGTGATGAAAGAGTTTCCAGTATCAGCCAAAACACTCTGCTCATTTTGAATGTTTTTCTATCGTTCATTCGTGATGACATCCAGAGGATAACGTACATATAGAGAGCTGTTACAATAGAAATTGCACACAAAGAGATCCACACCTGAAATAGATGTTTGTGCCATTATTTGGTAGAATGATAACAAGACTTGAAAGTCTTGTTATCATTCTACAGTATACTTAACGTAATAATTCTGCAAAATAATTAACCTAAATTAACAAGATTCAATTGTTAAAGTTTAAATTAATCAGCGTTAAATGTTATCATGCATCTTCGAGCTAAAATTCATGAGGAAAGTTTTGTTTTGTTCATTAGTGTCCCACATACCATTTTCATTTCGAACTCTCATATCCATCCACACCACAGGTTTGTCTATCTTGTAATTACTATTAAGTAATTTAAAAAGAAATTATTATTTATTCTGATCTTATACATAAAAATATTTAAAAAACTCCAAGGACAACGGCTAAAGCGTGCAATTAGACAGTTCGCCAATTGGCCAGGAAAAGCACGGGAACTCAATCTGGCGAGTGTGCGTGATGAAGGTGGCCACAACTACATCGTGGACAGCAACCAATGCCCAAGATATATTTATGGCTGGCAATGAATGTTCAAGGGCGAAAGTGATGGATTTGGAGCCGATATCCTTATAATTTTTAGAGCATCACCATGTCCAGAATTTTTATTCTCTTTGGAAGGAACATTTAGCTCGTGAATCATGGTCTCGACGGTATCATACAGCTTGTCACATGAAACTGTTTTTGAACTTACAGCGGTAAGCAGACATTCTGTAACAGAAATGGGATGCAAGGACTGACTGGAATCTTCTGTGTTGGACAAGTGTCGAAATTTCTCGTGGCCCCTGTCCAACAAGTGTATGAAATTAAAAGTAGAGATCAAATTAACTCTTAAATATTTAAGTTGCCTTAAGACAGAGATCAGAATGATTTCAAAGCTGTTAACGAATTAAATAAAAAATATATGCATCAAGATGCAATTGATTAATTACACGAAGAGAGTTAATAAGAAGTACAGATCTGCAGAACTTTCTGAGCGGCTTAGCTCCATTGCACACTTCGTCTTGAATACTTCATATAGGTTTGGAAATCTAACTTTAGGAAGGATACAGACCAGTTTGAAACAGTACAGAGAAGATCAAGAATATTAGTTGAAGGCACAAAAGGATTTTCTTATAAAGAAAGGCTTCGTAGGGATCTAGGTGAAGTGCAAGGCATTGAAGGTGTTAATTAAACTAAATTCTGATGACATCTTCTTGCTTCTAATTTAAATTTAAAAGGCTGATTGACAGACGTGGGAAAATTGTCTTCGGTCAGAAAGTACTTGATTTTGAAATAAATATCTACTTTGTATTATGGAAGTGGGTGGTTTGTATAAATTCAAAGACAAATCAGAAAAAAATTATTAGAAGGGATGAGCAAATGAAGTGGATATTTTCTGTTTATTTTTTGTCTCTTGCTATGTGAGCCTGCTTCTTCGTATCATTTTGCCAGTACTTATACCATTGTGTGGTATCAAAAATACTAATTATATATAAATATGAAAATAACTTACCATGTCTTGGAAAGGACTTAATAACACTGTTGGTTTCAATTCTGGCTTTGGTGATCGCGTTATAAAGTTTACCGTATAACAGTAGTGGGGGTAGACCATGTCAATAAACAGATTCCTGTCATAATTTTGAAAAAGATGGTTTCCTGTAATATCTGCCACCTAAAAAACGAATAATAGATAGAGTTCGTCAAAATACAATATTGCAATAAGTTATATCACTAATCTAGGAGATTCTAAAAGTTGGTGCATGGAAAATCACTTAGATTTCAACTGTAAAATTTATAAAATTAAATAAATATTGCGTCATTTATTTTTATCTTTAAATTATTATTTTTAATAGTTAGAAATCTTCACCTGATTGTAGACGAGTCCTGCGGTTCCTGTAAAATTACCATTGATTGCACGGCCATATTCTCCATCTGGTGGCATAATGACATTATATCTGTTGAACAAATACTATTCTTTAATTATTTACAAAGTAAGTTTGTTGTTTTTATTAAAAGTATACGCTGCATTAAATAAAATACACTTATAATATGGTGAAAAACAAAATATCAAGAAAAGTTTTATTTTCCTTCCCATAATGCCTTTTTAGTATGAATTCTGAGGGCGGAAGATGAAGAAAGAACTCGTCTGAATTGAAGGTCAGAACATCCTTGTGAATTATTCTACTAGATGCATTAATCCAGTGATTTTTTTATGCCTGGATCATTTGGTCATTCCTCCTTCGAAACAAACACGAACTGCTCTTGAGGTGGATTAACTGGAAAGCTAATAACTCCTTTACAATATCCAGATTTGTTCTTTATCTGCTTTATAAGGAAAATCTTGGAGCTTCATCATTATATAAACAAACACCAAAATCTTATGCCAACGTCTTTTATATAGAATCAATGCCCCTTCGATCTCCGCAATCGCCTCCTTCAATCCGAATGGAAGGTTTATTTCAGAAGGATTGAATATCAAAAGCAAATCTGTAGTTACTATACAGGGTGATTCAAGAGGAATAATAAATATTTTTGGAGGTTATAATATCGATTATTCTGAGTAAAAACGTTCATATAAACATGTGTCCAATTCTTAATGGATATGGAGATACAGCTGTTTGAGACTGGCGCGCTCAGATCCCTGAATAAGATGTGACCAAGAAGCAGTTATAACCTGATGTTGTTTGGTGTTAGAAGTGTTGTTAAGAATGCCACGAATCTTCACACATGTTGAATATGCCGATATGGTGTTTGTCTGTGGTTTCTATGGTGGAAGTGCTACTGCTGCTTGTAAAGAATACCGTCGACGGTTTCCTAAATGAAGAAAATGTAGATGAAATGGAACACATTCTTCAGTCGGCACAACGTAGTCCTATTATTAGCACAAGAAGAATTTCTAAGCGTATCGGTGCTACACAGACAAGGGTATGGCGAACATTACGGCTTGTATCCATTTCACATACAGCGGGTGCAACCAGGAGACCACGCTCAGCGATTGGAATTTTGTCGAGCGGTGGATAAAAAATAATTGCCGATTAATTCTATTAATACTGTTCAGCGATGAAGCTACTTTCACCCATGACAGTATCAACAACTCCCATAGGTGGTCAGACGAAAATCCATATGGCACTGTAGAAACAAATTTTGAACATCGCTTCTCTGTGGTACGGTATCATCGACAATCAGTTGATTGAGCCTGTTGTGTTACAAAGTCGTCTTACAGGGTCCATTTACCTAGAATTTCTACAAAACGAACTTCCACTGCTATTGGAGGATGTTCCCTTGGCTACAAGGATTGGTATGTATGGACAGAACTGTAAAGGATTAAGCAAAGTGGATGTTCATGGTGAGCGAAGTGTGCATGGCGTTATACGAGCTGAACGGCTGGTCACTGTGCGACAGTTAACACTGCAAAACACAATAAGGGAATGTAAAAACAATATCCCAAATGAAGATGCGCCCGCACTCAGATGTATGGAGTTCCACAGTAGACCACCCAAGAGGCACTCTCTCATCAATCTGCTGATCATCTTCGAAGGCGAACCCCAGCACGCTGGTTGGATACTGAAGGACTGGAAACCGGGCAGGTGAGTTCAAATACATGGTGTAACACGCCGATGGACGCTGTCATGTGTGGCTCAAGCAACACGAGTTCATGGCCCCATCGAGCAACGTTTCACAGGTGAAGTCTACCAGCAGCTCTTCAGAGACCATGTGCACCCTGCCATGTTGCATTTTTTCCTGGACAGAAACAGGATCTTTCAAGATGACAATGCCCCTTGTCATCGGGCCCAAACTGTGCACAATGGTTCGAGAAATGCAGTGAAGATATCACTCCTCTTGACTGGCCTCCAAATTCGCCTAACCTCAATGACACTGTGGAAGGCCTTGCAGGCAGCACGACTGCAGATCCCTACGGACGTCTTCACAAATCTAGTCAATGCCTAGGCGAATAGCGGTTGTTATCCATGCGAACAGTAATCTAACAAGGTGTGAGGCAGGTTGTCATAATTCAGGGATCACTGAATGCATATTTTATTTTTTTAAAAACTGAAATAAATAAAAAGCTTAGGATGAATGATCAAACTTAAAAGTTGCCTAACATGATAGAAAATGAGTTTAGATGACCTGCTATTTTATCAAATAACAAATGATGTTATTTGTTATACACCATTCAATAATGGTAAAAGTAAGGCACATATGTTTTATTATGAATATGTCTTATAACTTCCATTAATAAAATAACAAAGGAACAAAATCCCAATCCCTTATCACGTTATTAATCAGAAGGATTCAGAAATAACGTTGAAGAAGTTAAAGGGATTTCTTCTTGTTTTTTTAGGTTTTAGAAAGATAGACAACAAGCCTGTTTCCCATGGTATCTTTAAAAGTCATTTATATGTAGTAGGCATATATGCAAAAAGTACAAATTCTGACATTTTTAAGAATTCAAAGTAAAATAGCAAAACAAAAAAAAAGAAAAGAAAAAACCCAGAATTATCAAGTATTTGATGTAAAACTCCATGTACTGTACTATCTATATGTACTTATATATTCTGTACAAATCTTAAATCCACCCTACTATGAAATATTATTCCCACACCGGGGGTGGTGCTCCCAAACCTCTCTCATCTAGACTTCTTTCAAAAGAGGACAGTCAGATTAATTAATGACCTAATAAATCTTTCAAAGTCTCTCCACTCTCTATCTTATGAATGTTCTGTTTCTGCTGCATGCCTTTGCTATAATATTTAAATGGAAACTGTTCTCCTCAACTAGCATTTATAACTCTTTCTCTTTTCAAACCAGTTCAAACATCAAACATGTGTCGCAACCAGCCAGCATCCATTCTCTGTCCAACTACAACCTCAGAGACTCAACTTTTCCTCTTGCTCATTTATACCTTCAAGTTCTGTTCTCGGAAACAACCTTCCTCCACATGTATTTCCTGAAAATTACAATCAACCGAAATTCAAGTCTCCTGTCAACAAGTATCTTTTACCTTTTAAATGTTCAACCCATGCGAGAAACTAAGTACTACAGGTTCTAATACCTTTCGTTTCTAACAACTTTTAGGGGCTTTCATAAATAACAGAGCAAGTTGGCACAATTATTTTATTTTAAAATAATGGCATATTCCACTTTCATTCAACCGCATGAACAGCATAATCTTTCACTCCATTTCATTCGCTAACATTAACTTACTTGAATTTCATTATCTGGGAAAGCGTCCCCAGGAACTTTCCATTTAAACCAGAAATACTCCAATTTCCATCTAAGTTTTTCTTCAAATCTGTAGTGACATCCTGAAAACAAATAACTGCAAATATCATTATGAGGCAAATATCTTTCAGGTTCGGAAATATTTTATGTGAAATTTAAAGCTTTCAAGAGAAAAGTTGATATCTACTTTCAAATATCGGCTTCAATAAGAATATATTTTTTATTCATATTGTCACTTGTGATTATGTGTGATTTGTATTTGAACACGTAAATCGTTTACATTTTTATCCAGTGAGTGTTTTGAGTTCCATATATTCAACAAGACGAGAAATCCCATTGTACAATTTAAAAATAAAATAAAATAACCAATTCCATGTCACCTTCACTCCTTTTATTTATCCATTTTTATCTCCTCATATTCAGATAAATTTGCAGCCTCCATAAGTATAGATTGCAGCTTATTTTATTCACTCTTTATTTAAAGGAGTCATCATTCGGACATCGAGCCTAAAACTTCTCCCTCTCAAACCGATGTTCCCTTCTCTATGTCACGTGACTAAGCATGCGTATTCTCCTCAGCATTCAGTTTGGTGAACCTTGAAGGGCTTTAAGCACCTCGATCAAGTCGCCCCTTCAGGAAACGTGGTTTCCAAACACTGTAGTTTACAAAACTCAAGTCCATAAGAATACCTTGCTGCACCTTTAACCAATCTCGTTTCCCTCTCTAACACGTTAAGATCTTTCCAAAAATAGAATATCAAGCCCGTATGCAATATTCAAGACGTGGCATAACCACTGCATTGTATAATAAATAACAACTTCTTTATCTCCACTGGAAAAGTTCCGATATACCACTGACAAAACTCCATGTACTGTACTATCAACTTGTCTGCGCTGATCATGTGTGATCAATTTAATTAGATACTATGAGGCTGTCAGTAAATAACCGGATAGAAGGAATAACTCAAGCATCATCATATCAAGTAGTATAGTCCCAAGTCCTTTGCATTATCTACAACTTACAATTTCTTGAATTTCACAGTATCCAAGTGGTATGTTGAGCTAGGATTCCTGCTGTATAGATCTGGCATTATTCAGTACTATATTAAACCTCAGCTGCCATTTCTCACCCCATCCAAATAATTTATCTCAGTCTTGTTGAAGCAGCATACCCTGATTACAGTTATTAACAACTCTGCTGGCGCCTTTGTGTCCTAAGCAAATTTGGACATTAAATTTGAAATAACAACATCAATATTATTAAGACAAGAGAATAACAGAACCCATAACAGTAATCGATAAAGAGCAGTGGACATTTATAACTACCCTCTACCTTCTAACATTTAACCATCCCTTTATCCATAGTAGTAACTTGCTCTTAATACCACAATGCTCCAATAAATTTATCCAACAGTCGTTGCATAATTTGGAGTACTTTTCCAAAATCCAAGTAAAAGTTGTTCCTTCTCTCCAGTTATTTATTAACAATCTGACAATAGCTAATTATATTAGTCAGACATGATCTGTTCTTAAAATGGTCATGCTGTGATCCCCTTATAATCTTTCATAAGGGGACTTCATAATCTTTCCTGGTAGAAAATTCAAACTGAAAGATTTCGATTGGCTAATTTCACCCTTTGACATCTAAATCGAAAGATGCTCTCATCAGTTCTCAAAAGCCTGTGGCTTCCTTGCACTATATGGTTGCACTAAAACTAATATTAATTATAACTAAACGTTTTCTTACACTATTTGCTGATTCTTTCAGCCTAACAGAATAAATTCCCTCAGCTGCTGGAAGAGGATGGAATCTATTGCAGGTAATAACCTCCCTTGTAGTCTCATTTCAGTTATCATAGATTCACTGAACTCCCAATTATCGAGATCCGATATCCCCAACTCCATTAATTTCAACCAGTTTATGATAATCGAATTATAACTAGTTATATCAACTGGACCGATATGGTTGATTTCGTTCCTTTTATTGCTAAGCGAAGAAATCCTTCTTACTGTTCTTTACGCTCTTAGCTAATGACTTCTCTGATCTGCCTTAGTATGCCCAATCTCCTGACTAGCTTTATAATATATTCATTTATGCTTACTGTTGGATTCAGAGTCCGCTAATAATTTATAATCATAATCATCTAGTGCACTTTTCTCCTTTGCCACAAAGAGCACCAATCCTTTTGTCATCATATTTTGGTCTACAATTTGAACAATACATCTTTGTTGGGTCATGCTATTCTCGGACGAAGTACTGAATGTGGATCTTGGAGAAACTGATATTAAGGTAAAAATTACGAGGGCGATTCTTTATTGATTTTAGTCCTTCTCTACATAACCACCGAGCAGATTTACACATTTTTCCCATCGATGGATGAGGCTACGGATACCTGTTTTTTTTGTAGAAGTGATGAGGTGTCTTTAAACCATGACTCTGTTGCAGAAATGAGTACCTCGTCGTCAGGGAAATGGTTCCTGAAGAAATGATTTGAAGGAAGGAAACAAGAAGTCCGATGGTGCAAGATCGGGTGAGTAGGCTGGATGGGGCAGTATTTCATATCTACAAGTGGCCGCTTGTGTTGTTGCAATTTCAGAAGTGTGAACTGGGGCATTGTCTTGAAGCATTCTCACACCCTTGGACAGCATGCCACGCTACATGTTTTTATTTTCTTCCGTAATTTTGTGAGTAAGTTGACATAATAGGCACCTGTAATTGTTCTACTTTTCGGCAGATAATCAGTAATTATTACACCTTTCTCATCCCAAAACACTATCAGTAAGACATATCCTGCTGACGCTTGGACCCTTGCGCTCTTGTGGGGTGGGGAACCATGATGTTGCCATTCCATGGACTGCTTTTTACTTTCAGGGTAAATGGTTTCTCCAACTTTCATCCTGAGTGATTAGACGAGAGAAAAAGACTTCCTCATTTTTTTGGCACAGGACTAACAACTCTTGTTGATCAGCCTTCTGGAAACCAGTTAATAATCGGGGAATCCATATTGCACTCAATTTCCGTAAATGGAGTTGGTCATGAAGGACTGTTTCAACAGAGCCCACACTAATCTTCACCTCCTGGGGCAATTCACGCACAGATATCCGGCGATCTTCCATGATTAAAGACTCCACGTTTCTTATCGTGCTCATCAATGGCTGAATGGGGACGACCTGGAATGGGCTCAGATTCTGCCGATGTCCGACCACTCCTAAACTGTCTATGCCAGTACTAGATAATGTCATAGGATGGGGCTTCATCCTTATATACAGCAGTCATCTCCTCGTGGATTTCTTTAGGAGATGTCCCTTTCAAGAACAGATACCGGATTACAGCTCTGCTCTGGCTTCAACTTTGTTCATGATGCTACTTCGTCACACGTTCAGCTCTCTAAGAGAAAAGCAAATTAAGACACAGGGCTGAAATTTTACAATTTTAGTACAGAGATATGTATGATGCTACATGCAAAATATCATCACTCTGCGATATATGGAAGTAGGTGAGGGCGATTCTTTATTGAGCTACCCTCGTAAGTTTACAAAATATTTCAAAAGATAAAGCATATAATATAAAGTAAGTTGATATTGATTTTTAAATTTAATCGTACAAAATAAAAAAGGAAATCTTTCTCTGATTTTTAAAAGATACAAAAGATACTTAAATTCTTATAAGATATTCTTATATCTTATAAGAATTTACTTTACAAAGGTAAGAAATTAAATTTATATCACAGAAAAGAGATTTACAAAATTCCAGAAATCAACTTTACAAACTTGCAAAAATTAAATTGACAATGTAACAAAAATTATGCAATTTAAACCTCTACTTATGTCTTAACCTAAAGTTGACTCAACGAGCAACTTTCCAAAACAAATTTCACAACTGTTCGGTCATTTGGAGAGATTCAGTAGCATTTTGTATAAAAAAAGAATAAGAAATGTTGCTCATAAAGGAAAGACCACAAAATTTCTCAACTGATAGACCCTCTCAAACATTTTCATTTACAAACTCATGTTTCGTTTTCCTCTGTTTTACATCGTTTAAATATTTATCAAAATGATATCTATACATCATTAGTCTAGAGCAGAAAATATCATATTTCAATACATACATTAGTCTTAATGTGGTTGCTGAACTCACCGGATTTTGCGCCTCAAAAAGCCAAATCAAATCAAATTAAATGACTCACCGGTATAAGTGCGATATTCACTGTTGCCCCCTTTAGATTCTTACAGTTCTTTCGATAAGTAAACGAAATACCGCTGAAGATTTCTGTATTGTAAGACACCAATTTAATTTCTCTTGACGTACCAAAACAAGGCTTAATGAAGCGATGTATTTGAAAGTTTGTGTGCTGGAAAAAATTAATTATCTGATTAATTTAATACTTTTTAAAAAGTTTTTATGCATTAAAAATTTTAAGAGCTTTAAAATAGAGTAAACAACCAACCTGAAGACATTGAGTAGGTTTGGTGGGGATCCCGTGATGGGTTTGGTACGAAGTGTACAGGGTGCTGTTACATCTGGCTGTTATTACAGCTGTTTGAGGAATTCTCTGACTGTTCTACAGGTGTTCAGGATTGCGACTTTATGGAGTTCCTTGTAGCTGTTTTCTCTGGAAGACCTATTGCCATTAAGCTTTTATGTAGGGTCTTTGGCACGATGATCGGGATGGTCGTTACTTGTTTCGTATGCGATGTCTCTTTGATCTCCTGTCTTAGGTCCGTGTACTTTCTGATCTTTTCCTGTTAAGTTTTCAGGAGGTTGCCAATGTTGAGCATGACTATGTCGATCAGATTTCCTCCTTGTCGAAGAGGGTTATATCTGATCTTTGTGCGGGATTGCCTCGTTCGTTATTATGGCGCAGTCCCAGTACAACTTATGGGTGGGGTCTCAAGTACTGCCTGTCGTTCGTACTTGTAATACGGTACACTTTCTTTGATCAACTGGTATTTTATAACTAACTTATGACGTATTATCCTGGCGATCTGGTAGTATCTGTGAATATATTCCGCCTGGGTGATTACCCTGCATCCTACAGTGATGTGTTGATCGTTTGCGAGGCCAAGTGGCATAGTCGACATGTGTCAAGGACACTATAGAAAATACTTCGGTTCGATGTATTTTCTATTGTTTCTGGAATGCGAAATGAATTTGGTACATCAATACATCGAACCGGATGTGCTGTTCTTGGATAGCGAGCATGAATCCTTCAGTTTCGGGGAAGAACATCCGACTTGTGAGACATGTATTGGAAGCCATTTTATCTACTGTATACGAACTTGGTGAAGGTCATTGTAGTGTTTGCCACCATCGGGTGTCTTCTTTGCCTTTGTTGCCTATTTGTTCTGTCTGGGCAGGAGGGGATCTCCTTGTTTAAGTTTGAGTGGGTATGCCGCTTGTCTATCTCCCTTGCAGCCTGGTAGAGGGGCGCCGTCTTTTTTTGGAAGTAATTCTTAAGGTTTCTCTATCACTTTTTTCTGCTGCTCAATGAGGTTTATTAACCTTTTTTTTTCTTCTTTCCGAACTAGGACCAATCTCTTCATTGCTAACTTTGTGCGGTGTTAGTGGCTTTTTTGTCATCATTGGCCTTGTCTTTATCATGATGTCCTCCAGCTAGGTGTTAGTCCATTCTATGATCCCGAAGGAGTATATTCTCAACATCTATAATTCCTGTGGAAACCGTCGCTTCAGAATAGTGGGAGTGGGAAATGATCGTATTGATGTAGCATTTTGTTATGTTAAGAGCATCAACATTTTGCCGATGCTGTTTTGCGTTCTATTTCAGCTTCTGCATTCTTGTTGTGATGTGATCAAGTTAATTATTCAATGTGAGCTTTCTGTAAAAAAAAGACAACTCCAACAATCAGTGTGCTGCTTAGCTAGGGAGTTGGAGATACTATCCAGAGATGGACAGATCTCAGTTTGCCCTCATCTGATGGAGAATACTATTGTAGTGAATTTAGTAGTATTAATATTTGATTCCATAAGTGGCAGTGTTTTCTGATTGTTAGTTGAGCTATCAGAGAACATTGGCTAATTAGCTGGGTTATAATTTGGGGACTATCATCTGCCTGAATAGTTGCCAACAGCTTGATGTCATTAGCACACCTTATGAAATTTGGCTTTCCTTTGAGAGATGGTAGCAACGTAACAGTAATCCTGACATTACATCACCCTGAGGGACCCCAGCTGCTATACGTCTGGATAATATTTTTTGTCCAAATTACAGAAATAGAACTTTTATAAATCTTTATTGCAATAATAATAATAATAGTAATACAATGGATACATTGCAATAAGCCCTTCACGGCCACAAGGCCAGCGGTTAACAGTGATATTACAATATGTAAGAAAGGAAATTAATAAATTAAATATAAAATACATATATGAACGAATCAAAAGTAAATAGAGCCCAACACTCGAAGTATAACACAATTACAAAGGGTACTAGGAAAGTTTTGCAATATGACGTAACAATGAATCACAGGAAGCTGCTTGTTGCTGCATGTTGAGACATGTTATTCGTGCATAGTAGCTGCCGCGCCAAGTCGATGGGCTCAGTTATTCATTAGTAGTGAGAGTGTAAAGTGCTTGCGATGGCATCGTGGTCACGAAATGAGATAAGGACAGTTTTGCGGTATAATTTCGTGCGTGGTTTAACTCTTGCAAATGACTCTTGAACTAGATGATGATTGTCCACATCGTACAACGATATTCAGGTGGTATAGAGAATTCCAAAGGGGAAATTTCACTCTGGAGGATTCTGAGAGGCCGGGAAGGCCACGAACGTCAGTTACGGAGGAAAACGTTACTGCTGTGAGGAAAATGCTTGACGAAAACAGGCGAGTGACCTACCAACAGATAGAGGATAGTTTGAGCCTAAATGCACCAGCAATTCGTTCGATTCTGCAAGATCATTTGCACGTGAAGAAACTTTGTTCTCTCTGGGTGCCGCATCAATTGACTGAAGAGCAGATGACACGACGTGTGACTTGGTGCCGGGAGATGTTAAAAAAGTTTGATAAGGGACAATCTCGGCATGTGAACAACATCGTGACAGGTGACGAGACTTGGCTGTACTATTACGATCTGCCGACCAAGGCTCAAAACAAAGTATGGGTCTTTGATGATGACGACACACCCGTAATTGTCAGAAAATCCCGATCTGTAAAGAAGAAAATGATAGCTGTATTTTTCAAATCGAGTGGAATTGTGGAACGTGTCGTTTTGGACATGCAGAAGACAGTCACAGCTAAGTGGTATACTGAACAATGCCTGCCTAAAGTCATTGGATCTATGAAGAACCTGCGGCCAAAGTCAAGAATGGACACCTGGTACCTCCATCACGATAATGCTCCAGCTCACCGCGCCAAAGCCTGCACCGAATATTTGACCACGACAGGACTGAAACTTCTCGAGCACCCTCCCTACAGTCCAGACCTTGCTCCCTGCGACTTTGCACTGTTCCCGCATGTGAAAATGAAGCTAAAAGGGAGGCGGTTTTCCAGTGATGAGGACCTTTTACGGGCTTGGGACAACGAGTGTGCTTTACTCCCTAGTGAAACTTGGCAGAACTGGTTTAAAGATTGGTTTCGGAGGATGGAGAGGTGTATTGAATGTAGAGGAAATTACTTTGAAAAAATTAAATAAACAAAGCTGTATTGCAAAACTTTCCTAGTACCCTTTGTATAAACATCACAATGTACAAAGAATACACAGGTGGAAAACTAGAAGGTTGGTTGGTAAGCCATCTTCATGTCGCATTGCTGGATTGCGGCGTTAAGGCGAGCTTCAAGGAGCAGAATCAGGGACGGAGAAGTACAATTTAAGGATGCGGCGTCTATACTCCTTATCACTAGAAAACTTATTAAGGTCAACATCCAAAGACTGGGCACATGAAAGTAGCTGATATGGCAGAAACCTATCGGATAGGTGGAGACGGCTGAGATGTGGGCATAGAGTTGGAGTCGCTCTGAGGGAAGGCTGAGGGACTCTCCAAGAGCACAGGCCCCAGAATGATGGTGCCGAGATCTTTCCAGTGATCATTTTTACAGTTGTGGTAAGGCATTTCACCCTAATCAGCGTGGGAAGCCTGTGAATTTTTATCAAACTGGCCATTTCAGTTGTCCTTAACTGTGGAGGGAGTTTATGTTTGTTTATGACCCATTTTAAGAGCCAAAACTCAGTAGAAAAGAGTGGTCGAATTGTGCTATGGGCGGCAGATGCCCATACTTCTGCAGCATATAGAAGAGGAGAGTATACCGTGCATTTTATATATCTTCTGGTGGTCGTTACTTCATTAATATAATGCAAATGCTGTTTGGCCATCCATCGGAGTCGAGCTGCTGGGTGAGCAGCTTTTCCATGTGGTTACCAAAGAAGAGCTTAGGATCAAAAACAACCCCCAAATCAGTATGCTTCTTGACGATGGGAATAGGGGAATTGCATAGTGTTGGCTGAATATAGGAAGGCGTTTTCTTTAACGAGAATATCATAAATTCAGACTTTTCTGGATTTATTTTTAGTCCAAACTGGTTGAGGTAGTTTGCAAATTCCAGGAGTAGATTGTTAATTGATGCTGTTATCACGATAAGATCATCATGTGGAGAAATCAGTGTGAGGAGTTTCATATCATCAGCATAGCATAGAGTGTCATGCCTGGACTCAACAAGCGGCGAGATGAGCGCTGTAAATAAGAGGCCGGGTAAGACACCACCCTGTGGCACGCCTGAAGAGACACATCGCTCGTATGTTTGGCCGTGGACAGTAAGCCGGATTATTCTATTTTGAAGGAGTGAAGTGAGGAACTGTAGAGTGTCTCCCTTGATTTTATAATGGTCTGAAAGTAGCTTCAGCATTGCAGGAAAATTTATTGAGTCAAATGCTGCTTCGAGGTCTGCATAAGTGACTGCAAGCTCTGCATGAGATTCAAACGCAGAGACGATAGAGCTGGTGGTGGCTAAGAGATTAGTCACAGTGGATCTATGAGGAAGAGAGTAGTGGATTTGATGAGGCTGATGTGGAAGAAGTTGTTTAGTTAAAATGGGGAGAAGTATCTTCTCTAGGAGTTTTAGAAGACTTGAGGCGTTGGAGATTGGCCGGTAGTGCTTAAGAAGAGTAGGTGATTGAATTTTTGGTATAGGCTTCACAAGGTAGATGTTCCATTGCTGGGGAAAGAAATTACTTGACAGAATAGCATTAAAAATAGTTAGAAGAGGACCCAAAATGTATGGGCTAAGACATTTAATAATGAATTGGGGTATTTCATCTGCACCTGCCTTAGCAGAAGCCGGTGTAGAATTTATGGCAGCAATAAGCTGTTCCCTGGAAATTGATACTGCAGATAGCGTGTCAGTTGGGATTTCATTTGTTGGTGTCTCACGATCAGCACATTGTTCCGAGTTCGAGACAAATCTAGATATAAAGTCTAGCCACTGGTTAGGTTCAAGTTTTTGTGGGAAATCAGAAGGCCGTTCAAAGTAGGGGGGTTTCCTCTACGAAGGGTGGTGTCCAATTTTTAATTTCTTGAGATTTCAGCCTGTTGAATGTTGCACGGGATCTAGAGTAGGCTATCCTGTCTTGAACACTTTTTTTGTTAATAGCGATTTTATGAATTTTATTATACTGCCCTTGATATTAAAGTAATACTCAGGAGATAGAGTAACCTTTGGATGTTGATGGAATTAAACGCAGCACTCATATCCAGATAAGTTATGGCTAGTTTAGCATTTTCCTCAAATGCGCTTTGGGCATTTGAGGAAACAGCTCATTAGTGGTTGTGGATTGATTCTTTGCTGCGTAATGGATCTGTGATGGAGGCTGGAGACGAACGTGGGTTGTGAGAGTTAGAAGATTAAGTACCTTTAGATTGGTAAAGGCAGTTACTATCGGTCGTAGCTCCTGCAAAATATCAATAAAAAGTTAAAACTGTGTTCAACATTGTGATTGTGTTTTGCTAATGGTTTAACGAGTTTTTTCGCAGTAAGTTTTTCAAAATTTTAAATTTACGATACAATTATTTTATTGATTAATGTGAAAAAAAAACAACGTAATATATTCTACAAAAAACTTTAAATGAGAAAAAAAAGTGCTAGCTTACTTTCGATGAAGATAAATCAGGTGGAGGCACAATTAATGTTGCTTCATGGATACCGGGGAGTGAAGTGGACATTTTGTTAAAAATGTAAGATTTATTTATTGGCCGCTCCAGGAGCACAAACCATTTACTGGCGAATTTTGACCTGTGGTGTACCTTGAAGAGAAAACGAAAAACGTGTGTCATTAGACCGATATTATTTTTGTTATAACATAATTGTAAGTAGTAATCCTAAATTTATTTTGTACGATTAATCATCTTTTAAACAATATCAAACTTGGCCAGTACCATTAAGATAAGATAGTCAAGATCATTCAACACCAGAAATTTCAATAAGATCACAAAAAAAATTCCTTACCTTATCAACGGGACTCGAACTGAGGTTTTCTCCACCCAGTGGGAGAAGAATGGTAATTTTACCAATTGTTTTACCCACGATAATGCAATTATATAAATTTACAGTAAATAAGTATTGTGTTTTAAACGTACCTGTCGGAGGAGGCTTGCTGTAATAACATCAGTGTCGCATATAAAAATCACAACGATATTTCTTTTATCTTGAATCAAACTGCCACCAAAGGGATCATTCAACTTGTTTATATAAGCTATGCCTTTCTTGTCTTCAAAGAGTAATAGAGGAATATTCCACTCGTGAACTTTGGAGACTTCGTAGTTTTTCAGAATGATATCTAAAATATATAACATTTTAATTGAAGCATAAATATTAACTTATTCCACAACCATATTGCTCTTCATATTTAATTAACTTGCAGATATTGCAAACTTTGGAATGTTCCTCATAATTATGCTCGCCTATTTCGTGAAAACCGTTCTTAAATATATCTTTGTTCATGTATTGACTTCGAGTTTTGCATTCATAAAAAAAAATCATATATTGTTCGGAGGCCTCAACCAGGAATCGAGTTCATGATATTAACTCAGAATTTAATAGTTAATTACTTAATAAGAAATTGAGTAATATTTATAATACAGATTCTTAAATATCCTTGAAGACAGATGATTTTTCAAAAACATTTAATACCAAATTGAATATCATTCACTGTGCCTAAATCTCTACTCCAGGATTAGGAATTTATTTTCAAATTAAAGATATTAGTAATATTGACGGTTAATACGAACGGTTAATTTATCAATAAGCGTTATAAAGCAGAATCAGGCCTCTGTCAAGGAATATCTTTAACTTAGTAATAAAATGGTTTTGAAAATTCCAATTCAATGAAATATCTTTTAGAATGCTGTGTTGTCAACAACACGCTTGTTGGACACTGGAGGAGTGGAAACGAGTGTGCTGGTTGGATGAATCAAAATACCGGGTGCAACACACCGACAGATGCCTTAGTGTGTAGTGCAAGCAACATGAGTCCATGGACCCATCGTGCATGTGCCCACTATCCAGGCATGTGACAGTCGTTACATAATATGAGGCATCTTTTGCTGGAAAGAACTAGGACTCTGGTGCGTGTAGACCAATGTTTCACTGGTCAGGTCTATTAGAAGCTTTTAAAAAACCATTCTTTAGTTTTTCCCTGACAGAAACGGTATCCTCCAAGACAATAATGCGCTAAGTTATTGGATCCGCACTGCGCAGGAGTGGTTATAGGAATACCGTGAAGATATTGCCCATCTTGATTGGCCTCCAGATTCGCCTGAACTCAATCCATTTGGACACCTTTGGGATATTTCGGAAAAAAATCCATAAGCAAGGCAGTAATTTAAATCTTACCGGACAGTTCCAAATTTAGGTCGACTTGTAAATTGGTATTACATAAAGTTTAATAAATAAATAAATATCTAAAAAAATGAAAGAAGAAACTTTAAGGAGGAGCTCAAAAACTTTGAGGAGGAAAGGAAAAACTTAGCAAAATTCTTATCGCTGTTTCTTTATTAAATATCTATTGTGAAATATTTCCTAAAATCATTAAGAGGAATTTTAAAATAATAATAATAATTAATCTGAATCTTGGAAACATGTATAATCTCGACAACATATAAATCAATTAAAATTATTAAAAATCAATCTTATCGTTATTTTGATTTTAAAAATTCGCCATTTCTTTTTATCATCAAAAGACATGCTGATACTATAAACGCTACCAGTTGAAAAGAATCAATTCTCATACACTGATTGATGCCACTTCTGGAAGTGATTTAGAAGTGGCATCAATCAGATCATGGTTGATGATACTTCTAAAAGTAAACAATCACAATTACTTCTTTCTAATTTTCAAATCCATTCTGAATTCTTTAAACGAAGTTATTTCAAAAGCATTTCATTTATTTTTTTCCATTAAAAGATTGTGAAATTTAATGGTACCATTAAAGCTGTGTAAATACCAACCTGATTTTCGGGAATATAAGAAAATTAATTTACTTCCAAGCGAATTGTTTGACTGGCGAATCTGATGGATAATTCTTTCCATTGCGAGAAGTTTCCAGTCTAAGAGAAGGAAATACAATTAATCTTCCAGAACTACAGTCTTACATTAAAATATTTAAGTTGTTTATTTTGTATTTTAGTTAATCTTTCCACTACACTAGTGAAAACTTTTAAATTCAGCCTCAGTTGTATAGAGCAGTTAATTGATACAACTCAAAATTGTGCTAAACCAATATACTTATAATTACGTATATTGGCTTATTAGTATTGAAATCCTCCTGTGATTAACAGATCCTACCAGTTCTTCAACTGTGTCAATGGCCGTTTCCTCTTCTACAATTCTGCCTGACAACAACGCACCACAATAGACTGGTACAACCACAACGTTATTCTCCAGAACCCATAAAAATCTTGAACGGGGGATAAACAAAGATGCTTTTGCTAGTTCCTGTTATAGTGGGAAGATAAATTCATACTTTACTGTCTGACATTTTTAATACACTGCTTGACAAATTAACAAAATGAATAGAAAACGTGGTGTAACTCGTGCATCCCAAGATGAAGGGGGACAAAATTTGGTATGGTGTTGTACCACAGAATAAAGATGAAATAAGGAGATAGCGGGAAACTTTGGACAGGTATAAGGGACATTTGTAGGTCAGAGGAGGTCACAAGGTAGACAGAATACAAGAAACAGCACCGTATTCAGCAGTCACGGGCTTGAACCCCGGTCACTCAAGGCACGTGTACTTCGATACAAGATGCTCAAAAATATGGTCACATGACATCGATACGGAGTATAATCCCTCCTAACAGCTAAACAGGCATAACAACGGGCGAACCACGTTGAATATACGGGGTCTATATGATTCTGTGGCAAAAAATCCCGTTCTTCCATCAGTGCAGACCATAGCTCACCAAGTGACTGAGGAGGTGGCTATTGGCGTGCAATGCGACGGCCAAGGGAGTCCCACACATGCTCGACGGGATTCAACTCTAGTGATTGTGCTGGCCACAGCAATCGTTGGATATCTTCAGTTTTAATATATTCCTCCACCACTTGAGCTCCATTTGCAGTGGTGTTGTCGTGCATGAAAAGAAAATCTGGACTAACCGCACCCCAAAAAAATGTCCCACATAGGCTTCGAGGATCTGTTCTCGGTACCTCTGCAGGTTGATCCTTGATCATTATCCCACTCCACCGTTAGTGTCCCTTTCTCGGATGTTGGAGGGCTGGTACCGGATTCCTCTTTATCTACAGATGAAATAACGTCTAGAATCTGTAGGCTAAAACGGGACTCATCAGATAATCGAACTCTACCCAATTTTGCCCAACTTCATTGCAAGCTACACGAGTTACATCATTTTTCTACGTGTTCTGTTAATTTTGTCCAGCAATGTACTAACACTGAACTCATTTATTGTAAGCCGTTTTATAATCATTCAAATACGGTTCATTTCAATTCAATAGTCACTGAATGCATGGGTTTGTCCTACGTACTTTTCTCAGATTCCATAAAGTTTGTTTATATTGTAGTCAGCACGTTATGAATTTCAATCTCAGTAGCGTCTGTTAAATCAGCTTGGTGTTTATTAAAAATATTCATTAATAGTAACCTTCAGCGAACGATGTTACATTAAAGGCTTCGAAAGCTGAAATTAAATTTTGAAATTGTACTGAAGACATACAACTACAGATTTCATTAATATCATCACAGTGTACCAAGGGGAGTTGAACTAACGTTCAGGGGCGCCCTACAGATACAGAACTTTTTTTATTCAGCGAGATTTATAGTTTACGAAGAAAGGGCTGTTTCAGAACAAGATACTCGTACACATAGGGCTCAGTACGCACAATTAGTTGCCTTCAAGATGTCTTCTTTAAACCAGCGATAAAATTAAAATTTCTTGGCAATCAATCATAATTTTATTAAATTTCAGAAAATGAACTGTAATGGACACCAAAACAACGTATGGGACTTTGATAAACGAAGCTTGAACACGATATCACAAGTAATTAATCCTTACCTTGAGTTTCTGAACACCACATGCGATTATAAAGAAAAGACATCTGAATTATTAACTGAAAAGTCAGACACATTTTGATTTCCAGACAGTTTTCTAGAAAGGAAACTTTGTTATGGTATGGAAACGCGGTATTTGTGGTGTTTTGGTAGTTCACTAACACTGTTTTTCTGGTTACCAAGACATACTAACCAACCTGAGCTTTAAATTATAATCAATAAAGAGGCAAAAATATAAAAATGCATCGCGTGTTCTCAATAAATTCGCGGCCTTGAAGCAGCCTTAATGGCTTTGTTGTTATTAAATACTGTTTTTCAAAAAAAAACAGAAACGTGTTTTACATTAATTACAGCAGGCTTCACCATAACAATAAAGAGTAATCTTGTCATAAAGGTATCTCAGGGAGATTGTGTCGCAAGCGCGGCGCAAACTGCAGACGGATCTTGTAATAGTTCACAAAATGGTATTTTGCAATGCTGATGTTCGTATACATTGAATGGCCAGTTTATTAGGTGCGGCGGCAGCTGATAACAGAAAGATACACTCACCATTTTTATGAATTAGAGCGCTCCTTCAATAACAGCATGCGCTCTAACAAGCGATATAAAGCGGATGGGTAGATATGTAACGGTGCTGTATGTGTGAACTGTCTTCAGTATCGATCTCCAAGGAGCAGTTTATTGCTGCCATTAATTCTACACCGGCTTCTGATACGGCAGGTGCAGATGGAATACCCCAATTCATTATTAAATGTCTTAGCCCATATATTTTGGGTCTCCTTCTGACTATTTTAATGCTATTTTGTCAATTCATTTATTTCCCCAGTAGTGGAGCATCTATCTTGGGAAGCCTATACCCAAAATTCAATCTTCTATTCTTCTTAAGCATTACCAGCCAATCTCCAACGCCTCAGGTCTTTGAAAACTCCTTGAGAAATTACTTATCCCCGTTCTAACTAAACAACTTCTTCCACATCAGTCGCATCAAATTCATTACTCCCTTCCTCTTAGATCCACTGTGACTAACCTCATAGCCACCATCATCCCTATCTTTTCTGCGTTTGAATCTCATGTAGAGCTTGCAGTCACCTATGTAGACCCAATAAACGTTCCTGAAATGCTGAAGCTACTCAGACCATTAACAAATCAAGGGAAACCCTTTACATTTTTTCACTTCCTCCTTCAAAATAGAATAATCCGGCTTACTGTCCATGGGCAAATATATGAGAGATGTATCTCTTCAGGAACTCCACAGTGTGGTGTCTTATCTGGGCTCTTGTTTACAGCGCTTATCTCTCCGCTTGTTGAGTCAGGGCATGATACTTTATGTTATGCTGATGATATGAAACTATTCACGCAGATTTCTCCACATGATGATCTTCTCGTGAAAACAGCATCAATTAGCAATATACTCCTGGAATTTGCAAACTACCTGGACCAGTTCAGACTAAAAATAGATCCAGAAAAGTCTGCATTTATGATATTCTCATTAAAGAAAACTCATTCTTATATTCAGCAACACTATGTATTCTCCTATTTCCATCGTTAATAAGCATACTGATCCCGGGGTTGTTTATGATCCTAAGCTCATCTTTGGTAACTACATGGAAAAGCTGCTCACCCAGGCAACTCGACTCCGATGGATGACCAAACAACATTTGCATTATATTAAAGAAGTCACGACTACCAGAGATATACAAAACCATAGTATAATCTCCGCTTTTATATGCTGCAGAGGTATGGGAATCTGCTTCCTCTAGCAGAATTCGGCCACTTTTTTCGACTGAGTTAAGGCTCTTAAAATGGGCCATTGTTCACATGACATAACGATGTCATGTGAACAATGGCCCATTGGTCATGTGAACAAGCTCTCCACGTTGATTAGGATGAAACACCTTACCACGACTGTAAAAATGATCACTGGCAAGATTTCGGCACCATAATAATAACTAGGACTAATAACACCAGTGTATTACTCTTAACCCCTGGGCTTGTGGCCGTGGCCGTGAAGGGCAACATTGCAATGTATCCATTTGTATAATTATTATTGCAATAAAGAATTCTAAATTTAGTACTAGGATGAGCAGGGAGAAAGATTAAAGCGATTGTGAATGCCACGCTAGAAACTCCTCTATGAGTATCTTGGAAATTACAACCTTGCTGAAATTTTTATGTACATTTGTGTTTCTGGGTATCAAGATTAGTCCAATAACCAAACAATTCAGCCAAAAGCGACACTGTGGTTGGAAATGGCTTTCGGCTTTTTGTGCAAAACGCCAATGGAAGCTGACATGAGTTGTGCAGGATAAAGCAAAGGCTGAAGCCAGTCAAATAGGGACCCAGCATGACAGTGGCAAACAAATTTCAGAAAGCAAAACTAGTCGGGTTTGCAGGCTAGCGTTTGAGATGTAATGGGGTGAGGAGTGTTTTTATAGAGCACAACGGACCCCTTATTACCAGTGGAAGAATATTTAGATGCCAGAGGTTATATTGAAATTGTTACCAATAAGGCACATCCTTTCGTGGCTGCAGTGTATTCGTCTCCAAAGTACTTCTTCCAACAGGATAAGTACTTCTTACAAAGCCAGAACTGTAAAGGACTAGTTCCAGGAACAGGAGGGTGAATTTTGCATATTGCACTTACCATCCAATTCAAGAGATTACAATTCAATTAAACACCTGTGGGATGAAGTGGTACGAGCTGTTTGAAGCAGAGATCCTCGACCAACCAATTTGCAACAACTGTGGGAGGAAATTGAATCACATCGACCACCATCTCTGTGGTAAAGTTTCAAGACTTCTTAGAGCCAATATCAGGACGAATACAGGCTGTCCAAGGGGTCTCTTCGCTATTATGTAGTTGTAGAGTTTTCATCCAACAAAAATAGTCCAAAGAATACAAAAATATCACTGAAATGATGTGCTACCGCCTCACGGTTTTAGTAACTTCGTGGTATATTTAAAAATAGTTCACCAAACAAATTATAATTAGCTCGGAAAAGTAGCTTCAATGAAACTTAATTCAGAGAGTTTAGTAATTCTGCTACATTGCAATCAAAATCGGAGTCCTCCTTTACGATCACCTTCAGTGCACCTTACGCGCTTTCTTATGGATTTTTCAAGTGTCATGAAATCTTCGCTCTTTGAGTGCAAGTGCGCATCTTTCAGAATCCGTTGTAGAACGTCTTTGCAGAAATGCTTTTTCAGAGTTTGGTTTGGTTAAACAAATTCGTGGCACAATTTCATACCAAAAAATGCGATGAACTTTTTCGATATTCGGGATTTTGATTTCTTCTCATGTGCGGCCTAAATGTCCAAAAACTTCTGGCAAAGAAAATATGGCTTTAGTTCCTCTCTCTCCCTATTTTTGTTTTTTTTTAGATCTAGCTCCCCGAAATGTTTTCTTGTTCTTGAAACAAAAATTCACACCAAAGGATGGAGATTTCAGGATGATTTAAAGTTTTTAAGGTCGCTTAAAAATGGTAGAACACATTCAAGGGATTATTAGAAATACTCTAAGAAGAGCTTGCATCTCTTTGTTTTTGAGATTTTCTTGCCCATTGACTGCTCTGGTAATAATGTGTAATATTCATATGGTTCTAATTGGAATTAGGTAGGTATCTACTCAATTCCTTTAACTTAAGTAGCATGATTTAGGGGATGGGGTAGGGCATGCCGATTAGAGAGGTACTTATATATTTATAATCTCTTATAATCACAACATTTTCTTATTTTGAGTTTATTTTTCATCCTTTATGCCGATGGGACTTTCAAAACTGTTCCCTTACTTTTTTATCAGCTGTATACGATACATAGATTCAAGGACAAAATATCGCTTCCATTAGTTTACGCATTATTGCCTAACGAGTCTGAGGAAACGTATGTATCTCTACTACAGTGGGTGAAAGTATTGGAACCGGCAATGTCCCCGCAATCATAACTATAGATTTTGAGACGGCGATGATGAATGCTTGCAGAAGAGTTTTCCCTGACGCTTCGCAACGGGGTTGGTTTTTCAACAGTATGCACAATGTATTTTTCGTTCCATTCAGAATAATGGATTGAAACAACGTTATGAAACTGTCGCTAATTTTGCTTTAAATACGAATTTTGGCAGCAATTGCATTTGTGCCCACTCCACTTGTGACGGTCGTTTTTGAACAATTGTGTGAAAATGATGTTTTTCCTCCAGAATCGCGAGAAGATATTGATTATTTTGAGGATACATGGATTGGACGCTCAACCAGACGACATCTTCGTCGACCACCAAAGTATTCCCATGAAATGTGGAACGTACACCAGCTTGTTCTCGAAGGATTACCAAAAACGAATAATTCTGTTGAAGGGTGGCATAGAGGATTTGAGGAACAAGTCGCTGCTTATCATCCCAACATTTGGAAATTTATCGATGGCATTAAAAAAGAACAAAGTATTAACGAAATGCGCATTGAACAATATTTGAAGTGGAAGTGATCCGGGCAACAAAAAAAAGGAGCATCGAGATTGTGATGAACGAATTAAAAGGCTTGTTAGTGCATACGATGAACGGCGTGATATTGTCGATTATCTAAGAGGTATAGCACATAATATTTCTTATTAATAATGTACATACTGTGTTGTAAATATTACAGTTTCTTAGTAATTAATGATCCCAACGTGACTGATTCTGAAGATTGCATAAACATTCATTTTGAATTTTCTTTAAATTTCATTGTCCTGCCAACTTCCACTACTGAGGGAAGCAATTTATTCTAGGAAAGCAGTTTATTTACTGCCAAATATAAAGTTCTTGAAGTCCAGTGCAAAGTCCAGTGGTTGTTCGTCCAGATGTTGTTTGTTGTAGGACTTTTAGACACATAAAAAATTAGGCTATTTCCGCCGTATATAAGCATGATTGTAAATTGAATGTGTTCTGTGGTCGATTTGTTGTCTGTTTGTTGGAAAAGAACCCGAGTTTCCCAGAGGAAAAACCATTCTACTCTCGTCTGAGAAAGTCTAACTCAACCACGCTATGAACAAGGCCCATAAAAATTTCTCGTGTTATTGAAGGGATTCGAGCTCAGGTGTTTTAAACCAGGTGGAGAGAGAGAGAGAGAGAGAGAGAGAGAGAGAGAGAGAGAGAGAGAGAGAGAGAACTGATTATACCAACTGCGCGACCCACGAATGCTTTCCTCCAGCAACGGAAAATCGACAACAGAACATGCAATTTACAGGTATATATATTCAACCCTTCAACAACCAACCATCGCGTTATCTTGTTAAAGTTTAATCCTGCAACCGCCCTTTCTCGTCCTTTAAAAAAAGTCGAAGAATGAATAAACGTTTTCCTCGGCAATTATAGAAATATTCTTGGTTCCAGTTGCTATATCTGAAATTCATTTCAGTTTCCGTCTTCCAGAGTATGATTTCCAGTTCCTGTGTATAATCCTCCCCAACTTAATAAGAGAACACATTTTACATTGAAACTTAAGCTGTTCTGTATAGAGAATAAAATACTAATGTGATCTTTGTTTAAATGTATTTAGTACAGATCAGTTAATTTTCTTTTTGATATCGGCTACATTATGGAATGAGCAATCCAAATGGTAACAAATGGTAATACTTTCTTTTTAAAATGCAAAACAATTATTTGATGACTGCTGCTTTTTTATAAAAATATTTGTGGACTCTAAATTTCGACGCTAGAAATGCTGAAATTCTTGTAAAGAATACAATAATCGGTGGACTTAAATGATTTAATTAAGAATGAATATTGTTAAATATACCTTGAAAAGGTTATGGGTAGCTGTTTTGTTTCATTACACCACATGAAATCCTCCTGTGATTAACGGATTCCACCAGTTCTTCAACTGAGTCAATGGCCATTTCCTCTTCTACAATTCTGGCTGACAACAACGCACCACAATAAGCTGCTACAATCACAACGAATGTTATTCTTCAGAACCCATAAAAAATCTTGAACGGGAGATAAACAAAGATGCTTCTGCTAGTTCCTGCTATAGTGGGAAGATAAATTCATACTTTACTGTCTGACACTTTTAATACACTGCTTGACAAAATTAACAAAATAAATAGAAAACGTGGTGTAACTCGTGCATCCCAAGAGGAAGGGGGACAAAATTTGGTATGCTAGTGTATCATAGAATAACAATGAAATGAAGAGACAGCAAGAAACTTACTTTGGACAGGTATAAGGGACATTTATAGGGGTTGTATAAGGATGACCAAAAAGGTCACATTACAGAAGCAGATACAAGTTGCTCGAAAATATGGTCACATGACATAAGCACGGCTTATGATTCCCTCCAACGGCTAAACAGGCCCGACAGCAGTGAACCATCTTCGATGTAATGGTGTCTATAGGATACTGTGCCAACAAATTCCATGTTTTGTTAATTTTGTTGAGCAGTGTATCTTTTAACGATTTTGAAAAGCAATATAACAACAAATTTCTCTAACTGATAATTAGAATATACGGGCCCCATTCATAATTATTAATTTAAAAATGCATATTGCGTTAATTAAATTGAGACAATTTTCGTTCGTGAAATTGTGTCAAATTAATTAACTTACTTTTATGACTGGCATGTTATGAACGTAAGTATAGACAGTTTGGAAGCAAGGTGTTAAACCGATTTGACGCAAAATAGTTCTCTTCTTGAACAGAAGAAAAATGACATCTCGATCTTTGAGGACGGGTCTAGTGTGGCAAAAGTGCACTCTCATCTGGATCTGGGTCTTAAGTGGAACAGCAGACTCACATTAGCTCAACACTTCGCTCACATGAAGAAAAAATATACGCTGCTTTCTGTCTACTGTGGACTAGTAGACAGAAACTTGTAGGAAATATGGATCCTCATTTAGCAACAAGTACATTTTAAAGTGTGTCCTTCCGATTACAATGTATGCTTCTTAAATTTGGTCCTCAGCTTCGGATTCACATTATAAGTCTGTCCTTGGGATCGAGTACTGGCTCTTGAGGTGGCTTAACAGAGTTGCTGGCCACCCTTTTACTATCTCAAGGGCCATCCTCGATTCAAACCTTAGCATCACCCTCTGGATGCAGGGACAATCAACGGGAACATACACACTCTCGCGCAAATGCTCACAGGCAGATTGGATGCGCCAGCCTTGGATAATGTTCTAGCCAAACCGCGTGCCACTGCTAGACATTGCGGAGGAGTAAATCTCCCACTTCGTCCAATCCTCAACAATCTTGGTATCCTACAAAGATTCTTCCCGTCCAATACATCAAAAATATTTCGGGAAGAGGCTACATGCGATTAGGGAGAAATAATAACTTAATTAATTATGTTCAAAATATCCTACTAGAATTTTCAACGACCCGAAATCAGTCCAAAAACATTTTGGAGCTCATGCCACACTTAAATTCTCTGTGTGTTAGTTTTGTTTCTTCCTGGAAGCAACTGGGTCTGTAAATTACATTGAATGATCTCCTCTCGTCATTTGCATATTTGAACTCATGCCTTTTTCCACATGGTGTAGGAGAACAGCAATTGTAATCAAATCTAACGGCGAGGACGAATGCTAAATACAGCAAAGCGACTTAAGTCTCCAATAAAAGGCTTGGTCTTTTCGTCCTCTGCTGTCTTTTTTTTCCAAAATTTACCCTAATCTACAAAGAAACAGAAATTATAATCAGTCCATTGTCCACTGTCCACATTTGGTTTTGGTGTTAGATTTATATCTTGGGGGACAATATGCATGCAGTTTTTATATTTTTAACACTGTCCATGTAAATTTAAATCGCACTAAAATGCGTAAAAACACATCAACCAACTATTAATATTCAAGTTAGATTACTTCATTTGTGTCTTACCTTGCGAAAGAAAGTTTTGCAATATAAGCCAAGCAATTTTCATTGCGCTGAATTTTGGACCACGATACAGCCATGAGGATATCAACAACACAACATACATGCAAAAACCTATGGAAAAGTTGAATAGCCCCACTGCTAGCCAAAGATGCAATAAAATAAAATAATACAACATTTTAAAAATGAAATGATATTTCAGTAAGTAAAAATTCACGAAAAATTCCTATCTAACCCAAATAAGTAGATCATGATAAGGAGAGTATTCTGTAATAATTCCCACAAAATCATATAACAAATCACACGTCTCTTAAATATTTAAACATATTTAAAATTTAAGTTCGGAGTATAACACAACATTTAAACATTTCACACAGAAATGCCCAAGTGTTAGAGAAATTATTAAAACTTTACCTTTAAAGAAAATGGACGTTCTGCTGTTATGTCTGCCATCTAGAAGAATTAAGAAAGATGGTAGAAATAATTGTGGGCATGAGGATATGTCTACCTTATGATGTGTAATAATTGCTTTTCACATATGAGAATAGGTGAATATTCATTTAGCAAATTACTGCTGGTTGCAAGTTCAAAATACTGACCATTATGTATTTATTTTCAATTGAGTTAGGCAAAAATCTTCATATATGGTTTTGCTCTTCCATATTGTAAGAGTATCCCTGTTAACCAATTCAAGCGATATATTGAAAAAACTTATCGATTACAAAGTAATCAATAAGTTTTTGGCTGTTTTATTTGTACTGTATTGCATACTCATTGGCGAGTTGGTAGGAACCCCTTAGTGCAGTGCCAAAGTCAGATTAAAAGTATTCTTCGTTCAGAGCATGATTTAGAAACATGTTCATAAGCGATAAGCTAATGAACATGACTAATGGTTGTCAGTCAATGTTGTTTGTGTTTCAACCTCATGTCTCAGTTCAAATTTATGTTTGTAAACTAGACTATTCAGCCTTTAAAACCACTAAGTAGGTAAAACGATCTTTTTTCTTTTTTCTTGACCTCAAGAAGAAAGAAATATGGAATATAGACATCTGTTTGCGTGTATAAAGCTCCTCTCAGGAAGCCTCCTGCAGACGGCGTGCGTGGATAGAAGACCTCTGGTAGATTCAGGAAACTCTGAAGCAAACAGTTCTGCAGTGAAATATCTGTGTTCTCTTGGTACAAAGAAACCAACTTGATTTGGTGCCTAAGAGCATGGCAACTGGATTCAATAACAATGGACCATATAATCCTCTTCACTGATCAGTCTCGTGGTCTTCAGTCAGGTTTTCGATGCACCTTAATCTGGATCGAATGAGGAATTGAATTCCAACCTGCTGAATAGTGGAAAGAGATGTGCTTGGAGGTGGCGGTGGTGGTGGCTTAATTGTATTCGTTGATATCACTGCCAATGGTTGCACAGTTTCCAAGTGTCAGCGCTCGGAACTTTCATGCTTGTAAGATATTATTTCTTCTCTAGGAGACAGGGACTGACTTTCTTTGAAGGGGCCATAACACATGCCATCAAAATGTGTTTGTCTCTTCTCTTTTCAGGACCAGTGAATACCTGAATGTACTCCTAAATTTATTTCTCCAACGGAATTTTATTTTACTTTGATGTGATTTTATTTTGCGTTTATAATATTTTTCATACAATTTTATTCTACAATACATACACAATTATATATTAATCTCTAAGACAGAGTGTGTTAAAACCTGCAGTAATACGAGGTAGATTTGAAGTAACGTTCTAGGAGCCTCAATAACACATGTCTCAGGTTGGCTGAAACAATGCGAGATAGACGTAGATGGCCACGTTCATCCACCAGCATTCCCGATACACTCTTGATCTTGTCGAACGGGGATAGTGCAATTTCTGTACCAACCCTGCGACAGACCCATGCATCGGCACCCACTATCATCCCTCTTTCAAAGTCAGTTAACTCGCGAGCGACGTTTATCCATACTAACATTGAATGCCGTCTACGTGAATACAGTGTAGTTATATACCTGCCAAGCGGTGGGTTCTTCCACTAGCGAGAGGGGGTGACAACGTCGCGATGCCCAGGAACCAGATGTATCACGATCTGTCCTTTCAGTGTAAACTCAATAAAAATTTCGTCGCTGGGCGTCTCTTACATTCATTTGTCAATGATATTGACTTAATGTTCGTTATCTTGAACAGGTTGTATATGGGCATTAAAAAATAAAATAAAATAAAATAATAATAATAAATAACGACTGGACGCGACCTCAGATCTTTTCATAGCCCTTGTGGGGATGAGGGCGAACTTACCAATCGTGCTTCGCACGAGGACACCGACTTTGTAAAGTGTTATCTCCACCAGACATTGACTTTTGGATTTGCACTACAAAAGTCGTAGTTGACATGCAACTTTCATCATCTCGTATCAGAACATTTATTTATAAATTCAAATCAGTTTACATCAGGAAATGTGTCACTGCTAAATTTCCATCAGATAAAGGGTGTGTGTAAGAGAAGGTACTGCAATGCTTTGAAAGAGGTAAAAACCATCTCTTCATAAATTGGTTGTAACTGGTAGTCAAAACTTGCTTCGTGGAAGCACTGCGATGGAGAACGTAGAGTCGGAGCAGAAAGTGCAGAACCCATATAATTTCTAGAAGGATAACCTTGGGACAATTTTCCCACCAAAGTCCTATGATTTTGGTACGATAATGACTAATGTAGGAAGGTAATATCTCTCATCGAAGACCGCAAAGGTAATTGTGCGCTTTCATAAGCTCCACGTATGTGCGAGGTGACATCATTTTCTGGTTTGGAGAGGGGATTTTTACGTGAAATTTCTACTAATGATCTGAGCGAGAATCCGAAAGTTTCTTAGCATTCACTGTTCCAGAGAGAAAGATTATATTGGCTCGCAATTTGACACTTCACATGGGGAAAGGCTTTTGTGCAACGCTGTTCAATCTATTACGGATCCAATGTTTTATGTCCACGGATACGTTGTGGTCAGTGCCAAGGGTTGTTCATGTTCCGTTAGGCTCAATATTTTAACCTATGCTCAAATTTTGGAGAAAAGTAAACAATAGAAGTGACTTACAATGAGAATCTGTTGCCTTTGAACAATAATAAGTGATTTGGTTGAATTGTTCAGTTAACAATGGAATGTATATCTGACATAATACGTACGTCACTGCTCTAATGTATATATACTGTGGGTGTAGGGGTATCCTTGCCTTGCCACTCGATATTCTGATTAGAATATCGAGGCTGCAAGCGATATGCAGCGGAGTGAAAGAGATGACGCGAGGAACTTTAAAATTGGCTTTTTTCACTCCGTGGCTCAGTTAGTCGGTCTCAGGCGTAGATAGCAAGTTCTTTTTCTCCAGAAACTGGGGATTTTCGTCCAGCAAAACAGACAAATCGACCATAGAACACACTCAATTCACAGACATAAGACACACAGCACAGCGGATGAATTTAATTATTTCGGTTGGCCTAAAAATAATAGTTTTTTTTTTTTTTTGGAGTTAGACAGGTAATGAAATTTGGTCGAATATGTAAATCTGCTGGTTTTTCATACTACACTGGTGTGCAAAACTTAAGGACCAACACTATTTCTAAAGGTTACAACCACAAAATCTTTACTTAAGGTACTCGTTACTGATGACGGTAGATTCAGTCTCAGCAGCGATTCTGGAAGTCAGCTAATCTGGAGAGAGAGAGAGAGAGGTTGCCACACGGTATCACCCCGCAAACATCACTGAAAGGGATCGATATGGCGGTTCTCGTCTGGGGAGGCTTTACCTTGGAGGGACGTACACAAGTCCAGATCCTGGAAGGCGGTACTGTAACCGGTGCACGCTACTGTACTGAGGTAAGTGTCTGCGTGGGTAGCACAGTGGTACCGTCACCGTCCTCCCCACACCGGGTGGAAAAGGCCCGGGTTCGAATCCCGTCGATGAAGGGAGGAACTTTAGTGGGCTTTTTTCACTCCGTGGCTGAGTTAGTCGGTCTCAGGCGTAGATAGCAAGGTTTTTTCCCTGAGAAATTGGGGTTTTTTCGTCCAGCAAAACAGGCAAATCGACCAGAGAACACACGAAATTTACAGACACAAATACGGGTTAATGTAATCATTTACGGGTAGCCCTAATATAATAATAATAATAATGTACTGAGGTAAGCCTTCCCCACGTGCGTGCATCTGTTCCGAGGTGCCACGGTAATCTGACCGGTCCTTAAGATTTTCACATCACTGTATTTGTAAGCCTACATTCAAAATTAGAAGTTTAATGAGTGGTATCACCTTCTAATCTTAGTAGGTTTCAGGTGATTTATTATAGCAATATCATGTGGGCAGGGTGGAGCAGACTCCGTTGAGGATGGCAACGCTGAAGTCTGGTATCGATCCAGTTTGACTTCAGTAATGCCTTAGTGGCGCGGTGAGGATGTCGGAGAAGGTGAGGCGAGGAGAGGGATTTTCTGCAGTGGAAATTTGTGGCGAGGAAGTGGTGGGTTGTTATTGCGTACATTTTGAATTTGATTGCAACATTTTGAATTTCACAACTCTTTGTTTGTTTGTCTTTTATCTGCAGGATATTTGTGTAGGGCGAAGATGTATTTGGATGTGTACTTGCGAATAAGCGTTTCTTCGAAATCACCCCGTGTTGTATAATACGTTACACAGTCGAATGTCGTTAATACAAAGTTCAAGGGACCTAAATTTTCACGTTTTGTAATAACGAGGTCCCCCAAAAGTGTAAAGAAAAAAAAATATTTTTTTTTTTTTTTTGGTACATAATGTATATCTAAGAATAACAAAATCGAAAATTAATTTAAATTAAAAAATAAAACGATAAAAATAAAATTATGTACCAGGTAGTAATAGTACACTGGTGTGCAAAATTTAAGGGCCAGTCACGTTTTCACTTGTAGCTTCTCATAGGAATGACCAGGATATGGGTTTGTTTGTTTGTTATTTGGTTTTTAGGAGCATTAGCAACTAAGGCCATATTGCTTTGGGGATATGCGATGGTCATTCCCTGATCTTTCCGCATTCTCCGTATTTCGTGGTGACGGGCTCGAACCCCGGTCTAATCAAGAAGCGTGTACTACGCATTGCTGCTCCTTCCCACCTGGCTACAGAGGCGCCCCAGGATATGGGAAAAGCATACCAAAGGAGCCTCGTGAGGTGCAGAAATGATGAAGGAAACAACACCGACACAACGGAAACAAAACGATACAGAGGGACTTTATTCAAAAATGGCTGCCATGATAGAGATGCATCACTGCCAAAGATGGAACAAAAGGAAGAGGTGGTCCTCAGTAGGAGATGTGGCCACCCCTAATGTCGATGCAAGCTTTGCACCGCCAGTTCATACTTAGACCAATGCTGTTGATAAGTTCCTGCGGTAACGTCGTCCATTCCTATGTCAGCGTTCGCGTACAGCAGGCTTGTCCAAACCGCGGCCCGCATAGGGCGCAGGACGGCTATAAATGCGGCCCAACAAAAAAATTGTAAACTTACAAACTTTACTAAAAATACGTGTTAAATTCAAAAATGAATATTTGAATTTAACACGTTCTTTATCAATGAGAGATTCATAAAATCATTGTCAAATAATTTTATTTATTCAAAATTTTATGTATTTATAAAAATTTTATTTTATAAATTGTATTTATAAAATTTTATTTAAAATTTTAAATTTTATGCTTTGGCGATAGACGAAAGTATTGATGCTACTAATTCAGCTCTATTGGCAATTTTTATTAGAGGTATTGATGACGAATATAATATCACTGAAGAAATGGCTTCTTTAGTGCCATTAAAAGACACAACTAAATCAAGAGATTTATACGAAGCAGTGACAAACACGTTAAAGCGATTTTCTTTGTCCATTGTGAACATATCTGATATAGCTACTGATGGTGCCCCGGCGATGATAGATAAAAGAGATGGACTTGTAAAATTAATAGAAGACGATGCAATTGCCTCCCAAAATTCACGTATGATGAAATATCACTGCATAGTACACCAATGCGCAAATGCTTTAAAGATGGATAATGTCATGCAGATTGTCATCAAGGCTGTAAATTTCATAAGGGCCAAGGGATTGAATCATCGCCAATTCCAGGAATTCCTTAAATTTATGGATGCTGACTATAGGGACATCATTTACTTTTCGGAAGTAAGATGGTTAAGTCGAGGTAAAATGTTGAAAAGATTATGAAATCAAGTTGTTTATGGAATCCAAAACAAAATTTGTGCCAGAACTTGACGATAAAAACTGGCTCACAGATTTGGCATTTTTAGTAGACTTGACCGCTCATTTAAATGAGTTAGACATGCGTCTTCAAGGTAAAAACCAACTGATCAAAACAATGTTTCAAACTATAACAGCGTTCGAAATGAAACTGAAACTATGGCAATCTCAATTAAGGCAAACAATTTTATGCATTTCGACACGTTGGCTAAACACGGTCCTGTGAACAACGAAAAATATGCAGCCTTGCTTTTCGATTTGATACGTTCATACTTGTTCTGTTAATTTTGTCGAGCAGTGTAGATCCAATAAGCCGCGTTAGTAAAATTCACATAATTCAGTTTTATTTTGTACCAAGAAAATTGTGTACATAAAGTGTGACTAGAAAACTGTCGACTCTTAAACAGCAGCGCTTCACTGTGACATCCCTGGAAATTTTGTAGGAATGCAATACCGAGGCAACTCGTTGAGAATAGAAGCGCCTACGCCATTTTATGCTTATTGTCCCACTGAATTGTCCCCTGAAAGAAGGCTGATTTTAAACTCCTAATCCTTCACATTTTTGTTACACTCCTGAAAGAAGAATTTTATGATCACGCTCTTTTTTTCAATTTTTTTTTTCCACACTTTTGAACGCTGAAGACGGCAAAGCAAGTATCCATTGCAACCATACTTCTGTTCTTCAAAAAATACAAAACATTTAGTGGTTTGGAATATAAATCAATTAAATTTTCCAAAAACTTCTACTAAATTTTAAAATATTTTATGAACTCTTTGATGATTATTAATAAATGAAGATTTTATAAATTAATTTTGAAGATTTTTAATTTTTCATAACCCATTTAAAATAAAGTTGTCGCTTATAAAGTTGTGTTGAAATCACTTGAAATCTCTTGCAAGTTTGCATTTCCAACCAACATATATTACAGTAGAACTCGGATAAGAAGTTTTCCAAAGGACTGCAAAACCTATTTAGGAGGTTTTCTCGAAATCTCCATGAAAAATTACAGGTGGTTTACAAGGAGCAGCACACGCTTCTTGATTAGACCGGGGTTCGAGCCCGTGACCACCAAATACGGAGGATGCGGAAAGGTCAAGGAATGACCCCCGCATATCCCGGAGCTATATGGCCTTAGTTGCTAATGCTCCTAAAAACCAAATAACTGCAACAACTTCTCACGTGGAAAAATGACGTTAAGGGTATGAAATATTAACTTCACAAATGAAAATGAAGTTTTCATAAATGAAAACCTGGCTAGCCGACCGGGCTAGCCAGCTGGGTAAAGTGCCTGCCTGACAACCCAAAGGTAAGTGTAAGTATAAGTGTGTTTAGGGTCATGCGGCACCAGGGGTTTCCCACATCTCCTCGTAGTTTACATTGTGGTGTGTTACAGTACGCTGTAAATGCCAGAGATTTAAAAGTTTGTGGGTCTTGGATCGTTTAGTGTCATGTACCGTTGTTCTTCTGGTCGTTTAGCCGCTAAACCCCAATTGGGGTCCAACGTTGCCCCACTTACGCCCCGTGGAGGCAGACCAGGAACCCAGTAGCTTATATGCACTCTGGCAGGTCCTGCACCTAATTTCCTGAGATTTCGGTGGCTAGGACCTTAAAAAAAACGGGGGCACTTAAGTTTAGAAAAGCCAGGAGAGGTTAATATGGTTCAGTTTTCAGTTTAGAAATCGTTAATTTTGACAAGAAATTCTTCACCGATCACGATTAGTTAATCACATCCACCATATACTAACCCTATGTCTTTGCTTTCGTGCTTATTCGATGAAATTCACATATTAAAATTAATTCTCAAGAAAGAGCATGAGCTTAGCTTTATCAGTATTTCTGAACTTCAAATCCAGCTTTGGTTATTAATCTTGTGCATATTTATCCTTAGAGAAGTTATTTACAGTATATTGCATTTTCATCTACAGAAGTTAAGAAAAGTTTTAAGCCATTGTAAAAGAAAAAGAAACTTGAAATGAAGGTGAGGTATATTTACCTGTCTGTCTTGAGTAGAGAAACAGAAAATCTTCTGAACTTTCTGCATATGTTCGTTTACTCTGCCTCAGTAAATTTTTTATGGCTTTCTCCTTCCAATCTAGTAAAAAAGAAACAACACAAACTTACATTTGCCATTTCAGCAGAAAGTTACCATTGGTCAATTTAAGAATGTCCAGTCCCTGCAAAATAACGAGCACAGATAGATTTAACTCACAAGAGATGCATCTCTGAATCTCCGCCTACAAACTCTACTCTTTTTTTTCCGTTAAAACAGGCAGCCCCCCCTAATAGAACATGGTGATGTCTGCTTCTGAAGATCCTCTGCAGGAAAGTTTTTTATATGGAAAAAGTTCATACTATGATTTTCCTCCTTCCCACCTTAAATTTACTTTATTTTGGCAATATTAATAAACACGGGGACATCCAAGATATTCTCCACATCGGTATTCTTCAGTTATCCATCAGCAGTGATATCGTACTGTCCATACTGCCGGATGCTGTGAAGAGTATAGTCGCCTATTTCTCAAAGTACAGTCCATATATTCACAAGCCCACGCCCCTTAACCGGTAATGGTTTCGCATAGCCTGACAGACTTTCAGAAAGACATTTGAAATTCGTAATTAGTGGGTGGTGTTGTTTGTAACATTTGATCTGCCAGTTTTTTTCTCCCAGCTATAAAACTCAAAACTATATCTTACTATTTTAAGATCGCATTTTAAATACTAAATCTTATTAAATAGGTTTAAATATTAAATTTCATTTTCTATCATAAATTTCTCATAATAAAGATGTTTGGCGGTATTGGACTATCAAATTGGACTTCAACATTTCGTCGTGCTCAAGACAGTTCGTTCGAATTAATCCACATTCTGGATTCTCCGTTCCCAAAGTATCCTGGCTTTATTCAATCGCTGTGGAAGTTGACAAATTACAACAAGATGTCTGTCTGGTGAAGGCTAAACAAAGCTAAACTTTAACGTTAGGGGTCTGTCAGCTCAAGTTCATATACCAGCAAATTATTTTGTCTGTAATTATAGTATCCTTAAGTGAGAATTAAGGCCTCCGTAGCCGAATGTTCAGGAGCTGCAGTGCAGTTTGAGTAGACCGGGGTTCAAGCCCCTGATTGCTAAATACGGTCGATCTGTCAACCCGCACTGCACCAGCATGGTAAATTATAGTCCATTTCCCTCAACATGAATCGTTGAGGAGGCTTCCATCCTGCAGTGGATTGATAATGGCTGCAGTTTACCTTTTTCTTTTTTTTTTCAGTGAGAGTTGAGAGTCAGAAAGATTGACTTTGACAAAACATTGTAATTAATATCTTGTTGGGATATTAATTAAGTTGAGGAAATAAGTCACCATCTAAGAAAGCCATTAAAAGTTATTTTAAGTGTCGGGCATAACCTTTTTCTGTATGCAGATTTGAGTGAAGTGAATTTGCTCAAGTGCATTGATCTCATATTGTGGAGGCACTTCGCCACGAGTCAATACCAAGACAACTCTTGGCAAAGTGCATCCACAATATGAGATCGATGCATTAAGTTGCAAACTTTTAATTTGTTGACCACAATTATCAGATATAATGTCGCTCACTTTTAAAATATGTCAGTTTCCAATCAAGTGAAATCCCTAATTATTATCTGCATAACTGGAAATTGGCTTTGAAAGATAATATGGTTGAAGCCAAATAAGGCTTCATCCATTTTTTATTTCATAACAAAAGAGTACGCAGTTCCTGGGTTCCATTGAAACTCAACGTACCATCATTAACTTCATAAGTCTGCTAGAAGAACAATATAATTTTCAGTTCCTCTAGAAATAATTCCAGTAGGAATACGAAAAAGTAATATACAAATTCACAGGTTACGAATTATGATCCTTGCTCTCATTTTAGCTGTAAATAAACTCCAAAGTGCGTTTCTTAGGGCTTTAAGCTGTACTCCATATCATCTTTAATCCCCAGTATAATGCAACTTGCTGGTACCTCTGCGGATAAATATTCACACTCCTCTCCACAGTAGGTGGAAAAGGCTTGAGTTCCCATCCCATAATTGATGCCAACAATTTTTATGGGCATTTTTTCAAAATGCAGTTCTGTTAATCATTCAAACGCGAGAGTTGCGTGTTTATACATGCAAGGAAATCGACCATGAAACACGGGCAGTTTACGAAAAAAATATACCACCGCTTTGGATCCTCCAAACTTTTCATTGTACTAAAAGCTTTTAGATGAGCAAATTCTTGCGAATCCAACAAACTAATCCAGTATAATTCCAATAAGAAATTTTATTCGTAAGAGATACGATCGCTGAGTAAGCAGGACTTCAGAATAGGAGCTTAATAGATTGTTATAAAATTATTGCCAAAGAAATCATCGCTGTGCCACCATCAATGTTTAATTATAATGGAAAACGGATTCGCTACTCTTCACCAACAGGTAGATGCACTGAAAAAGCGAACATTATAAATTTTTATTAGAGAAACATTGAAGTCAGTCTAGTCAGTGCTCCTTTTCCGTAAAGTTCCTCCCCTTTAAACAGATCTCGAGTCTTTCCCGCATAGTGTGAAATAAACTGTAGTAGCTGCTTGTTACAAAAACAAAATGTATTGTCATACCTGAGTGCCATAAAACTGCATAATATTTGGGCAGTAAAACGATACATATAATCATTAGCAAAGCGCTGCTTCTGTAATCCATCTTAATTCCACGCTTGGTATCCAGCGTCTGAAACAGATATCGAATTGTGTTTCCCTTTTCCCTTCTACTTTTGTTACAGGTTAGCTAGTTCTTAAGGCAACTTATCACGTGCAAGTGCATCAATAATAAGGCTTCTACTCACGTTTTCAAAACGGTCGAACAAAGAATTATTCGAAGAGCTTTATTTCTTTTACGCCAAGGTAACTGCTGGACATCGGTCTTCAGTGTATTATGTGTGCACATTGCGTGTATTTAATCTGTGTGGTTTGCTTATTTTTCTTGACAAAAATACCACTCTTTCTTGTAAACCATGCAATCCTGACATGGATTGCATGGTTTCCAAGATCGAAGAGGTTTTAAGCGTTCCATCAGTCTCCAACTGAATTCGCACCAAGGCCTTTATATTTTGGATTATTGGCAGAAGCAGGTAAATACATGCCCCTTCCCCCTCGTGTGGTTCTCGAGGACAGCTCAGGGTACAATGAGAAAGGAGGAAGGAGTAATAACAGTTAATAGGTAGGCGTATATCTAATATGAAACAAACCACATTCATTCCGCAAGGTCCAAATTAGAAAGAAATTTGAAGAATCAGTTTTATGACTCTATACCACGTCACAATACTGATTTAATTGTCCAATGATTCCATTCTCTGCACCAGGATAGGCAGTGATATGCATTGTTAGGAAACGGCTTCGGCTTAGGAGTAGCTTCACAACATGGTAACACATACTATGGAGTATTTTTCCGATAGTTGTTGGTCCTACTCTTGTCCTATTTCTGGTAACTGTTGAGTCAGTTCATCGAAGGTAGCTTCGCGATTTCACCACTGCAGATTATAAATTGTGGTCTGCCTAGATTGCGATGAATGATCACTTTATCAACTGTCTTCCATAGGTGTCAGGGTCTTTTTAACATTAAATTTTATCCATCAGTTCATGATGGCCAATGAATAAAACAATGGTCCTAAACAGAAGAAATGTAAAAATAACTTTTGTAAATAGCCTGAAGAGGGCTAGCCTGTGAAAAAAAAATGTCGAAAATCTTTTTGGTTAAAACCAAAACAATAATTATTTTATTGTTTTTAACTGAAATTATCATTAAATTCAAGAATTAAAATTTAGTCGTGTCTTGGCAATGGATAATTTCATCTGCATAAGAAGTGCTTTATAGAGCTCTTAATGATAGAAGAAAATTTATGGGGTAATTTGCAATAGCTGCACATCATGCCTTGTGTATCCAGTGTATTACAGTAGCTAAACAAAAGATGAGTTGTGCTGAACAAGAGACATTCAATTTCCTCAGAACGTAGCGTATGTATAACGTGTGGACACGTGTGGAAAACTCAGCGTGTGGATAAATGAAAAGCTCCTTGTTCCTATTTGATCAGTATAAACGGCCAAGGACTAGAAAAGATCCTTGTTCAGTTGAACAAATTTGATATAGGTCATTTAGCAATCGAAATTTAACATTGTGTACCGAAGGTAGAAGTTCTCATAACTACTGGCAGAGACATTCAACATAATAAATAATACTACATCAATTTCAACATTTCAGATCGAACTTTCGATATTCGTTATCGGACAAAATTTAGAACGTGCCTGGTCCATTTAAAATTAAAAAAAAAAGAAACAAAGTTAGGAGAACAATAGGATCTCCTCTATTGGAAAATTTTAGTGATCATTGATATTGTGAATGTTTCCACTATATCCAATTCCACTATATCGTTCACGTTTGCGTATTCCATGTCTCATAGTATTTATTTTTTATTTAATGTTCCTAAAGAAAACTAAGTATAGGTTGTCTACAATAATCATCTATGGAAGGCTTCGTGTATTAATCATCTATGGAAGGCCACAGAACACACGCAATTTACAAATTGCGTGTGTTCTGTGGTCGATTTTATGTTTGCTGGACGAAAAACCAGAGTTTCCGGGAGAAAAAATCATGCTGTTCTCTCTTGAGACCAACTAACTCAGCCACTTTGTAAAAAAGATCCATGAAAATTCTTCACGTCAACGACGGGACTCGTACTCAGGTGTTTTCCACTCGATGTGGGCAGGACGGCGATTTTACCAACTGTGATTCTACCTCGCGGACTACCTTGGGTCATTGATGAAAATAATGAAACAATGAACAATGAAATAATGAACAATGAAATAATGAACACAAATGAAAATAATCAACAAAAGAGTCAAAAAGAGAAAAAATGTCCAGGTATTTAAAGCCTGGACATTTTTTCAAACATCAACGTTGTGACTTATCCAATGCAAATAGAATATTATGGACATGCGCATTTAATGCTAAATAAATTGTCACATTTAGTTGTTTTTTTTTTTAATTCTGTTGCAATTTATTTTGTTTTTTTAAGTTTAATATAATATGTTTTAATATTTTTACAAAATATTTCTCCTGTTAAACAGAGAAATGATAAAAAATATCCGCAAATCAGTAGATGGAAGGCAAACTGAAGATGACGCAAGTGAAGAACTCTTACATCTTCCTCATGATGCTCATTTAATCCGCTCCTTATCTCTGTTAAATAGAGTTCCTTATTTAACCACTTAACGTCAAGACCAGCTTCGATAATTTTCATAATCCTGAAAGATATAGAAATATTATCAATTATAAAAAAATATATATTTAAGTGGTCAAAGGTTATTTTATAATATCTGAAGAATAAAACGACCCAATGAAATCGTAAAAATATTTAGATTTTTATTTACTGATCCAAGCAGCATCGTGGTTATTTGATCTCTGCAGGGATCGACCAACTTTGGCTCAAACACTAAAATAATCATTTTTATTTGGTATTGCTTAATTTAAAAACATCCAGCAAAGATGTTCTTAACACATTTAATTAGCAGACAATGTTTGCGAAGACTATTTTCAAAGAATGTTTGATATAAGACAGTGTATACACTCAGTGGCCACTTTATTAAGTTCATCTACCCTTTTCGTGAAATGGAAAGCTCCTTGTGAGAATGACAAAATATTTAAGTAACTTTTCACGCTACATGGTCTCCTCAAATATAGTTGCAGTTTTCGAGATAATCATGCAGCTATGCTCGGGTCTATCAAGACTGGTTCAGTAACCAAATACCATTCAGCCAACGGAGATGCTGTTGTCAGACAACTCAGTTATGCGAGATCCCAATGGAGGATGATAAGACTTGTGCAAGTAAAAGAATGACTGCAGTCAACAGTGTAGGATTGGAAAAACGTTGCGTGAGCTGGCAAATATAGGTTCCTGCTGTTTCATGTTAATGAGAACCAGAATATGCTCATTCTATTTGAATGAGCATATTCATCCCCTATGGGATGAAGTGAAATGAACTCTTCAGTGTGGAGATCCACAACCATTCTTGAAACAACTGTGGGAAGCAGTTGAACCAACAGAGACCAAGATCCATGTGGTTCGCTTTCAGCACCTTGTAAAGTCCATGCTGAGACAAATCTATGTGGGCTGAAGAGAGATCTACTCCCACTTAGGTAAGTGTACTTAATAAAGTGGTCACTCAGTGTAGTGAGAAGAGTAATATAATAATACAGTTTTTAAAAAAAAAAAAGAATTGATGAAATTTAAGAAACGTCGCTAACCGAAAGATCTAAGTTAAAAGAGCATGGGTCATCTAATAACTCAAAGACAGTTATGCGCTTTTTGTAGCTTAATGCTAATTTAAATTAGCAGGAAAATCCTGAAGCTCTTGCTGTTGTTGTTTTTACTGTAGAGCTTCAGTGCTTCAGCAACTTAGACCATATTACGCCGTGTATAATATATTTGTAAATTGCGGGTTCTGCAGACAGTTTTATGTTTGCTGGACGAAAAACCCAAGTTTCCGGGGCTAAAACAACCACGTTTCCCTCTCCTGAGACCGACTAACTTACTAATCTAAGTTTGCTGATGACACAAAGGTTGGCAGGATGGTTAATGCTAGTCGTCAGGGTGAGCTACTGCAAAAAGATCTAGGAAAATTGGGTAGATGGGCTGAGAAATGGAATTTGAAGTTTAACATTGACAACTACAAGGTACTGCACATGGGTAGCAGTAACTCCAGAGTAAATTATTCTAATGGGTGGTGCTACACTCAGGGTAGTGGAGAATGAAAAAGACCTGGGATGACTGCGCAGTCAGACATGAAATTCTCTGAGCTGTGCAGTTATACTGCTAGGACAGCTCATGGAGTTTTGTCAACGATATACAGAAAATTTGCTAGCAGGGAAAAGGAGATGATTATCCCTTTGTATAAGGCCGTGTATACAGGTCTGCAGGCCTCACTTTAGGAAGGATGTCGATCTGCTTGAACGGGTGCAGAGAAGGGCAACCAGATTGGTGAAGGGAACAAGAGGGTGCTCTTAATTAGAGAGGCTTCTGTTCTGCAAATTGCAGCGTCTTGAGACCAGACACCTGCGGGCAGATCTGATTGTGGTGTTTAAAGCTTGGACTGGATTGAGTAAGCTGAATGTTAATGGTATTCTTCCACTTGCTGACTCTACACATACGAGGAGGCATAAATGCAAATTGAGGAAGGGTGGTTACAGATAGACGTGCGGAAGTTTGCCTTCAGACAGGCGGTTGAATGTTGGAACAGGCTTCCATCTGTTGTGGAAATAGATGGGTTGAATGAATTTAAGGGGGAACTAGACAAATTCTTGGAGGATACGGATGAGTGAATTTTTTTTGCTGATGCTATATAAGCTCGCTTTCTTGCATCATTTGCCATTACTACTGCTACTTCTACTTCTACTAATATTGATTTAGCCATTGTGAAAGCGGCCAATAAAAATTCTTTCGGTCATTGACAGGATTCGAACTTAGGGCTTTTCCATCAGGTCTGGGGAAGATGGTGATAATATGAACTGTGCAACCCACGAGGGTGAGTCTCATGAAAAAGTTTGAAAAATATAAAGATTTTATTTTCTTGCCCAGGCTCAAATCTACAAAGCAAGATTTGAGCCTGGGCATGGGAATATTATTGACTGCAATTCAAAATTTATTTATTAACATAACGCTTGACCCAAAATGGCAATGGATTAATACGTATAATACTAATAGTATCAAATTTAAGGTTTCCACCCACGAAGATAATTACCAATGTCTTAAATCTGCGCAATCTCATAACTTAAAGTAGTGGCAAAACTGAGCCGAAATAATTAAAATAAAATTTAATTTGTATTTTCATGCGCTGAGTTTATTTGGAACTTTTTCCAAAACTGAGCCTGGTCAGCTGATTGGATGGGTTTTGTTCATTTGTGGATTTTAAATGATGTATCAACAACTATTAGTATATTTTATTTGGGTTAATTGGGACACAGTATGATCTATGACTGGAAATTGAGGTTCATTAATAAACAAATAAAGAAATCGATAACTATCACTACATTCACAATATTACAATCTGTGGTATTTACTTACTGGATGTTAAATGTTTCCTTGCAAGGATGACAATGTTGAATATACATTCCTCTGAGCAATGTACAGAAGGGTTCTTTTGCCACGTTGAACTTCTCCTTGCCATATGCCGTTAATAAGAAATGTATCGCTATGTCAGTTCCAATAAAAGCATAATTTTCGTGAAGGGTTTTATTTATTCCTTCTGGATTATCAGTGACTAATGATGATGGAGACTCCTTCAGGTATTTTCCAATTAAATTTAAGACCCCACGTTTCGCATACTGTTAAAACAAGAACAAAATTATTTTCACTACTTATTATTATTCTTTATTAAGCTGTACATATCTTTAGCTAAATATAACTGAAACGCTAGTGCTAATATCTTTAAGATGGCAGTCTTGGACTTCCTACCCGTTCTTACTTATGGCAGTTTGGCTTGAACTTTTATCTTATTATTACATTTCACGAGAAGTATAAATACAGCACCAGTTTGTTAGGCATGAAAGGTTTTTAGGGAATAAAATCGTAATGTTGTTAATACCCATAAAGAATTTTTTTTAAAAATATATTATTCTCTGTTGGGTGAACGGAGAATTGGATGAAAAAAAAAAAAAAAAATTCCAGGAGAAAAAGCCATGCTACCATCTGCTGAGACCGACCAACTGAGTCTCAACTCATCTGTCCATAGAACTATTTTCCACTGCTCCACAGTCCAGGATTCGCGCTCCTTACACCATCTTAATCGGGGTCTAGCATTTGTTGAGGTGATCAATTCTGTTGAACGTGTCATCTCGCATGCCCACTTTTGGAATTGTCTGTTCGAAGCCCAGTGTGTATATTTATAGCAGGTTCTGTGACGTGTTGCATGCATAGGACCTATATCCCCATCCATGGAGGGGTGTCCGGATATTAATGGTAGGGCAACGTATCTTTCAAGTGATGTCTTGAAAAGTGGTAAGCTTCATAAAGACGATTTCAGCCAATGAAATGCTATTAATTATCTCAAATGCAATTTTAATTCACAGATCACGATATTAAAGTCATGTCTGAGAAACTATTTAAGAATTATTAACATTTTACAGAATCTTGTGTGATACAACTTTTTCTACTTTCTTCTTTCTGTTTCTGACTGTACGTTTCCACTACAGTAATGATATCATAAATTCTCAATGTCATAAATTCAGTGTCTACAAAGACCAAGGAACATGTAATGCTTTAATTAAAAGGAAGCATATTTATAAAGGAAGCGCCATCATACCTTAAAAATATTATGAGTGGCTGTGTTTTTCATGACACCACAAGAGATCCTCCTGCGACTAACTGACTCTTCCAGCTCTTCAATGGTATCGATGGCCATTTCACGTTCTACAACTATTCCAGACAAGAGTTCACTGCAGTAGGCCGCTACAATTACAATGAATGTTATTCTCCAGAACCCGTAGAATACCTTGAATGGGGGATAAACAAAGATGCTTCGGCTAGTACCTGTTATAGTAGAAAGATAAATTCATACTCAGTATTTTCTAATATTTTAATACGATTTAATGATTTTTGAAAGCAACATAACTATTAGTTCCAGGAATATAGAGGTATATGGTCATCACGAAACGTTTAGTCAAGTTTAGTGTAGATGACTAAACGTATATTGGGTCATCTAAACGCTGAGTTTAGTTAACATTTCCAATATGTTGAATAAAAATAGCAGTACAGATTTTCGCAGTAAATTATGCAATTTTAATTAATATTAACATCAGAATGTAATGAGTATTAATTAGAATTTAATTGCGATCATTTGCTTTTTAACTTTAAAGTAAGATTGTCACTATCTTACCTTGTGAAAGAAAGCTTTGTAATATAAGCCAAATGATTTCCATTATGCTAAATCTTGGACCACGATAGAGGTGTGCGGATAATAGCAGAACAACATACATACAAACACCTATGGAAAGGTTAAACAGTCCCAGTGCCAGCCAAAGCTAAAAGAAAAATAAATAAATTAATATTCTTTGAATAAAAGTTCATGAACAGATTTATATAATTTGAAAATAAACAAATATTTCTACAGTTCTTTATTGCACAGGACACTAGATATATTATCTCTCACCTTAATAGAAAATGGACGTTCCAACCCTATGCGTTTGAAACGGGAGCCCGGAGCTCTGGTCACAAACACCATCTCTGAACTATAAATCGGTTGCATTACGTCCACAAATCTTGCCCTTGAGTAAGTGTAAGTCATGACGTATGCTGTTATGTCTGCCATCTATAAAAATGAATAAAGTTAGCAATAGTCAGGCGCGTACCGATATACCTACTAAAAGTTTTCAACACCCCTACTACAGGCACTAGAAGAGTTATTCCAAACAGAAAGGTTCATGGCAAAGCGCTTGAGTGTTTCAAGAATTTAATCGTTGGACTCCATACCAGACATTGGTCTTTTTGGTAGATAATTTTCTGTGGCACACTTAACTGTATCACTTTCCAGTGTATGTTAGAAAACATCGTGTTCTTTTGTACAAGTATTCACTGAGTGGCCAATTTTTAGGAACCATGATAGTCCAACTGGCTTTGTAAGAAATCATAAACAATATTTGCATTTAAGACTTCAAAATATCGAAATATGACTGCCATATTTTTTAAAAAAAGTAATTAAAATTAATATATATATAATAATATTTAAGAGATAAAAATAAGTGTCACCTGCGAGTGAACGAAGCCAGCTGCTCCAATTAAAGTCTTATTAACGATTCGCCCATACTCTCCATCTTCAGCAACCATCACTGATATTCTGTATAAAAAATAAATCCCAGTATTGATATTGGTAATTTTATAATAAAGGTCTATTAAAAAATCCAAATAATATTTCTGTATAAAATTCTCAAATACCAAAATTATTTATGCAAGGTCAATCAAAAGTCTAGACTCCTTCCTCCATATTTTAAGGTTGTTTTTACGAGGCGTCAGTGTGTGCTGAATGTAAAACTCGTGTTTTTGGGAGGAAGGGAACCGTGCGACCCTCGCTCGAGACTTACCACCTCGGCGATAATGCGTAAAAAACTATGTAAAATTCCTCCTTCTTGAAAGGATTCGAAAGGGACGGATTTCAAAGAATTCGAAAGTCAGAAGCAGCGGACGATGCTGTCAACAACAACACAGTTGTGAGCCGCCGATTTACAGTTACTTCTTTCTCTCCTCATGTTTTTTCCTGGCCATATTTTCCTTTTTACACAAATTTCAAAAAATAATTAAACAAACGTACCACTCTAAACAGCAACAATTTAGTAAAAATCACCACACTAAAGGAATATAAAATTTTGCGTTTTTGTTGACATCGCCAGATAATTCGAAAACGCAGTCCTGTGTCTCGGAATTATGTGGCGACGTTTACAAATTGCTTGGGTTGTATAATTTATATATAAATACTACATTACTATCAAATGTAGTCATGAGAACAGTTTTGTTTACGATGAACACACACAATGGACAGAAATCTTTTGATATTCTGCTTTCAGAATAGTTCATTGACGTACTGTTTTTGCATGTCGTGCCAACTACTTATGATGAGAGCTGAAGGCAGTGCGAATGCCATCAAGAATGTTATAGAACGCGCAAAAATTAATTCATACACTAACGCTTCACGACATTAGATTCTTTGATGCAAAAGCAAACCAGAAAAATTAGCAAATACTCTTCTTAGGTGGATATGAGTTCGCTTGCATCGCTAAACCTGGTATGGTAACGCGATTCATCTTATGAAAAGATTTATCTCGAGAAGAGAAAAGAAGAACGTACCAGGTATGTGGGATACACTCAGAGAATAAGGCGTGTACAAATAACCCGAATATTCTAGACGAATGTGGGGTACACTCAGAGAATAAGGCGTGTACAAATAACCCGAATATTCTAGACGAACTTCATTCCAGCCATTAATGAGCACGTTATTCGTAGAGTTGAATCAAACACAGTACAAAAAAGTTAATGAGTGCATATCAGAACAAAGGGGACACTTCCAGCAGATTTCGTAATGGTTATTATTAAATTTATTTTCGTTTTTTTATATAATTTTCATGAAGTAGAAATTAGATTTAATTTTAATTGTATTTGACCCTCCTTCACAGTGAGACAGAAACTTAAATACAGCTCGGCTTGTTTCATTTGTCACTAGAGGCAAGGAGAGAACTAGAAACATGGATCGCCATTAAAGGATTCACTGATCACGATCCAGTAAGGCTTGGATTCATTCCAGGAATTCAAGTCTAGTAGCTAGTTGCTTCAACGTGCCAATCGTAAGACAAAAGAATCCAGAAATAATTTCGATGCCATCATGGAAACTTTCGGGTTAACATAATTCCTCTGCTCACCAACTAGAGGCGAGCACCTTCTGGATCTGCTTTCTCAACCTAAGTACCACCAACAACTTCGTTGATATCTAAATTCCAATCTGATCATAACCTCACATTCTCTGGGGTTGTAGTCAAAGTGACCATTATCCCATTTTCTCGCTGAGGAACACCAAATTGCTGTATATTGAAAAGCCTGCTGATAGACAGGAAACGAAAGCAATGATTACGCTTAAGTTTAAAGAGTTCAAAATTATCATCTCCTGAATAGAGCGACTGTTGTTGATACAATCCTGTGACGAACTACTTTGTGGAGTAAATAACGACCCAGTTAATGCAGGCGTATTACATGTACACAATGAGTTTTCTTTTTCTTTGGTATAATTTTTAAACGCTGCTCACGTAGTACTTCAATCGTATATACTTCAATGAAACAAATTCTTGTTGAAGGTCTCGTGGGTAGCACAGTTGGTATAATCACCGTCTTTCCGAAACCCTGTGAAAAATATCTCAGTTTGAACCATCAATGAAGCAAGGAATTCGTATGGGTCTTTTTCACAATGTGGCCGAGTTAATCGGTCTCAGGCAAGAGTAGCAGATTTTTTTTTCCCGGAAACTTTGGTCTTTAGTCCATCAAATAGCAAATTGATCACAGGACGCACAATATACAGACATATTATATAAGGCGTAATATGGCCTAAGTTTTTGATACATCTAAAACCCTGTAACACTAACCAACCTGTTGAAGAAGTTAACATTTTGCATCCAAGAAGTTTTATTAGTCTAAGTATAAAATAATTTTACTTACTTAAAGTTCATTTTCTCTGATAGTGTCCTGATTAAATGCGAATATACTCCACCAGTGATTGTCCAGGCTTGGTCTTCTTTTCTTGTCAGCTCCATAAACGTATGCTTAAAAATTAAAAACGTGGTCAGTGCATATACATTTCAAATAGATATTAAAAATAGTAGTTTCAAAGCAATCTATTTCTTTCCTCTGTACCTTTGATGAAATCGCTTTCATTAATCCACAATATTTATCAGAAGTTTTTAATTTCTTTAACGTCATTGCTCTAAAGGATCCATATTATCTTAGAATTATTTAAAAGAAAAAGCCATCAAATATCGAAATGCTATAATTTCATTACCTCTAAAGCTGCCACATTCACAGTCACTCCACGAAGGTTTTTGCAGTTATAGATTTGATTTGAAAGAATTCTTTTAAAATTTGAGGTTCTGTAGGGCTCTACTTTTGTTGCATTCATTGAACCAAAGTAAAATCGTTGGTAACGATGTACTTCATACTTTGATTGATTCTGAAACAAGAAGAATTACATATTTATACTCTGGACAGACATTAGAGAAGGAAAATCGATTTTTGACTTTGAACATGAAGTTATACTTACACTTTCTAAATTTAAATGATCATTCATGGAGAGATTAATAAAAGTTGCATCATAGACTCCTTTGAGAGAATGCGAAAACATTTTTACTATGTAGGAATTTCTTACTGGCTCGTCAATCAATATAAACCATCTGTTTTTAAATTTCGCTCTTGGGAGAACCTGTAAAACAAATGTTTATAGATATAGTTAGAGAAACGTTTTATATTACATGAAATAAATATATTTTTTGGGGGGGGGTATATAATCATTATATATCCCCGTACCTGTTCAAGATGCTCCAGAGCATTACTGGCAGTATTGCATATATAAACTATATTGAACTTTCCTCCACCATGAATCCGCATTTTTGCATTAAAAGGGTTGTTTATGTTATTAATGTATTTTATTCCTTGGTCTTCTTGAAAAACCATCATCAATTTAGATTTCAGTTGGCGATCATCAATATAAACATATTTTGTTGTTGTTGTGGTATCTGTAAGAAATATATATATATATATTTACAATTATATAATCTACTATCATAGATGCAAATGTGTTTCTTAGCCTCTGTTACTAATATGCAATGACCATAATTCAAAACCATTATAGAACTTTCATAATCTCAATAGACTATTGAATTACACAAAAGAGAATTGAGGTTAGCAACTGTGCAGGGGTTAAAATGAACTTCTTCTTACGAGGTTTATTATCAGAAACTTGGATTGCCGTTTTCTTTTATCATAAAAAAGGGAATAATTTGGAAAGTCTGTTAGAAAATGAGGATGCATTACTTTCTGGATTATGGGATGAAAAAGAAGACGTTCCTGGAGAAACCTTCGCTGGAGATGGGCCACCAAATCTTCGTTTAAAGATCCTCAATTTGTTATCCAGCAAAAAGGACAAATCCACTCAGTGTTTAGATAGTACGCTGAGTCTCTGTGTGGCTTTCGATACCTCGGCTCATATTGCAACTCAATTACTTCAAATAATTTTTATAAAAGAAATCAAAATGAAACGCTATTCTTTTTAATGTTTATAATTTTGTAGTCTGAGAGCAATTATTATGGTCTCAATTATTTGAGTTGTCTATAAAGCGTGTAATACTCTTTGATCACTTATTAGAATTAAGAGAAATTTCAAAGCATTAGAAAGAAAAGATAAAGTTGAAATAAATACAAAGCCACAATTACCTGACTTCCTCGAATACAGAAACAAAATACCTCCTAGATTGCCAACATTTCTTCTACTAGCCTGCTTGAGAAGATTCTGTACGGCTTTCTCCTTCCAATCTGGCAAAACATTTTAGAACAAAAATACAAAATACACATGCTGTTATAATTACTGCAATCATTCTTTAATTCAATTTAAGTCGATCAAACTTAAATAAAACCGAAGAAGGTGTAACTTCGTCACACCTTCATCAATTTCGGTAATGGACACCAAAAACAATAAATGATTCAACACTGAATTCTGTAGGACAGCATTCATGATGCACTTTGCAGAATAATGTCCATTTATCTTTTTCAACAAACTTTTTTTTTTCAGTTCATATGGTTCTACAATAATTCCACATCTACAATAAATTTTTATCTTCTGTAGGATAAATATTACCTAATAGCTGCTATGAGATCAGTGTTCGTACATAATTTATTAACTTTGTAGATCAGTTGGCAAGGGCACGTTGAGGGGTAGGGGGAATATGCCATGGTGTATGATGTTGGATAGAGATATTGATGAGGATGTGATCAACGGATGCTGGATGGCTGAAGTGGAGGCGACCAAGTGGGGTGCTGTGTGACAGAGGCATTTCAGTGTGGGAGAAATTGGAAGTTTTATAATCAGTAGTGTGACGAACAATTTTAGTTATATGGTTGCGAGTGCTGTCTATTAAAAAGAAACTAGAACAAAGGTTACGTGTGGTAAAAATATGAATGCTAAGATACATGAGAGGAGTTAAACTTCCCGACGCAAGTATTCACGCGCAGGAAAGCCTCCTACAGAATAACACAGGCTACGAATGGGGATCCTCAGAGACAGCAGTTTAAAAATGTTATTTTATTAATTTAAAACGTTTTATTTATTTATTTTTGATTTTATTTAATTATTTTTCTCATTTTCTCTTCGCGCACTGCACTAGGGTAATTTTTTTCCACACTCTCCGCTAGTGTACTTCTATTATTATTATTATTATTATTATTACACCACGTGATTTTTTCCCACTCTGGAATGGGCCCCCACAGGAACCTACCCCGCCTTTAGGCAACATGAAATGAGTCGAGTCTCTTTTGAAATGGCACGTGTTTTATTGGGACTGGGCCACCTTCCCGTGGTGTGAACGAGTACCTAGAATCACCTGTCCAGATGACTGATGCTTCTGGGAAGCCAAGAGGTCAGAACATAACAACAGATCACACACATAATAATCATAAACATCTGTCACACATATATCTGGCCCATTTGTAGTAATACTGATCTTCACAGAGATACGAGGCGGAGTTGAACAGCCGCTCTTTAGACACACACACATGGTGTTGTGTAAAGAGAATTTGTTTAGCCACTTGCCACTGAAGACGGTTTTCAAGCAAGTGTCATGTCGGACATACAGGTTGAACAGTGATATGTGATTCGGTATTGTGTCAGACGGGAATTAAATGCATCGGAAATAGTTAAAGAGTATCTTGGTAGGATGGCCATATTCAGTTTGGACTTTCCAGTTCAAAGTATTTTCTTCATCAACACAATACCAGAGGCATTGTGTTGATGGAAAAAACACAAAGCCGAAACGGCTAACATTGTGCAGCATTGTGCCATAGGTGCCAAGGTTCTGCCACATCCCCCTTATTCATCTGACTTAGCCCAGTGTGATTTCTTCTTATTTTCAGGTCTGAAGAAAGCTGTGAAAGTCAAGCGTTTCGCGTTCGACACTGCGATCTCGCAGAGCTACACTTCGTAATCTTTCGAAAAATGACTTCAGGAAACATTTAATGCGTGGGTACGATGGTGGAGAAAGTGTATAAAGTTCAAGGGAGAGTATTTCGAGGAGAAATTCATGGAAGATACAGATGATGACGATTAAGATAGGATCTTGCACCAGTCCGCGAATTAAATTATCACCTCTCGTAGTTTTAAAAGTAGCGTATGAACTTTAGTACCTCTAAACGTAAGGTTCTGCGTCTAGGGAACAGAAACCCAGAATTACTTAGAAACTTGGAGAAAGTTGATTTAAAGGTGGTGCAGAACGTTAGGGGTTACGATTCAACGAGACAGGAAATTTTCTATGAAGATTTTATGCGGTATTAATCGATGTCCATATGAAGACGCAGTTAGGAGAATGTTAAGAACCAAATGTCTCGGGAGAGGGGGACATACCAGATGGATATACCTTTATACCAAAGCGGCAGGAGGGAGTTAGAATTTGTTATCTTTCTTATCCCACCTTATTTCCAAAGAACTCTGGAAAATGCATCTACACTGCATACGTGTCTCTGAATAAATACATCATCATGTTAACTTCACGCTGAGTAAAGACTGCGAGACTTCAGTGCAGCAACTTGTGAACACAGACAACATCTGACCCAATCCTTAGAGGTTTGCTTTACAGTTCCCATTTTCAAAGAAGCAGGATGGCAGATATGAGCACGCGGTCAATAAATGTTTATTAGTGAGTGGAAAACAAGCAATTCAATAACAAATCGGAACGATTCTACATGTATACTAGGTTGGTTAAAGTTACGTTCTTTTCTATCAGCACCAAAAGGACAAATCTAACATAGTTTTCGATGGGTTATAATTAATTAAATTATCCTTCCTAACTACAAAATAGTTTTTGACCACAAAATACAATTTCTTACCTGAATATTGGAATTCTCCACAAGCATTCATATTGCAGCAGATCCACAGAATCACAAGGAGGTATTTGATCATTGGAGGCATGCCATTCACCAAGCAAAAATTGGCGCAGTTCACATTGAGAGTTGTTTATCGGAGTCCAACAAAGAATAATTTCCAGCGCCTGAATACATACATCATTTTGGTGTTTGTTTTTATGATGTTGCTAGGGGGACAATAGATTACTGCGATCATCAATATGGATTCTCTTGGATTATTCATTCTGAAAATATTAAAACTTTGAGCTATCGTTGGAAGTACATCATTTCTGCTTTGTTAATGCAGAGGAACGAATAATGTAGAGGAACTACAAAACTTTGGTTCTGAAAACCAACACATGGCAACTGCTCAAAAAAGATATTGCTGATTCCCAGAGTAATGCAAGAGACCATTGATTTGCTGTCGTGTTCTGTTTCATTAATGACTATTTTCTTGATAAATGAACTTTGCTGTTCGTCGGCATTGCTGTCTACAAGTTATTCTGGACGTAAAAATTCTATGGGAGGGGAAGTTTATACACTACATCTTGTCAAAAAATAAAAGAATATACTTTTGATCTGAGCGAAGTGCATCGAGCATTTCGACTGTCCATCAATAGAAAGCAGTCCTGTAGAATATTAGAGTCGCGCGAATATTAAGGTGGGAATGGAGTGTTATGGTTTGTTATAGTATGGCTTCGTTTCACTGGTCACAAAACCAATGATATCGTGCCTCACCCTCATGAACTGTATTATTTATGTTTAATTCTGGGGCAATGTTATAGAACCGGGTCTTTCACTTTGCTCCACCCGATGTCAAAAAAGCGAGATTTATGGACTGATGGTTCTTGAAAGAGACTTTATTTCAACCCAATAGAGGGTTGAAATAGAGTCTCTTCAATAGCTGAATGCAATTTTGAGGAATTTGGACGCAGGGTTTGGACACACACACAAAGAGAGGAGTATTCAGTGTTATTAGAATCCAGCGTAAAGCGGGCCGATTTACCAATAATCAGGAATTGATAAAAAGTGTTCCGCAATATATTCTTGCAGTCTATAAAGCTGAAGTTCGACTGGCTTTTCAATAATTTTCTCAATAAATGCACGCCGTGTTATGTGTCCCATTACGTCTTATTCTTTATTAACAAAAAAAAAAAAAAAAAAAAAAAAAAACAACAAGCGGCTCCTAGCCAGAAACTGGCAAATCCGCTATGATATATATATGATACATATAATGATACAACATATAACGATACATACAATGATATATACATATAATCGTGTTAATTACAATGTTATAAGTGTAATGAAGATGTAACATGTTCACACAACAAATCATATCATGCAACTAATCAGAAGTATAAATTGCGGCACCAGAACCACAAGACAGCAGTCTTTTTCTGTCCTAGGAAGATCGAAAACCGCACCCACTGGAGATAGTGCTATACCAATGGGTGTTAGCTAATCCTGTATCCACAGCTGCCCAAACTGGGGTACCAGCTTAAAAAAAATAAATAAAAAAGTAGATGGCAGGCGATATCAGTTTTAAGAAATATCGATAGACATTGCAGGTGTTGGGTTGGTTCCTTCTTGTTGATATGTTGATAAACTTGAGAAGAGTTTTTCTTTTGGTGAAAACAGCAGAGCAGAATTGTTGTAGAGCTGAGAACGATTGAGAATTTTCAGTCAGCGCCACTTCATTTCCTTCAGAGAAGTTGCTGATAGCAGCTTGTAGTGTAGATCTGTTGTCGTGGTACAGGCTGCAGCAATACAGAATGTGCGTCCAGGTTTCCTCAGCACCACACACGCAGAGATTGGTGTTGGACAAGCCAAATTGAAATTGTTTGGAGTTGATGGAGCCGTGCCCAGTAAGTATATACGATCTTGCTAGGCTGGGAGAAAACCATTGGCGGACGTTCTTGTTGAGATGGAAGGTAATTGCGGGAACAAAAGAGCGGGTGACTTGACCAGTAGTACTGCAATCCCATCGTGATTGCCACACACTGATACGTTCATTCCAGATTTTCTCCGTTTCTTGTCTTTGATGTTAACAGTTAAGTTGCATGAGATGCCGAGAATCTCGCCAGGAACTCTGTGCTTTAGACGATAGCATAGTCCTTTGAAGATGACATGCAGGTCTAGTGGTAAGATCCCGCAAGGACCTGCAGAGCAGCAGAGGACACTGTTCTGCAGGCCCGAAGCATGGCAAGCAGCATAATCCGTTGAATGGAGATGAGCTTGGAACAGAGTTTAACATTAACGGCTCTATGAAACCAGACTCCCGAAGCATATGTTGTTATTGGAACGAATACTGTTGAATAATATAGTAAGAGAGTCTTCCTATTTAATCCCCAGTCCGATTTGGAAATTCGGATAACTGCTGCAGTGAACTTCTTAATCTTCGAGGATAGGTGATTAATATGAGAGGAGAAGGTTAACCTGTCATCTAAAATTACATCAAGATGTTTTAATTCAGGAACAAAAGGGATTTGCTTTCCGTCTATCTTTATATTTGGAGGTCTTCTGTAATCTAACTTGCCCTTAAAAACCATCAGTTTTGTTTTTGTGGCAGATATTCGCAGTTTATGTATACTTGACCATTTGATTAGCTCAGAAAGAGTTATATTGGCTGATTGTTCTAGTTGAAGACGCGATCGACCTGGAATTAGAAGAACCAAATCATCGGCGTAGGCGAAGGCAGAGATATTGTCAGATTTTTGAGTGAGCCAGCTGTCCAAAACTATGTTCCAGAAGAGAGGTCCCAGAACTGATCCCTGGGGGCATCCTCTTGAGATGATCCTTGAGAGAGACTGCTGTTTCGAGATTGCTTGGATGAGTCTAATTTGGAAGTAGCTTCTAATAACTTGGAACAGTTGCTGAGCGCACTTGGCTTTGGTAAGACGATTGAGAGCGCTCTCCCACCAGAGGGAATCGAAAGCTCCCTCGAAGTCAACGAATATGGCCATTTCATATTTAGCCCTCGAAGCTGATATGTGGTTAACTAAAGAGACCAAGGCGTCTTCACGGGATTTTCCCTTCTTGAAGCCAAATTGGGATGGAGACATTAAGTTTGGACCTTGAATTAAATCTGCGACTCTGGGTGCTAACAATCTTTCAAATAGTTTGCCAAGGTTTGCCAAAAGAGAGATGGGTCTGCATGCTTTGGGATCTGATTTATTTTTGTCCGGCTTGTGAATAATTTTGATCAGAGCTACCTTCCAGAGATTGGGAAATATCCCCTCAGTAAGACATTTGTTGTAAAAAGAAGTATTTCTGGAAAGATTTCGGCAAATTTGATAATTACAGCATTTTCCACAAGATCTAAACCCTGACATTTATGGATATTTATTTTGCTTAGGGGCAGCTTTAGCTCGGGAAGAGTGAAAAGATTCGTTTCATATGAGGAGTGGTAGGTTGAGTTGCTATTCCTAATAGATATTTGTTCTGGAGTTTCTGTGGTGAGATCGTCCGGGGGAAGCAAGCTATACAGGATGGCGTTAACTGAGTCATTCCAGTTAGTGGTTTCTGTGTCGTTGTTCACTACAGTGTTGTACACTTCATTAGAGTGATACTTGTTTTTGCTAATTTTATATAGTAGACCCCAGGGATCCCATTACGTCTGTAAGATTTAAAACGCCTCCAATACAGCCATAATAAAATGATATTGACCTTTTCAAACTCAACAGTGGATCGGTTTTCAGTTTTCGCTGGCTTACCTTAAGGTATGTGGACGCAATGTTCTCAGAGGAATTTCAGCCCTTTCTTCGAAATCAGTTTTGTTGATGACATAAGAATCTTCATTCTACATCAAAAACACAAGAGAACTGATAGCGGGGATGCGAGAAACTAACGGTGCCGCTGACTCTCAACGCTATTTCCATTATGACGACATCGTTATTTTAACACACCAGCTTAGTGGAATATCTACAGAACCTATATCTTCATGTAAATGTGGACAGCTCAGCCGTCTTTATTTTCTCTCTTCAACTATCTCATTTTGTAAATTCAGGATAAGCAATACCATGAGTCATATAGGATAAGTATGATGATCAGATCCTTATGATGCTTCGATTCGTGTAGCACAGAAAACTACAACAGCCACGTGGATCACGAAGCAAGGAAGAGCAAGCATAATCATCAGTAACACAAAGAACGATCGCGTCCAGCTCTGCATCTATGATGGCATGTTGTATTACCAGGGTACCTGCCTACTCACCGATAATGAAGCCAAATGGTATCACTAGGGTACGTATCTACCTACCTATCCACCGAAGAATGGCCAAATAGCCATGAAACGGCAGAAGGGGGAGCCTGATGATGTCCGGAGTTTCCAAGAATAGGTAACAACAGTCTTCCCTATTGGGGAGGCGTTGCCTATTTGAGGAGTCTTTGAGTGGTGTGAGTTGAAGGAGTTACTGTCCCTTTCATTCTTGTACACCTTTCTTTTCCACTACTACTATTAATTTCCCTTTGCTTTTCTAAGTCTAATAGGGACAAGTGGATATTCGAGTTATTATCCCGCACATATACAAAATAGCTTCGAAACGATTATCTGAGGCTGATTTGTTTCGTTGAGATGTGTTCTACTCGTTCTGAAGATTGAGGAAAGTGTCCGATCTTATGAAGAGGTTAGAGGCGGTCCTTCCAGCTGAGGTAACCCCACTTGTTGGGAACCTTCTTTAGTAGGATAGTAAGTGATCGTTTTTCTTTTGTTTTACATTTCTTTGAAATTTATTTCTGCCAAGTTAGGTATTTTCTTTTTGCTGGTGTCAGGCAGGAGACCGGAGTTGAATTTATTTATTTTCCTTAAGGAACGTAGACACTAATTATGGCACAGTTCTTTTTTTGTAGAAAGGACAGTGGAATTTCAGACTTCAGAGGTTTGTCCAATTAGAGAGGTAATGCAGAGCGTGACTCAGGTTGTTTAGGTTCACGAGATAAAAGGATTAACTCCATTACCGAGGCAGAAATATCAGTTGGGCTTGCAAACAGTAGAAGCAAGAGAAAAGGTTTTCTATTAGAAATGTTATGATCAAACCTGTGCAAATTGGTAACATACGCAAAGTAGTTACTTTTGACAGGTTTCCGATAGAAATGTCTAATAGTCCTGTGGAGAGCTTTTTAACTAGTTTGGTAAGGTTGTTAAGATTCACAGGAAGGAATACGAGGAATGGCCAGGCTTAGAATCAGGTATGGTGCAAATTCATATTGACATGAAAACGCCCGCGCCAAACATAACTGATTTGATGGTCGCAGGTTATTAATTAATTACCCAGGAGTTCAGAAAGTTTGTTTGAGGTGTGGAGGTAATGACTATTTGGGAGCAGAATGCCACGTTGTTTTAATTGCAATGGCACAGTTTATATCACGGCCAACTACCCTAATAATTGTAAAAAATGCGGAGCTCCACGCATAAATTCATTGTTGGAGTCATCTGAGCCCATCACCAGTGTTGGAGTCATCTGAGCAGGAGCAGAAAGTTGGAACAATGTTGCGAGGGATCCATGGCAGTGATGCATACGTCTTCGGGAGGCAGTTCTAATGTCCTGTGACGTGATCCTGAGAAGGAAGTCGATGGAGTAAGTTCTGTCTATATTTTTTTTTACCCATTGCGAACTTGTACAGGTCGCCATCCAAGGAGTGTATGAACTGCAGCATTTTCACGGGTAAGAACCGATCGGATAACTTTAACCGGTTTGGAGTGTCCTGAAGGCTTGGTACTGGGATTCTCAATCCGCAATTAGCCCAGAAGTTTGGTTCCGAAATAATGCCAACCATCATTTTTACAGCAAAGACGAGTCTTCTCTCATGGATAATGGCAGGAAGCCGTCTGATGTTTAGAGCCGCCGCCATCTGGGTGGTCCTTGGTGCAGGGGGAAGCCGAAATTTCCATATGGCCCACTTCAATAGCCAAAATTCGCCCGCAAAAATCCGTCTCAGATGCGTTGCGGCAGTTGAGGTCCAGACTTCTGCGCCATAAAGTATGACCGGATAGACACATGTCTTACTTTATCTTCACCCAACAGCCTGGTCATGGACGTGCATAAGTCGTTGTTTAATCATCCACCCGAGTCGACAGAACTTTTTTTGCAGGTGGTCTATGTGTGGTAGAAAGGAGAGCTTCTGGTCAAAAATAACGACCAGATTGGTGTGTTGATGAACAGCAGAAATCGCGGATCCTCATATATTGGGTTGCACCGTTGTTGGGTTCCGTTTGAGCGAGACAGTCAACTGTTTCGACTTCTCAGGGTTGATGTGAAGGCTGAAACCGGAGAGGAATCCCTCGAGGTTCTGGATTTTCTGTACGATTACGGCATTTGTGTAGTCAGCAGTTTCTCCAGGATTGATAGCAGTTTCTCCAGGATTGACCAGCTTTATATCATCAGCGAAGGTGATAATATCAGTTCGGCACGTCACGAAAGGCAGAAGAACAGCTAAGAACAAGATACCAGAGAGGGCCCCACCTTGTGGGACACCAGTTGTAATAGTTCTGGTGTAGCGCCGATTGGCATCGCGAACAATAATAGTCCTGTTCTCAAGCATTGTCTGAATGAACCAGAGCACGTCTTCTCCAATAAGGTAATACTCGCGTAGTAGCCTTGTAAATGCGTGAACGCATACGGAATCAAAATGCTGCTTGGACTTCGATATAAGTAACGGTGATTTCCGAACCGTGCTCAAATGCCTCGAGGATCTTGGTAGTTGTGGTCATTAGATTGGGCTGTTAACGTTCTCAGAAGAGATTTCTCAAAGAGCTTTAATGGGCTTGATGCAGAAGAAATCGGACGAAAGTGACAGAGCTGAGAAGCAGAGAAACTAAAAGAGCAAAAGGTGGAACAGAGGAAATTCAAGAAGAAACAAAACAAATAGAGGGGGAAGAGGTGTCAATTTTCTCAGGCGGTAAGAAAGATTGCAAAACACTTTCGGGGTCAGATTCGGATTGAAATGGTATACAAACAAGGGAATACGAAGGAATAGAATGGTTAAATGTAGTAAGAAATACAAAAGCATATAGGCGAAGCTTGGCGTAAATTGTTAAAACTCGATGAGAACGGGTTTTTCTTTGGAATGAAAACGAGGAGGGTGAAGAAATAAATATATATTTCGCTTGTGGAGATATCGTTATTTCCAATTATAGAAATAGGACGGTTGAAGATCTCACAGTCTTCCTCAACAATAACAAATTAAAGTTAAATGTTGAACATAGGAATATCTTAGCATAAGTTCTGCTCATAGTATCCGGAATAACATTTATGTCGTTAAATGTACAGGGTCTGTGTGTGTTTGTGTGTGTGTGTATACTGTGTCGGGGTGGTTCCCAGGCATATGCCCATCTCCACCTAATTCATTTATAAAACAGAAAACCTGTAAAGTGGGCCTGATAAATAGCTAAGAAATAGAATATCCAAACACCTATTGTTACAATTTTGTATAAAAAAAAAGATTAAAAATGTGTTAAAATGTTTGTGTGCGTAGTGTGTTGTTGATGTCAGGTCACTTTGCCATCAGAAAGCAGCTGACATTCACAGCTGCAATCTGATGCCCGTCCCCGGTACGTGGAGCCGGACCTGTTTCTACTATTATTAGCTGTAGTGACAAAGCACAAACTCTACACCCAACAGAGGAAGTGCAATACTATTGGGTGCCAGCTTTCCAATCTTGGGCCGCCCAAAAGTACCGGGAAAAAAAAAAACCACCGTAGTGGTACATGCTGAGGAGCCCCAGACCCGACATATAGCTTCCAGATCTGAAGCTCCCAAGCCCAGATGCGTTTAAGCAAAACTCGCATTGTATACAGCCAGTTCATTCTCTGAAAGGTTCCTTATCGATCTCCTGGAAAACACAGCAGCAGCAAAAACCTGCAATGCCTGAAAATTAGATACTCCACTCACGAACTCTTGCACATTGTTCTCAGCAAGCTCAGGAATCTCTTCGTAAAGACGACGTCTCTCAACATCATAATATGGACAATGAAACAGTGTATGCAGCCAAATCCCCGCCTCTCCGCAAGAACACCACGGATCCGGCCCCAAACCCCGAGAACACAGTTTATCTCGAAAGGACCCATGTCCTGTCAGCACATAGTTGGTGAACATTGAAGGACAAAACCATGACGAGACTGTTTTAGAAATGACAAAATCTGCAGCTGGGATAATCTTCTTAGTTATTTCTCCTACCTCTGAAGAATTCCAACGAGCCCTCCATATTTCAATTAGTCTATTCCAGATTCTAATTTTCTCCTCCTTAACACAAGTTTCCAGATTAATGGAAATGTCCAAGTAATGGGTAGGAATTCCTTTTCTCATAGCACATAGCATGCTGCGATAAACAATGTAGAGATCCAGAGGAAATGATCCAGCAATCACTTGTAACGCAGCAGTAGATACCGTTCTCGGAGCGTGTAACAAGGCCAACAACATAGATCTTTGTAATGACATAAGCTTGTTTTTTATTTTGACTTTTACCACTGTTCCCGACCACACTCCAGCAGCATAAGTAACAACTGGCAAGAAGATATTTTTATAGTATAGTGACATAGTTCTTTTGTTGAGTCCCCACTCTCTTCTGGAGATTCGAATCACCGAAGAGGTGAATTTCTTGACTTTTTCATTGAGGTGTGACACATGCAATTGAAAACCCATCCTGTCATCCAGAATTACTCCTAGGTATTTTATACTAGACACTAATGGAATTTGTTTTCCATTCAACAGTACTCTGGGCGGACGATTATAGTCAAAATGATTCTTAAACACCATGAATTTGGGTTTCTTTGATGAAATTTTCAGTCGGTTCAAAGAGGCCCACACAGAAAGGTTATCCAAAATATCTTGTACTTTATGTTCCAGTATCATTCTGGATTCACCAGAAACTCCTACAACCAAGTCATCCGCGTACGCCACTTGTAAGCAACTTGAAGCGTAAGGTCTGTTCAACCACTGATCTAATACAGTGTTCCAGAATATTGGACCCAAAACCGATGCCTGCGGACATCCAAGATAAACATATTTGTCACACTTCAAGTGCTTCGCACAAACGTTCACCAATCGGTCACTAAAATAGGAACGTACGACTCCATATACATATTTGTCACAACCGGACATCCTTAAAGATCTCAGCACACTCACCTACCACACGGAGTCAAAAGCACCTTCAAAGTCCACAAACACTGCCAAAACATACTTCTCAGGAGAGGACCTAATATAATTAATCAATGTCAAGGTAGCCTCCTCAGTCGAATGTCCCTTCTTGAACCCGAACTGACTATCTGACATAGCGTGACTTCTCGCTAACACATCAACAACTCTAGGAAGTAACAACCTCTCAAACAGCTTACCAAGGTTAGACAGAAGAGAAATTGGCCTATATGCCCGAGGGCCCCCCTTAGGTTTTCCAGGTTTATGGAGGATCTTAAGAAGAGCAATATTCCAAGATCTCGGAAACTTCCTCTCCAGCAAACACCTACCTACTGTACATATTTAACAGAATTCTTGGGCAGAGATCAAAAAACTTCAACAGAATTTTATTTTTGATCAAATCTAGACCTGGGCATTTTTTAACATTCAACTTCACAATAGCTGCTCCGAGTTCCAGCAATGAAAAAAGATATCTCTGACGATCCTACATACTCTGAATTTTCCAGGCGTATTCTTGACTGATCAGTCGTATCCGACCCGGGCTCATTCTCCGGAAAAAGCTCTCCAACGATATGCTCAACAATATCGTACCAGTTGTCAGTTTCCTTCCCATGAACCACAACAGTGTTGTAGATCTCGCCGTGTAAAAGCTTGTCACGTGAAATCCTATAGGTCAGTCCCCAAGGGTCTGAATTACCCACTTCTGTAACTAAGTTCTGCCAACACTCGATTTTGGCCCGGGTAATTTCTTTATGATATTCTCTCCGTAATGTTTTGTAATTGTCACTGAACAATTTGATGTCCTGCACGGACAGATGTCTACTCCTCTGCAGTGTTCTTCTAGCCTTCATCACTTTAGATCTCAACACAGTTAGGTCTACTGACCACCAGGGAACCGGAACCACTCTGAATTGTTTTCTTTTAGCACTTTGTAGCATAGCTTGATATAAATGGTACTCAACATGAGCTACCAATTCATCGGCGTTAAAATCATTCAAGGATATTGCACTTTCATCATTATATACTGATTTCAAATAGCTACCAAATTTGTCCCAATTTATCCTTTCCATCGAAAATCTTTTCAAATTTCCAATACCAAAATTCCTCCGTGCTAATTCAGGAGCAATGTAAAAGGAAATTGCATTATGATCGCTATTCACCATATCCGGATTCACATCCCACTTCGATATCCTCCCGTCATATCCTGACGAAGCAACAGTCACGTCTATGTTAGACTCGCCATTTCTAGTTGAAAATATATTCAGGTAAATTTTGAACACTTATATGATAAAATCAGATCCTCCAAAAGAGATCCCCGAGAATCAACAACTCCACTATGCCAAAAGTTAGATTTTGCATTCAAATCAGCCGCCAAAATCAGTCCATTCTCCGCGAACCTCGAGCAAATTTTATCAATGTGATACAAAGAAATCTGAAAATCATCCGCAGGAGAGCAATATGCAGATACTAAACAGAAGGAAAATTCCATCAATGATACGGTGATACATACAATATTTGCAGAACACTCCCCAGTAATAGCAGTCATCACAATGTCCTGATTGAAAACGACTATTGCCGACCTAGGAGGGGCATCCGAGACAGCAATTACTCTACATGATGTTGGATATCCCATTACCTTGTATACAAGTCCACCCACCTGAGCAGAACAATATGGCTCCTGAATGCAAACCAGATCGAAGTTATTATCAGAGGCTGCCACTCTAATTTCATCAGCAACAGCATGAGACCGCTGTCCATTAATCTGTAGAACTTTTAAACATTTGTGATTATTAAAATTATCTGTGGTAAGTTTCGAATAATTTTTCTTACTTATAAGTTCTCCTGCCTGTCATTTCTACAGCTCTAATATATTCTGGGCATTTACTGTCTCGTACCGAGTGATCGCATCCTCGGCCTCTCCTCTTGCAATTAATACATTGCGGGGTACTATCTTTGTTAGGACACTCTGCATAAACATGACCACTATTAGCACAGTCACCACAAGACACTGTGTTGTGTGAACATATCTGAGAAGAATGGCCATAACCAAGACAACGAAAGCACTTATTCACTGTAAAAACGGTGGGATCCAAAACCTAAAAATATCCTATCATTATTAAACAAACACTTTTCAAACGTGGACTAAAATCTATGATCGAGTTTGTAACCTTAGTACCCGAACCCGAATTGAACCTGAAAGAAACTTCCTAGTTCACATTTTCTTGGGTAAAATTATAATCTTGGAAATTTTTATAAAATAAATCCTCTAAGATGTCTTCCTTGGTGAGCTCCTTGGGGACTTCATATATCAGTACAGTTGGATTTGAAAATTTAGGTTTCTCGACAGACAATTCTGCCTGCTTAAAAGATAGTATCTCAGTTATTTTACTTGCATCACCCTGGCAAGTTGTCTCAAGCAAGACTGCCTTGTTTCTTAGGAGACGAATATTTTTAATCTTCATGTTTTATTGCGTCCGTAACAGTAGATCTCACATCCTGGCTCGAGGCAATCTCAGATGGACGAAAAATAACGATGTTGTTTGGGTCAGATTGACCCCCAGGGACCCTCCGAGCCGGCCTTCCTGAATTTTCCCGACTCCCAGAGGACTCCAAAACAATAGGCTCATCCGCCTTAGCAGAACCACCAACAACGACGTCCGCAAAAGACTTCGACATAGGAGCCGAGCTCCTAGGCAACGGCTGCTTCTTCATCAATCTATCAAAATGTTCGGCACGAATCTCTAGCTCTGCCGAGCGAACTTTCAAACGATCATTATCTATTAATAGTGCTGTGGTTATAGACTCCAAATCCTCCCAGAGACCACAGATATGGTTGAAAGCTGTTTTTGTAACTTTACTCGAGTCCGAGGACATAAACTCGGTGAGGACCTTTCTCATCTTAAAACACTGTCGAATAAACTATTGATGCATCCAAGGATCCACCCAAATTTAACCCTTCAATAAAAGAGGAGCCCACTGCTGAGTCTCCCTCCTGGGTCGTATTATCATCCTTATTTTTTTCCAACTGTTCTTCCACCAAAGGGGTCCCAACTACAAGGTCCTGGACATCCAGAGAAGTGAAAGGCTCCTCCAGAAGAATCGGGGGATCAGCAACACTATCCTTATTTAGAACGTGGTCAGATGAAACCACATTTTTACTTATTTCCTTGTCCGCATGAGACCCTAACTTAGGGGTCAAAGGAATCGTCCTACCCTTAAGTGTTTTATATATTTCAGGGGATCTCTTTCTGCCAACATGGTCCGCAGACCCAGAGTCAGAGGATGAATCATCATCAGATTTGCCCCTTCCTTCTATCACCTTATCAGCTGTTTTGTATATGCTATCCTCCTAATTTTTATCCCTATCTGTTACTACTTGTTTTTTATTTTTACTTTTACTTTTATTCTTATGCTTGTCACTCTTAGTTACTCCTTTGGGTATTTTGGTAGCACTTTTACCCTTACGTTTTCTGGGGGCCTCAGGCATTCCCCCGGACTCCCCAGAAGATACTCCCTCAATATCAGAATCCTGAGTTAACTCCAAATTAGGTTCTGTGTTCATGTCTAAATAAATTCGTATTAAATAAGACAAAGACTTAAAACTTTTAATTTAAAAGAATCCTCTTCCTCCTGTAAGAAAATAACTTTATTTACTTGTTCCTCTTCTTCTTTACTGTCGTGGAAAAATATTTACTTACCAGACCCCTGGAATAAATTATCAATTCAATATGAATATAAGCTTATTTTCTATGTATACAGCTGGATGAAAAATCAGAATGAAAGTTTTGAATTTAACAAATCCTGAATTCTGTATCTCAGCTCCTCATCACCAAATGGAGCTGGAAAATATCTAGTAAAATACGTAATTGGCCTAGGAACCAACACCCAAAGATCTACTCCTCAATCTCAATAGATAAGGAGATATTAGCACTTAACGTTTTGTCAATATCAGCCCAAAACAAGCCCACCTTCAATCCAATGTTAATCTATGGAGATTTGTCCAACCATAGAAAAACTTTAAAATTAAAATGTTTTTCTTAATATACTGATTAATATGTTATAAAGGTTAGATGTAGATGGCACTATTTATGTTATGAGGTATCCTAGGATACGCAAAATGGAATTAAATCCAGGTAGCCATTTTGTCCCATGTAAAGTCTATGGGGCAATGCTAATCCTATGGGAAAATTCACAACTGATTTTGTATAATGTTAACTCTATGAGGTAATGTTTCTATATAGGTATACAATCTGTACAGCTGAAAAATTTTAAATCAACTATATTGCAGACTATATCTTATCTTAAATCAACTATATCTTTGCAGACACAAAACCCGAACCTACAAAACTTAACACCTAGACTCAACACCACATATATTTTCACTGGCACATATTTTCTTAGTTCAGGGATTGTTAAGACGCACAAATAAAACCAAAACATAGGAGCACATTTTAACATGACTTTAACACTATGAAGCAGTCCACTACAGTAGTCTTTTTTTTTTTTTTTTTTTTTTTTACACGAAGCAATTATTTTATTCTCGAATTCGCTCTGGGAGAAATGATCTTTGTTGAATTGGACACTGATGATCATCTGGCCAATTAGACGATCATCCGAGATTTGTACTACTTTCCAGAAACCCACTTCGCAAGTTTAGCGGACATCCAGCAGTTTTAAAACAGATACCGGTTGTTAGGATTTTGAAGCTTGGGGACAAATGGATCTGCAGGGGTAGGAATAGTAGTGGTTCCTCCAATTTTAGGAGCTATACGACTGGGGGGGGGTAGAGATACAAAAGATCGGGTTGTAGCAGTGGATTGGATTTATGGGGGCGTACAATTAGACTAATCTGTGTCTATAGTCCAAATTCCACTTTAGAAAGGAAACCTTTGTTTCAGGGACTGGGAAACTACATGAGGGGGTGCTGTGAGTTGTAATGGCAGAGGACTGGAACTGCATTCCTGATCCCATCACGGACAAAATTCTGGGGGGTACCCCGCATCATGGTACGGGGGGGGCTAGTGAATTAATCGAGGTTCGTACTAAATGGGACTTGGTAGACGTCTGGAGGGAAAGAAATCCGGGGAAACGAACTGCCACCAGAATAGCCAATAATATAGGAACTAGAATAGATCGCACTTATGCAAAGAGTCAGTTGAAGGATAAGATAAGAATGATACGGCATGTGAAATTTGGTGGAGATCGACAAGATTCAGGTCACATGGCAGTAATGTGGAAGGGCGATTTATTTACGAACGTTAGTCTGGGAAAAGGCTATTGGAAGCTCAACCCAGCAGTTCTGGAGAGAGAGGACTGGGACTTTACAACAGTTATTGAAAAGACAGTGGAGCAAGGTGGAAATGAGTGGGAAATGTGGGCGAAAATTAAAGAAAGTATAAAACTAGAAAGGAATAGCGAAAGCTTAAAAAGTATAAAATCATTTTAGAAAGTATAAAATCATTTTATTACTCAAAAATTAAGGAAAGAAACGAACAACGTAGAAATAGGGTGAAAGATCTCTAACAGGAAAAGAGAATTTACCAACGGTCTCAGGCGTAGATAGCAAGGTTTTTCTCCCCAGTAACTGGGGTTTTTTCGTCCAGCAAAACAGGAAAATCGACCATAGAACATACGCAATTTACAGACACAAATACGGGTTAATGTATTTAATTACGGGCAACCATAAAATAATAATTTTAATTTTTTTCCCCGTCCAACAGGCCGTACTCTGCGCCAGGAGGCTCCTCGAGAACAACTTAAGCCTTCCAACCAGAACATCACTGTCCACTGATAACATCTGCACCGCCATCAACCTATGCTTATCAAGCAGCATCTTCACCTTTGAAGGATTCAGTCTGCCAACAAGTGCATGGTATTTCTAGTAGTAGTAGTAGTAGTAATAGTGGCATGTGATGCAAGAAAGCAAGTGTATGAGCTTATGCAGCATCAGCCAAAAAAAAAAAAAAAAAAAAATCACACCATTCCCTCCAAATGCCTGTTCAGTTCCTCCTTAAATTTATTCAACCTATCAACTTCCACAACGACAGATGGAAGTTTGTTCCAGCAATTAAACACACGTTGGATAAAGGCAATTTCCGCACATCTATTCTTTTCTTAATTTGAATCTGTCTTTTCTTAATTTGAATTTATGCCCTCTTAGGTTCGTAATCTGAACAAGTGGAAGGATCCCATCAGAATTCAGCGTGCTCAACCCATTCAAAGCCTTATACACCTCAATCAGATCACCGCGCAGGTGCCTAGTCTCCAGCCACTGCAATTTGCAAAACCTAAGCCTCTCTTGGTAAGAGGATCCCTTCATTCCCCTCACCAATCTTGTTGCCCTTCTCTGTACACGCTCAAGCAAATCTACATCCTTCCTAAAATGAGGCCTCCAGACCTGTACGCAGTACTCAAGGCGTGGCCTGACCATTGCCTTATACAGAATGATAATCACCTCCTTTTCCCTGCTAGCAAAATTCCTATATATCATTGACAAAACCCCATGACCTGCCCTGGCAGCCTGTCTGCATTGCTCAGAAAACTTCATATCTGCCTGCACAATTACTCCCAGGTCTTTTTCATTTTCTACCACCTTAAGTGTGGTACCACACAGTTGGTACGTTTCTCTGGGGTTACTGCCATGGGTGCCCTTGTCAGCTCCGTAGTAGCCAACATCGCCATGGAAGATTTAGAGGAGCAGATACTCCTGAACCCACATGTACCTATTACAACATGGTGCAGATACTTTGACGATATTTTCACTGTAATACCACGTGGCTCTGAAACAGCATTACTAGAATACCTTAATTCCCTGTCTAATTTCATACAGTTTACTCTAGAGTTAGAAGTCAACGAGGCGCTCCCGTTCCTGGATGTCTTAGTGCAACGCGTAGGCCCACTTCTAGAGACTTCGGTATACCGTAAACCTATGTGGTGCAGACAATTTACAAACTACAGATCCCGCCATGCACCCAGTCATCTCAACAGCACTGCCCGCACTCTATTCTCCAGGGCTTGGAGCCATTCCAGCACCGATGCAATCAGAAGCAACGAGATTTCCCGTGTGAGGAGAGACCTGACAAAATGTGGATATCCATCCCATGTGCTAGACAGATGCCTATTACAAGCGCAAGAACTCGCATCCCACCCAAGACCCCCGAACCAAGACAGTATAAAATCCGCCTACATTCCCTACTATCCAGGCGTGTCAGGTCGGATCTCAAAAATCCTCAGAAATTACAAGATCAAATGCGTACAGTTACCCTGCAGAAACCTACGTTCGCTTGTCTCCAGTGTGAAGACCCCTGTCACACCTCTTTCACGCAGCAATGTAATATATCGTTCCACCTGCAGAGACTGTGACGGCTGCTACATAGGTGAGACATCAAGACGTCTTCAAGATCGCCTTACGGATCATGACAGAGTAATCCGGCTTGCCAAAACTGAGTAGTCCGCAGTCGGGGAGCATTTTTAGGCCACCAACCACAATCTCGATCCCAAACGTGACTTCGAAATAGTGGACCACTCGCGACACTTTCGCCATCGGGCATGGCTGGAGTCACTTAATATATTGAACAATCCGAAGACCAAAAACCACTGCAATGGGATGGGAATGCACCCCATCCTGGAGACAACCATTTTAACGCTGGATAAACGCTGGAGTAAAACAGCGCATGTCCGTGCGACAACAACAGGAAACCAGCTTGAATAACGTGACGTCACTCTCAGCTCACTGCACGCATAACTATATCAGTTGTATTCAAATTTCAATCTATTACTTGATAAAGAGACTCGTCAGCCTCGAAAGCTTCTGCTGTATATTTGTGTTATTAAATGCATTCACTGGGTTATACTGTATTTTTCTCTTCTCTTACTCAAATAAGTTTAACATAGAAACCATAGTACAAAACTGTTCCTACTAAAACTTACCGATCATCATTTCAGATAGTCAGGAGCAGAGTTCAAGAACAGGGGATACTACCACGCTTATACTTTGAAGTATGCACACGCACACACAAACACAAACAGTCGACCATGGAAACCTCATCAGAAAGTCAGCCAGATAGTCCAACAAGTATTCAGATTTATTCCAAGGACCTGATTTGGCCAGGACGACTTAGGAGTGGAGAAATCTATTCAGACATACTGTACTCAGCGAAGGAGAGGGTAAAGATATCAAAAGCACTGTATACGAATTTGGGTCAAATCCCTTCTCTATTAGGAAGCGGCACCACGATGGACGAAATGTCGGCAGCAGAATCACGCACCTCGAATGCACTAAACCTACAGGACCTACAAGCGATGATAGCTCATCAACTGACGACGACAACAACAGAAGATCCTCTCAGATAGCCAGAAATCGCAGATTTGAAGAAGCAGCAGACATAATCTGGAAGGAATCAACAGAGGAAGAAGAGGAACAGTGGAAATCCATCGTTAAAGAGTTAAACCAATTAGTGAACAGGTGCTACAACTTTTAAACGACCTGGGTGTTGAAAGGGGAAGGTGCCTTATCACTGATGAAATACAAGAGGCCGATGCTCGTATAAAATATATCCTCGATAGGGAAACTGATGGCATCGCAATAGACAACTGGTACTCCCTCATTAAATTCGGATAATTACTTCTGGCGAGTAGTGAGGTTACATCAACTGCAACTACGCTTACGTAAGATACGACCTCACCCACCAATTCAATACGAAAACAAGGAAGAGCCAGGAACTTTGAAACAGACTACAAGTTAGCATTACATAACTAACAAACTCTATAACGCCAGGGTGTTTTCCAGGCATCCCTCCAACAGCTCTCGCGATAACAACATATGGTATAACACCCGTGACCGCTACGGCTTGAAAGACTATATGCTTACGGATGCAGTGAACACAGTTGCTTTCCAAGAAGAATACAGATCACAGCGCAGCTCCCATCACCAGATGGTTCATCAAATTAACTTCCTTTCCTAGACCACAACAACTCTCTTCTCAAACAAGATGGAATGGTCTGCACAGTTCGCAAGATTACCTATGAAGATGAAGGTAATTACCAAAATGACCTAAGATCTATTTCCTAGATTTGCTGAAATCAACTGGCCCATTCTTCTTTTCATTTCTACGACTTCGTACAGACTGTCAAAAGTAAACTCATAGACTGGAAAGAAATGTCGGGAACTGTCGGTCAAGTACGTTATACAGGACAGCCATCCTGGAATAAACTCATAGAAGAAGGTGAAGTCGCGCCAGGTGAAGAAGTTGCATCTAAGCTCACATTCCTCCTCCACCAACGACACCTGAAGAGTGCGCCCAACAGTAAGAACAATTTATTTATTTTTTTATCTACAAATGATACTTCTGCTTGCGATCTGTAATTTTTATATTTATTCATGTACCTTTTATTCAAGTTATTTATTTAAAAACGTATAACTATATTTTTAAATAAATCACTGTACGTCTGTTCGTGTTTCTCAATGCACTCCCCAATGTTATTTTCATGGTTACCTTTTTCGTTAACTTCGCTTATTGTTTGTATTTTTGACGTAATTGCAAATCTTATGACCTTCTTTCATGTTTGATCCTTGGTCATCCTGTTACCCATGCCTTTCGGGATTATCATTAGATGGGTATAACCAAACGGGTAGGAGAATTGACCGAAAAACGTATGGCTGGATCTTTTAAGCAGATTTTACAAGTTGCCAAAAACAACTTGTAAAATCTGCTTAAAAGAGCAGGCCACACATAATGTAATGAAGTAAATGACTAATATTCCTTATCAAATTGCCGGAACATTTATCTATAGAAAGGAACGTCAACTCAATAGAAATGTTTTTCAGGAAAAGTAATTAATTCTCTAAAGCTTAAAAAAAAATGTATTACGTTTTGTTTTATAGTTTTATCTGTTAACAGCTCCATGACTATTGAAAAACATTACTACCAAATTAAAATACAATACGCACTATTTAGTAGTAATGACCTATAGAATTAAACAGTATTGTGTTTGAAAAGAATGTACAGAGTTTAAACATTAAATTTCTTCATTTAAGACATTAAATGAAGATACATGAGTTTAGAAAAGAGATTTTAACATCGTGTATGATCACATTAGGCTTTAATAACATCGGTAATCTCTAGGAGTGGCAATTGTAGTAATTTTTGGTAGGCGAAGACCATTTTGGTATCTTCCTCCTCTCCTCCAGTAAGACCCCTCTGCTTGAAATATGAAGTCTTGTTCTGGCTATCAATTGTTGCTCCAACCTGTTGAATTGGATTCGAATCTTGGCTCTGGAGCAGAAATGGCAGGTTCGCTACTTTTTTTCGCTCTTCAAACCAGAGTTGTATTGATTTTAATTCGTAAAGTGTAATCGTGCTGATTCAAACAGCGGTTCTTCAAAGATCTTCCAAGAGATATTCTTTGAAGAACCGCCAAGAGATTCGTAATTTAAAAAATGCTCTGTTTATATTCATCCTGAAACACGTGCCATATTATACTTTTGTTGGACAACTTGGTTACGTCAGACGTCAAGAGTTGCATTCATGGTTTCATCCATAAGAATTGGTCGACCAAGTTTACCAGCGTTATTCTTCACGTTTTGCATTGCCGTAATATCCAGTTCTACTGTTCTTTGCAGAATAGGGACAGCTAAGATACAGTGAACACCCTGCGGGGATCATTAATGAATGGAGATTTATCTGGCTTGAGAAGAAAGACCAGTTGATGAATGTACCATTCTTCTCGTTACCTGACGAATGGGTATTATACGATCTCTGGTTAGGTGTGTATCATTTTATAAAGAAAATACAGCATGGAAATATATTCCGAGTTCTTGTTCATTTTTTTAAATGGTACAGTTTTCTTCTCGATAAAACATGAAAAAGTAATTCGCCAAGCAAAATGGAAAGTGATATTACATATCCTCCAGTCAGTAGTATGAAGGCATCTTGAAGATTGTCTATTCTTAAAGCTTGAATAGGTGTGCTCGAAATTATATCAACTTTCCACTTTAATTCTTCCTCTAAAAACAAATAGTCTTCCCACTTCTTGAGAAGGCCAGCTTCTATGCTTTTCATTATCCTGAAAACAAAGAAGGTTATCGTTTAAGTGAAAGTCTATATTTGATTATTTAATTGGTTGGAAATAATAAGTTAGATTATTTATCACTGAAATGTGTCTTAAATTATTATTTTAAAAGACATGACAATGAGAACTTCGCCATATTTAGTATAATATGGGTTCTAAAGATGAAAATAATTATTTATTAAAGAGAAAATGAGGTTTATAATATAGTAAAATAATTGAAATATATTTAGAAAATAACTGAACAGTATTGGAATAAAATAATTTGATCATATGTTGTCTAACTTCTTTTTGGCCGAATTGTACTTTCCATTATTTTGACATCAAATATCATTAAATTTTAATAATATTAATTAAATCTAATAAAGCGATAAACGAAATTAGAACTTACATAACATTAAACTGTTCTTTGCAGGGGTGACTGCGATGGATGTAATATCCATATGGAGAAAAAGAAAAGGCTTCTTTACCAAGTATAAAATTTTTCCTCCCATATTTAAAACTACTTATTACGATTGTTCTATCATCGTGCATAAAGCAGTACCTTTCATGAAGTGTTTTGTATAATCCATCATAAGGGTTGCTTTGGATTGCATCATCATTCATGTGTTGGCCTATAACATGCATGTCACCATGAGGGGCATCCTAATAAACGGTAGAAATCAGTAGGATATGTAAATGATAAATATAAACTACACAATCAACATGTTGTAATCTTACTGAGTTACACACTTACTTTAAACATAGCATAAAATGCTGTGTTTCCTTCTGTGCCACAACTTATTTTATTCTTTCGAACAGCATCGGCTAACTGTGCGGTAGTGTCGATGGTCTCCCCTACTTCAGGGACAGTAAGAAATGAAAGCAGAGCTCCACTGTACGCCCCCACCACAACAAATCTAAATATCCACCAGAACATCGCTAAAACTCGAACAGCACAGCAATGAAACAACCTTCTGTTCATTCCTGAGGGTGCAATGAGACATAAATTTAAACGATCATAGGAACACTAGCACAGCTAATGATTATGTTATGAAAATTACATTCAATATCAGAAGATTTACCACACTCTAAAAAAAATTAACCGAACTGCATAAACATTGGAACATCGCGATTATATATGCAAATTAACAAGCGAGTTAATAGATTCAAAAGAAGAAGACAAAATATCAGTGAGTCTTATAAAATGCTTTTTCAGGGGTGAACAAGCAGCATATATCCTAAGAGGGACTCTATATTGTTACATTGGCTTTTATCTGGGCATCTGTATTATGCTGATCTGGGCTTTAATATTCTGAATTACCCAAAATGCTTTGAACGCTGCCTAAGTTCCAGGAATGGTTTGAATGCTACAAAACCTTAATTAAAGCATGTCCCAAAAAACGCCAATGAACTTATGATTGCCTAGTGGTTTTTATAATAGGACAATGATCTCATGCCCTAAAGATTTATTCGTAAGTGAGTTCATTATTTTATCAACCATTAATAAAGTCCCTCCTATGCATACAAATAATAACGAAATTTAGAATAATTCATGTTTTTTTTTCGTTGACGTTCAGCTCATCAAGAGTTATCTGTTGAAGTGCATCGAAGCTGATTTTAGCAGATAATAGATAACTTTTGCCAATATATTCTACGAATTTATTTATATTAAATGCGTTTAAGTGAAAATTTAACTTTTATGCGTAAAGCATATAATTTAGATCTTACCTACACCCATTAGACTTCCAAACAGCAACCAAATGGCACGACTTAAACTGGCTTTTGGAGTATCATAAAGACCAGATGAAATCAGTAAAGTTAAGTACAAGAAGAAGGATACAAGGCACACCAAAACTAAAAGAATAATCCAGAACTGAAAAAAAGAGAGTATAAAAATATTATTAATTTATAATTAATTGTGAAGAGTAATCAAACATACTGAATACCACAAAACGCATTTTGTTTTTAATCAATTTAAATGAAACCACTATTGGTCATTAAGCAATAGTGGTTTTATTAAATGATGTAGGTGTAGCTTCAAAATACTATAATCTTAAATCACATTACTCTTATAACCATGAAATGTAAAAATATATACCTGTTTTGAATACGGAGCTGCTAAAACTGGTGTCTTCAAGTAGGATCTTGGAGTTCGAGTCACGAAAACAAGACGTGAAGGCAAGTGAGGGAAAAGGTAATCAACTACTAAACACCTTTCACGTGTCAAGAGTAGTTCAATACCAAGTAAATCAGCTTCCTAGAAATGAAATTTCTTGAAAAAGTATTAATTATGAAAACATTTATAGATATAAAACATGAAACATGAATTGAAACAAAAAATCCGTATTAAAAGTAATGGGAAATACTGTATATCTTTAACCAAACGTGTGACTGAATGGAATGGAAAGGGAAGGTTTCTTGATATTGAACGTTGATGAAAGAGAGAATCATAGATTTATGTCCAAATACAGAACTTCGATTAGGTCTTTATGAATAAGCAGGTCTTTCTTCCTTAACGAGAACTCTGCTCAGTGAGAAGGTAAAATTTCTTCTCAGTTAATTTTTAAAGAAATTTCAACAGTTTAAGGATCCATAATTAAAAACTCTAGGATGAATTCTATGACCTCGAAATAGGCACAACATTTTATTTTTTCCATTTTTTTCTCTCTATTTACAGTTTATCACTAACCTTCCATCCTTCCACAGTCTTAAGAAACTGTGGAAGGATGGAAGTGACACTTTCATCCTTCCATGAGTGACACTTTTTTTTTCTTCTTGGAAAAAATAATTGAAATCCAAATGGATTCATTATTTTTATATATTTTTTCTATTAACATCATTAGCACGATTTATATTTATCTTACATATTATATGATTATCCTAAAGTGTCTCAATCTTTAACGGTTAGTTGGAATAAATAGCGAAAAGGAGGTAAAATTAAATTTTCCATTGTATATGGAGGACAACATAGCTTTAATAATTACATACCTTCAATATAAAATCCGGTAAGTTTATTGGAAATTCTCTTTATGAGGAATATCCAAAATGTACTATTTTTGGTTGCGACGCAGTATCACGCAATTTATTCTTTTCCATCTTTAAAGATTATTTGTAAAGATTTAAGAAAATTAGATAAGTTTACATTACCTGTCTGTAGATCATTCCAACCATGCCGGTTACATTTTTTCCAGAGACAAGTCCCCACTCTCCATCCTTTGGTATGTGGATCTTATATCTGCAAGGACAGATCGTTGAAAATAGGGTATTATAATTTAGAATATATAGATCCATTAAAAGAAGAACGGAAATTTTATGAAGTTATATTTTCCAAAAGATAGTGAAGAGAATTTTGTTTCTTCAGGATAAAAGTCATGGATTGAAGGTTTCTTTCATCGATCGAATAGATGGCATTTTTGAGGCTTAACTTCAAAAGCAAATGTCCCAAAAACATATTCTCTCTCTCTCTCTCTCTAGCTTCTGCTAAAGCAGTTTTCAACTGTCAGTAGTATGGAAGGGTTAGGGATAAACCAGAACTGGAAAAACAACATTGCATCTATTCTAGTTTCCCGAGAAGCCAAAAGAAATCAACCAAGAGATGTTCAGTGAAACTTATTTGAAATTCAGTTTAAGAAAATATATTTAGTCCTATCCGCAGAAATTAGGCTCGTGATTTTCAGCTGCATGCGAATCTCTTCTCAGCATGTCTTTAAGAAGGTTTCGCCAATTTGAATATCTTAAACTGTAAAGTACAGGATGAATTCTTTGAGCTCCTAGAAACACTAGCATGAACGAAACATTTTCGTGTGTTCTGCCAAAAATTCTACTGTCTATTTGTATATCAATAACTGTCCAACATTCCAAAATCTTAAGACATTTGTTGAGAGGGAGAAGCAGCATTAACCGCAAGTCCCCGATATATATTATTTGAAGTTTCAGTGGAAGGGTTAGTGATAAACACGAATCACATACGCAGATGTAGCGTTTTCTGGAAGAACATATTGCATGTGCAATACTTTTCTGAGAAATCGACCAATGATTTAATGTGTATGAATGTATCCATACACATCCGGTAGGACCATCCATGGTAAAGCCAGTCCCAGTAGTTCAGTGTTGGTATTGTAGTGTTTTGTTAGGATATATTGTTTGTATTTGACTAGCCTGTTAGCCAGAAGTCCATTTCTGCTATCCGTACATCACCACGGGCCTGATCTATTTAGCTACAAGAAAATTACTATCCCCTGATACTCCAAACCGGAGGGTGGTAAGACAGGTGGCTGAGAACCACTCCCCCTGAAGAAGAAAAATCCGTTAGATCCATCGGCCTAATCTAATAATACTGTATATACGGATGTCATTTTTACATGACTCAAGCCAAAAAAAAAGAAACCCAGACGCCATAGGAACGACTTCATTTCATAGTTTTCATAAACAGATTCACCACAGAAATATTTCAGAATTAATAAATATGAATTGGTTTCATAATGTTTTTCACGAATTCTTAGGGAACTCAAAAGACATGAATTATGAGCAAAAACGTCATTAATTGTCAAAAACGTAAAAAAAAAAAGACCCGAGTTCGAATCCTGCCAAAGAAGCGAGGAATTTTTATGGGTTTTCATAACGTTGCTAAGTCAGTCGGCCTCAGGTAAGGATAGCAGGGTTTTTCTCCCGAAAACTGGAGGTTATGGGCCATAAACAGCAAATCGACTACAGAACACACACACAGTTAACAGACTTATTATAAAAGAGCAACATGTTCTAAGTTGCTGATACGCCAAAAATCCTACAACAATAATATGCTATATGGGTTTATATGGCATTATTAAAAATAAATATTTTTATAAAAGAAAATACTATTTCCTACCTGAATTTCAACATCTGTGATAATAGTTTCACCATGCTGGAATAAGTTCCATCAAGAAGAATGTCATTTCCATTTTCATCCTTTGCTACTTGCGTAAATGGTGGGTACTGAGAAAAAAAAAGGCAAAATAATCGTAAAAATTCATTTTTCATTCATTCTTATTTATTTAATAAAAGAATAAAATCATGCCTATCTTTCCATGCCGCCATTTTTATTAACAAAATGGTAATTATAACTGCTGTTCCACCCACCAGGAGTAAAGAAACAGATGATTCCGATAGCTTGAATTGTTTAATGTGTTGAGCAAACCCACATACTTTGAGTTCGAAGACATTAAAGTTAAATAAATTAATAAACTCACCCTCTGATGTAGCAGAGTGAAATAATTTCATTCGTCCCACATCCAGGTGGACAAACCTAGGTTCGAATTCCTCAATGACACGAAGAACTTTCATTGACTCTTTTCACTTCATGCCTCAGTTAATCGGTCACAGGTTAAGACAGCAAGAAAATGTGGAAACCTGAGATTTTCTTCCAGCAAAGGCGCTAAATTGACCAGAGGACACACGCATATATACACTGTGCTGCCACTTTATTAGGTACACCTACCTAGTAGCATGCTGAGCCTCCTTTAGCCTTCAAAACAGCCTGAATTTGTTTAGGCATGGATTGAACAAGATGCTGAAAACGTTGTGCAGGAATGGAGTAACATTCAGACATGAGTGTGTCATGCTGTTCCTTGAGATTCGACGGAGGTGTAGGCCTGCAGCGAACAGCCCTTTCCAGCTCATTCCAAAGATGTTCAATAGGATTGAGATCCGCAGACTGAGCGGTCCACTGCAGCAAAGAAAAGTCATCGTCATGTTCCTGGAACCATTCCACAGTGATTCGGGCTTCATATACCAGCGCATTATCCTGCTGGAAGTAACCATCTGACTGAGGATAAACTGTCAACATGGACGGATGCACTTGGGCAGCAACGATGTTTAGGTACAATGTGGCATTCAGACATGAATCTATGTGTATCAATGGACCCAACGTGTGGCAAGAAAACATTTCCCACACCATACCACTGCCCCACCATCTTGCACAGTAGTCGTCAGATATGATGGGTCCATGGATTCATGTTATTTTCCCCGAATTCTCAGCCTTCCATCAAAATGATGCACCAGAAACTTCGACTCGTCAGACCAAGCAACTGTTTTCCAATCCTCGATAGTCCAGTGCTGGTGTTGCTGTGACCACAGAAGACGTGCTCCCTTGTTCTTCATCGATAACGAAATGCGACTAGTGGTCCGTTGCGATATTTGTTCTGCGCACCAAGGTTGTATTCTGATGTGATGTGCGACATTTTGGCCTGTCTGTTTGCTTGCACAATTTTATAGCCATCCACCTCTGACCTCTCTCTCTCATCAACAAGCGATTTTCTTCAACAAGAGTTCCCTTCACAGGATGTTCTCTGTTCGTTGTACCATTCTCGATACATCCTTGAAACTGTGGTGTTTGAAAAGTTCAAGAGAACTGCCGTTTCAGAGATACTTTGTCCAGCACGTCTTGCACCTACTACCATGCCACGTTCGAAGTCCGTTAGATCACTCCTTTTCCCCATTCTTGCTACTGTTTGTACGCTTAACTGATATGAGAAAGGTTGTTCTGCTGCATTTATGTCAACAATTGTAGTCACGTGACTTGCAACGTTGTGGGACAAACCGTTTGTGTGCACAGCAGGAATGTACCTAATAAAATGGCAGCACAGTGTATATTAGAGAATAGAAAATGAACTCCGGATGGAGGTTGGAACTATGGAAAACAAGGTAAATTAGGAGAAAATAATAAGAAAATATTAATAGTTGTGAATAACTCATATTTTAAACGTCTTCGTCAGAGATCAACAATTGAAATTATAGGAAAGACAGCAAAAAGTGGGCCTCTGTTTCAGACATGAAATATACCCTTACATACTGATGTACTAGCAAGGGAAATTTGAATTTAGCCGTAAAGCAATTTCGGCTTAAACGTCAAGATAAGGCACGGGAAGAGTGAACGTATATCGTGGCTGGCACAACAGAGGCGGAAAACAAGAAGAAAGAAAAGAGAAAAGTTAAAATAAAGGTAAACTCACTGACTCCGACGGGGCATGCAGCCAAAGTAAACTTTGTGAATCTGAAGAAGTGAGAAGCCAAAAGAACTAAGAATGTTGTTAGACATGTATATATATACTGCCCTGCCATTAATATCCGGAAACCTGCCTTTAGACAAAAAAAGAGCTTTTATTGTGCCATTTAACATTTTGTGCTAAAATATTTTGCTTTTATGACGGCCTTCAATCTTCGCGGCATATTCTCAACCAGCTTTTTATAAATGTCAGGTGATATGTTACTCCACTAGGTCTTTAAAGCAGCTACCACTTCGGCCTTGTTCTTTGGGCAATCTCGACGTTCACGTACCAGACGATCCAGTACATCCCAAAGATGCTCGATAGGGTTCAGATGAGTACTCTGGGCTGGCCAATCCAGCCCTCCAAACCCATGTCCTCCAACCCTTCTGTTACGATCCGAGCAGTATGGCGTGGCGGGTTGTCTTGCTGATACAGGTATGGGCCTTCCCTGAAGTATTGCCATAATGTGGGAAGTACGTAATTGTCCAGGCTGTCCTGGTATTGCCCAGCATTCTTGGTTTTGTCGATAACGACTAATGGACCCAAGCCAAACCATGAAAGAAGCCCCGTATCCTGACACTGCCTCCACTAAACTTCATTGTTGGAGGATACAATCTGCCCAGGATAGAAAAGAAAAATAATAGTCTTTACAAACCGATATCCACCACTATTAGTAATCAACAGAAACCGAGCAATTTGAATGGGCACTGTCAAAATGATTGGGAAGGCACTGTCAAAGTGCCTTCCCATAATAGCTTGCTCACAAACCCCCTAAGTTTTAGGTTTCCCCGCCGAAACAACAGATATGCAAGCATAATAGGAACAAGAAATATGCAGTCTTACATTAAAATTAGAAACAGAAATAGTTCGACGCTTAGAAGTAGTAACATTTCTGTTAGCAGGCTAGACCCCAATACTACCTCTTAGCAGATGGACCAACTACTATTAGAGCTAGAAATTCCAGATAGAGCTTTCAAAATAAGAATCAAACATCCCACATATTTATCATTTAGAATTGAGTTAAAGAATTGTGACCTACAACAATATCTAAATCCTGATATCTGGCCAAATGGTCTACTCGTCATGTCATTTTATGGAGCTATTGGCGTAATAAGTAATAACCTGGATCACTGCTGTTCTTAGGCCTCAAACTGATATCATTATAATGGGGGACTTTAACCTTCATGAAAAATCATGCTCACATATCTTCAAAATGCAATCTTCGCTAATGCACCTGTCAGTATACATTTTGGTCCTAGAGGGCACTCCACAACAAGAAGCCTAGCTGACACTATTGTACGCATCCAAACTGCGTTTCTAGATAAGGCACAATGCGATGTGTTTTATTTTGACATCAAAGGTGCTTTCGACAACATACATGTCAAAAAAGCTTTTGAAATACTAAAAAATCATTTTCTCGTTCACACAATGATTATTTCCAATCTTCAATGCAGCCTAAATCGCAGTCTCTTCTTCCCCCCTAGTACCGACAATATTCTCGTCATAACCTCAACAGGCATTCCCCAAGGAGCCGTTCTCTCCAGTACTATATTTTCAGCATCTCTTCAACCACTTCTACAAGAAAATCCAAATCTACTGGCATATGCCGATGATTTAAAGTTATTTATAATCTCCAAAGCCAGTGATGATATTCGCAAAGTTATCAATGATGCGAATTCACAGATTTGTGAAATCATCAAGTACCTGAAAGATCTCAATCTGAATATAAATGCAAGTAAATCAGGTCAAATTACTTATTCCCTTCAGAAACAACCCAACCACATAGAAATAAAAATTGCAGATGTCCCAATCCCAAATGTTTAAGCTCACAAAGACCTTGGAGTTGTTTTTGATAAAAAAATCTCTCCTTTAATTCCCACTATATATATGTTGCTCAAAAAGCAAAATGGTTAATCAAACAAGAAATAGCAGTGATTCAACACAGAAAAACAGTCATTAAGCATGTTCAAAGATGCATCTTTCCCATTTTCTCCTATGCTTCCGAAATCTGGTCTGTGATCCTCAAGTAACCGTCAAGAAATTCCTTGCCCTAGAATACTGGGTTCTTAGATGGCTCAATAGTAAGCTTCGTTTTCCCCGTACAATATCCAGGCAGCAGCTTTATGAAGACCTAAAAACAAAGCCTCTGCAACCGATGATCAACGAGTCTGGAGTCATGCTTCGTGCAAAGTTAATCACTTCTGCATGCGATTCACCAAACTTCAAGAAAATTCAAGAAACCAGCGATTCAAATCCAACCTCTCCAGGCTCAAACAAATGGACAGAATGTTCCCCAATGCATCCCTTCACCTCATAAATCATCACAACATTGATTGAAACAGGTTAATCAACTCTGAAGCCTACAGAAGTTAGATCTCCGATAAAATGAAGAAAAATAATCCAGCCAAGTAATTGCAACTGAGAGCCCAATATCCTGTTCTGCATTTGTTTTTTAAATTCATAACTAAAATTCCTAGTCATTGTTCATGTCTATATGAAATCTGCTATGTACATATACTCGATTATTTTATGTCGTTTCCTTTGTATTTTTACTAGCCCCTAGCCATGTGCTGTGATGGGCTTGCTGTATTTGCAATAAATGAATATTTATTTATTTATTAAAGTAGTGATCACCAGTCGCTAAATTTTCTGGAGATGAAAAACATACTTTTTTAAAACATTTTTAAAAAGGTATGTTGCAGTTTTTCGCCTCCACAAAGTTCTTGCTACTACCTCCGTATGTAAACTTATATTTCACATCAGAAACAGAGGCCCACTTTTTGCTGTCCTTCCTGTGCTTTCGATGGTTGACACCTGATGAAGATGTTGAAATCTTTCTTATTATTTTCTCCTAATTTTCAGTAGTTCCAATCTCCTTTTATATTTCATTTTGTATTCTCATCCTCTCAATTAACTTATCCATTATGGTCGTTGGATTCCTTCTGCTAAAAAATGCAGGGTCCCTGGTCCTGAAACCATATTACCATTCTTTAATAAATAGCTTTCTAACCATTCTTTCTTTACCATTCTTTAATAATTTATATTCCAGCATAAAAGTTTGAAACGAGGTTTCAGTTTTCTTAATTTTCAAAGTTTTTATTAAATTAGGACCAATTTGTTTGGCAATTTTCAATAAAAGATTTTTATCATGTATAAAAATCAAAACACTTAAATAATATTTAATAAATTTCTAGAATAGTCCAGTGAATATTATAGAAAAGTGTAGTAGACTGCTGCGTGTGTTAGAACGTTGTAGATGATTCTAGAATATTCTAGAAAGAGGGAATATTGTTTCAATAATCAAGAAGATTGCAGATAATTATAGAGCGTTTTGCAATAATATAAATTGAGGAGAAAGAACTGTAACTTATAAATTCAAACAGCTGTCATTCAAAACGTGTTTGGTGAAGGTTTGTGTTTCATAATAAGCATGGCAAGAAATAAGGAACTCAGTGTTAACAAAAGGAGACTCTTCTTAAAAACACCCAGTTTTTTGCTAATTATTCAATAAGTACTGAAAAAAAACATAGGCCTTTCATTTAAAGGTGTACAAACTACCATTCGACGATTCAACGAGACTGACAGTTTAAAGGAAAAACCACAATCAGAACGACCGCGCCAAACAACGGAAGCACAAAATAAGACCATACCACTGAATTCTAAACTCAGTCAATGGCTTACTGGAACTGAAATCCGAGCTGAGTTCAATAAAAACAGAGCAACTTCCGTGTCTTCATCCACTGTCAAACTTCGTCTTAAACAAGTAGGATTTTATGGTCTTGTAGCGGTCAGAAAACTCGAATTAAAAACGGAAAATCGAAACGGTTGGCTTCGGCTAAAAGCCATCAACATTGGATAAGTAAATACTGGAAAAAGGTACTGTGGACAAATGAATTCAAATTTTTCGATCCAAGCGTAGAGTTTATGTGAAATGATCAACTGATCATTTCACATAAACTACAGTCAAGTACGGCGGTGGTGGTTCTGATGATGATCTGGGGGTTGCTTCTGTTTTTCTAGAGTGGGAGACATCGTCAGAATTGAACGAATTTTAAGAAAAGAAGGCTATAAAAACATTCTTGAATAATACAATGTCCTCTGGACTTCACTTTGTGGAAGAAATTTTATATTACAACAGGGCAATGACCCAAAGCACAGGTCTGAGTTGTGCAGGGAACCTTTTAGCAAAAATAAACAACATGAGGGAGTATTGCAAATTATGGTATGGCCATCTTAATCGCCTGACTTAAACCAAATTAAACTTTTTAAATATCATTTCTTCTCTTGAACAAATATTACAATAATCCTTGGTTCAAACTACAGAATATACCGGTTATGCTCAGGATACTCGAGCCTATCGCGCTTATCTCTGAACAAGAGGAAAGAGTTCATGGGAAAATGTTGCTTGAACAATAAGGTAACTGGATCTGCGAAAACCTCCAATAAGAAGACCTCTAGCAGTGCGATAGATATGCGTCGACAGAGGAACACAATACATCTAAGGAAGCTGCTATGCCAACCCTTCACCCCTCTACTGATGTACAACACAGTGACTTGGGAAACAACGAAGGATGTAATTTTTTTGAAAATAACAGACGACACAAGAAATGTGATGAAAATTAAAACGATGGCCATGAACAAACAAATGACTGTATCGTGGATGGAAATGAAAAACATATGAATTCCGGAACTGTACCTGACACTGATATTCTAAATATCCTTGGTTGCGAGTCGTGTCGCGAGGGCCCACTTGACCATAACCATAGATACCGCAGTTATGCAGCAAGCCTACAAGAAGCACCGCAACCTATACATCGATTACCACAAGGACTTCGACTTCCTACCTTATAGCTGGCTAATAGAGACCCAGAAGATCTACAAGGTCAATCCGATAGTGACAAACTTCCTAGGAGCAACAATGGCGAAATGGAGTACCACCATTAAGGTCGAGAACATCACAACCTGACCAATCCTCATCAGAAGAGGAATCTTTCAGGGAGATGCTCTAAGTCCATTGTGATTCTGTCTAGCACTGACTGAACCTGCTATCCACCATGTTGTTGTTGTTATTTGGTTTTTAGCAGCATTAGTTATTAAGGCCATACTGCTCCGGGAATATGCGGTGGTCATTCCCTTGACCTTTCCGCATTCTCCGTATTTGGTGGTGACGGGCTCGCACCCTGGTCTAATCAAGAAGCGTGTACTACGAACTGCTGTTCCTTCCCACCTGGCTACGGAGGGCCCTATCCACCATGCTCAACAGTAGGAAGTACGGATATAATCTCAAAGAAGGAAGAAAGACCCTGTACACCCTCACCCACCTGATGTACATGGATGACATCAAGCTCTTACCGACAACCGATAAGCAACTCCAGCAACTACTCCGAATCACCGAAGAGTTAAACAAGGACATAAGGATAGAATTTGTTCTACACAAACGCAAGACCAATATACTGCAATAGGGAAAATTAGTCGGCCGAAACTACCAGCTTTTGAGTGGTAAAGAGATCGAAGCTATGACAGATGCAGAGACCTACAAATACCTAGGGATGATGCAGTCTCAGCAGTTAGAGCACAAGGAAATCGAAAAGTGCTGATTGAAAACTATCGTCAGAGACTCAGAAGCCTGCTGAATGCAAAATTGAATGGAGGGAACACAGTTAAAGCCATAAACACCTATGCAGCTCTAGTACTAACATACACCTTTGGGATCATAGATCGAACTAACAGTGAGCTAGAGGATATCATGCGAAAGACAAGGACAATGATGACCAAGAGCCGCCAATACCACCCGCAGCCAGCAGTGGAGAGATTAACAATAACTCGGAAAGAGGGAGGAAGGGGCAGATAGACCAAATAGAACAACAGAAAACAGCAATAGTTAGCCTGAAGGATTATTTCGAGAACAACACAGCACCACGCCACCAGGCCATAAAGGAAGATAGATAAGTGGTATACCCCACGAAACCTAGGCGAAGAGCCCCCCTCCCGCCAAGCGGCACATGAAACAAAGCTAGAACATTGGGCAAAGAAGATACTCCATGGCAGGCACTACAATGACCTCAATCAAGATTAAAGATTACATCGATAACAAAGGATTCATGCTAGTCATCCAGGAGCAGGTGATCAACACCAGAAACTATAGAAAATACATCGCCAAGGAGCCCGGAGAGTCCGATGGCACATGTCGACGATGCCACATGGCATCAGAAACGATCCAGCACATCACCTCAGGGTGCAAGGTGATCACTCAGACTGAGTACTCTCATAGACACGACCAGGTAGCTAGGATAATACATCAGAAGCTAGCAAGGAAATACGAGTTGATCGGAGAAAGTATACCGTACTCCAGGTACAAACTCCAGGCAGTACTAGAGACCCCAACCCACAAGCTGTACCGGGACTGCGCCATAATAACGGATAGGACAATCCCGCCCAAAAGACCCCACATAACCAAGAAGCAAAATTCTACCTATCTGATTGACATAGCGGTACCCAACACTGGCAACCTGCAGAAAACTCATGGGGAAAAAACAGGAAGTACGCGATCCTAAGACAGCAGATCAAAGAGATGTGGCATATGCAACAATTAACGACCATCCCGATCATCGTGTCAACCACAGGTATGGTGCCAAAGACCCTGCATAACAGCTTAGCACCAATAGGTCTCCCCGCGAATACCTACAATGAACTCCAGAAAGTCCGCATCCTGAATACTTGTACGATAGTTAGAGTTCCTCGACTAACAGTAACACACCAGACACAATAACAACCACCCTGTGTACTTGGTAGCAATACCCGTCACGAGGTGGAACCCCCAATCGGGGTTAAATAATATAAGAGCAATAATAATAATAATAATAAAATACAGCCCCATATCATTTGAATTGCAGAATATTTCACTGTGGAGATGGTTCAGTCAAGATGAAATTGTTCTGCTCTTCTTCATCTAACGGTCTGCTGGCCATCCGAAACAAGAAAGTTGAATATTGATTCATCAGAGAAAATAACACATTTCCACTGATCCTCAGACCAACTAGCATGCTCTTTTGCCCACTTGCTGGGCTTTCATTTTTCTTACATCAAAAGCGGTTTTTTTCTTGAGCGACCTGCTACTAATCCCGATGAGAAAAGGCCTCTATATACAGTAGCACTTTCCTTTACTCCTGTATCCTCCTGCCATGCTATTTTGAGATCTGTCGATGAGAATCTTCTGTTTCGGACGCACAGACGAACCAGAAATCTGTCCTGCGCTGTAGAAGATATTCGTGTACATCCTCTTCCTTTTTTTTTTCTGTTTATACTGCCAGGTTTTGATTATTTTCTTAATAAACTTGTCACTGTTCCCTTGATTACACTGAATCCTTTCAGCTATTTCATGCATAGAATGTCCCTCTGCATTCAACGCAGCAGAAGCACTTTTCCACGTGGTGATAATTGTGAAAACAGCCATTGCAATAGCACAGAATACTGGGCTCATGGCAATGCACTCTATTTATACTGCCGCTGAGGTGATGTAATCATGCATGGTACGTGACAGCATCTAAGGGAGCTTTCTAGAGATGGATGATGCAATTTGGTAATGCTAATACAAAACATAAATGATATATTGCCAAATGTCGCAGAAATTCCGTGAATTTTGCAAGTGATCCAATTTTTGAGCACCATTGTACATTAAACAAAACGAAGAAGGAAGCTATGGGAATGAAACAGAGACTAAAGGACGCAATTTACGAGATAAGTTACGTAAGTTATATTTTAGAAACCGATTTGATGGATAATATTATTCTGTAAAACGACGTTTTAATATGTAAATAATATACAAAAAAATTATGATTTTCGATCTTGGTTCTTTAATCTGAAGAGTGCCGGAATTGGTAAATTGTTGAATTATTGCTGAGAGAAAATCATTATATTACTGAAACATTCTTACATGTTGAATCGCTATATTCAAGGTCAAGTTTTCCAACGTACTGCAACTCTCTGTATGGGGGAACACAATGTCCTTGATCTTTGTGGTTACATAGACTTGCTTCCATAATGCCTGTGAATTTGTTGGAAATGGCGGATGCTTGAAATGGTGAACCTTGAATTTAACAGGTTTCTACAAGAAAACAAACCATTAAAGTTAAACTTCGGCCACTCTAACAATAGAATTATAATAGCACTTTAAATTTTGTAAATTAATTTTCTGTTTCGTTTTAAATCGATTTAGTATGATTTTTGGAGTATACACTTACTGGCCAACAAATTAGAAACCTATTTCAGCTGGCGTCAGCAGAAAGTATTAAGAATACATAGGACCAGTCCTCTAGTTCCCCACAAAGACATAATGGATTGTTGACTAAACCAAACTGAAATAATTTGGAATTAAAAGAACCATGTCCAGAAATAAAGTTGGAAGTTGTCCTGTTAGGAAAAAAAACATCTCTTAATTGTTTTGTTGGAAGCAAAAGTGACATCTTTTAGAAATATGCCAGTGACAGATCCTGTTTGGCTTGTTTGCCATCATGCCAGCCACAGAGAAAGAAGTTGCTCCCAACTGTTCCTACTTTCTTGTCTGTAATTTATAATTGAATTGCCAGTTATAGCTAAGATTGGCGTCGCTTGTACCCCTTTCCATCTATGTGGTGCCTTTATGTGCAATATAAAGGTCCAAAGGAAGCGTTCCAGCAACAACTTTGCCCACGTTTTTGGGAACTGTTCTGCAGAAACGATAACTGGCCAGAAGCATTAAGCGCTGTATGGACATAAGCTTTGCTTGGAATTTGATATTAGTTACCTTCCTGAACCAAACATAGACAGTATATGACACTATCGGCAAAAAAGACTGTTCTGTTCTATTAGGATAAAGTTTTATTATTCAGTCCTCAATCAGTTCTTGAAATCTTGAATACAGAGGCCTTGAATTTCTTAATTTTATCTGATAAATGGTTTGACTGAGGTTTGAAATAAAATTGCCATCTAAAATTCACTCCCAACGAGTGGAATTTGTTTGCCATATTTACTTTGGGAGGTCTACCATAATTTAGTTTTTTACCAAAATTCCATAAGTTTTGTCTTTGAGATTGAGATCAAAAGTTTATTTATGATGCTCCAATTAATAATATGCCAGAATGCGTGCTGTTTCATTCTTCAAGAACAATGCATGATCTACCCGTAACGCAAATTGGAGTCTGCTGACGAGGCAACTAGAGACGGCCGTGTTCAAAGCCGCTAAGTGGATTTTTCTTATTTATTGATTTGAAATTATTGTTTTTCTAAAACTTTTGATTTAAATTTAGTTGTATAACATTATTTTGTGATTTTCAGATTAATTTGGTGTATTTATTCTTTACTCGGCCTTGTAATTGCATAAAAGTATCGGTAAAGGTTTCCACGTGTTTCAACTCCGGTACCGTTCGTAATTTTCCCGCCTTTGTGATACGATAGTTTTATACCGTACTAGATAGCGTTAGTTGAACTTCGTTAGCAGTTAAATTGTACGTTTAAATAAATACATATAACGACTTAGATTACAAACGTAATATAATTAATTATATTTAACATAATAAATAACATAACATAATTAATTAATAAATTAATAGAATCATGACTCAGACCAGAGCGGCAAAGCAAAAGGCTCAAGCTAATGGAAGTGCTGTGGCTCAGAGCAGAACTGAGGGGGGCAGTTGTCCTCTGACTCACAGCCTTATAAAATGCACTGTTTGCTTGATGTTTGCAGAGCAATCGGTTACGGGACATGATACTGCCAAGGGGGATGTCTTTGTGTGTGCGCGATGCAAGGAGTGTATCGATATCAAGCAACAACTCGGCGTTCTTGTGGGCCTATATGAGAGCTTGAAGGACAGGGTAGATGCCCTCGAAAAAACTAAATTGAGGGGCCCATCAAGCTCTCAGCTGCCCACATCAACGCCAGAGCTTGCACTTGGGCATCGCGTGACACAGAGACAACCCCAAGGCAGAATACGCTGGTCCCGAAGGAACTAGTAGTTGTTGGTGACTCTATTGTCAGGGAAACGGGGAACATGCTTTGTAAAAAAGATAGGTGGAACAGGACCAGGGTATGTCTGCCAGGGGCAAAGGTTGATGACGTTGTAGAGCGAATATCATCTTTTAAGGGCACAAAAGGTGATATAGTTGTACACGTTGGCACTAATAATATTAAGAGTAGGAGACCGGCAGAATTACTTAACAAGTACAGGTCACTGTTGAACAAAAGCCGAGAATTAGGGTTGAATTTGAAAGTGTCTGCAATTCTGCCCAGACATGATAGGAGGGAGTACATGATGAGAGCCTTGTCGATCAATTCGGCCCTGGAAAGATTGTGCAAGGCTCAAGGGGTAGAATGTTTTTCAGCCTGGACTGTACTTGTTAACAGGAGAGATTGCTTCTACAGGGATGGGATACACTTAAATAGAAAGGGTGCAAGAATATTTGCTGATGCTATCGAGGCAGTGTTAGGTGGGTCGGAAAACTGCTAGCTTGGTGGGAGACAAAGACCAATAGATTGACAGTACCACTGGCAGAGGTGAAAGAGATTCTTGCACTGCTTCTATTAGAATGAGCAGAAGCCTGGAAGACAAGATGCATGGTATTTCAGAGACTGCTGGGAGCCATTGCGGTACAAGTAAACAAATGGGTTGTGTTAGGGTAGCTAAGAATAGAAACAGGCGCAGGTATACTTGCGTGTACACCAATGCTAGGAGTTTAGTAAATAAATTTGATGAATTTGAGGTATTGCTCAAAACATCAAAGGCAGATATTGTTGGGATATCAGAGACGTGGTGTCACACAGATATAAGGGATGCAGAACTGCAATTTGGGGAGTACAACGTCTACAGAAAGGATAGACAGGATAGGAAGGGGGGAGGGGTTATGCTATTAGTTAAGAAACACATAAAAACCAAAGAAGTGAAGCCAGTCGACATCGCTGGACAGTGCAGTGTTGAGTCAGTTTGGTGTGACATAAGCATTGGGAGATCAAAATTGAGAGTAGGAGTATGCTATAGGCCTAATGACTCTAATGAGTATAATAAGGAACTATACAGGGAAATAGAGTGGGCCAGTAAATCAGAGAGTCTTATAATGGGAGATTTTAATTTCCCAGATATTGACTGGAATTTGGGGGCTGGTTACTCACACACTAGCAGGGCTTTCGTGGATTTATTGGATGATTGTTTTCTACATCAGCATGTTCGGGAGGCAACTAGAGGGAGGAATACTCTTGATTTGATTATCAGCAGTGATTCTTCATGCATTAAGAATCTGCAGATAAATGAACCACTAGGTGGCAGTGATCACAGTGTGCTGAAGTGGGATTTACTGAAAGAGGTAACTACCATTAGGGGTAAAGGGAAGGGTTATTGCTTCCGTAAAGGCGACTACGATGGACTGAGACAGTATTTAAATTCTATACAGTGGGACCAACTGATGATGTTACCAACAGCAAATTCAAAATGGGAAGCATTCAAAGAATTAATCTTGGAAGCTACTAGGCTTTACATACCAACTAAGAAATATTGTTCAAGGTTTAGGCCAAAATGGATGTCAGATGAACTAATGAGGCATATGGCAGAGAAGAAAAATGCATGGGATACTTACAAATTAACACGTGACACAGAAGCCTATGATAGATACAAGTTGATATGCAACCAAGTTACAAAGGAGGTTAGGCAGGCGAAGGCAGATTACGAGAAATCCTTGGCAAGGGATGCAAAGAAAAACAGCAAAGAGTTCTTTACTTATATAAACTCTAGAAGGAAGGGGATGCATCAGATTGGTCCACTTGATATCGATGGGTCAAGTGTTGATGATCCTGCTCAGGTAGCTAACAAACTAAATGAATATTTTGCATCGACATTCACACATGAGGAGTTATTCAGCGAGGGGAATGCCAGAGGTGTATTCAACTCTAGCAGTAAGCTACAGAATCTTGAAATAACTGGGAGTAAAGTGGAGGAGAAACTGTTGAAGATAAACACAAGAAAGGCACCCGGGGTGGATGGGATCTATCCAGTTATATTAAAGGAGGCAGCAAAGGAAGTAAGCAAACCCTTAGCCATAATTATGAGAGCTTCCTTGGACTCAGGGGAGGTACCCATAGACTGGAAATGTGCAAATGTGACCCCAATTCACAAAGGAGGATCAAAGGCTGACACAAGTAATTATAGACCTGTGAGTTTAACTTCTGTTCCAGGAAAATTAATGGAGGCACTGGTTAAAGAAGCACTGCAGGATCATTTAGACAAGACTTCAGTTATAGCTCAGACACAGCATGGTTTTGTTAAGGGGAAGTCTTGCCTGACCAACTTGATTGGATATTATGATGCAGTCACAAAAGAACTGGATGCAGGGAATAACTTTGATATTATATACTTGGATCTTAGAAAGGCTTTTGGTACTGTTGCACATGGAAGACTGCTACACAAATTGGAGCAGTGTGACATTGGAAGCAAATTGCTGCTATGGATAAAGGGGTGGTTGAGGGGGAGAAGACAGAGAGTGGTAATCAATGGACACTGCTCATCGTGGACTAATGTTATTAGTGGAGTCCCTCAGGGCTCAGTGTTGGGTCCATTATTGTTTTCTGTATTTATAAATGATATTGATGATGGTATATCAAGCTTAATGTCCAAGTTTTCAGATGATACAAAGGTTGGCAGGGTTGTTAAGGACACCACTGACACTATCCTGCTGCAACAGGATCTGGAAAGGTTGAGCAGATGGGCTGAGAGGTGGCAAATGAAGTTTAACATTGACAAATGTAAAGTACTACACATGGGAAACAGCAACCCCAGAGCAACGTATCAACTCTGTGGTACTACACTGACAGTGGTAGAGAATGAAAGGGACTTGGGGGTGGTTGTGCAGGCAGATATGAAGTTCTCTGAGCAGTGCAGACAGGCTGCAAGAGTAGCTAATGGAGTATTGTCAATGATATACAGGAATTTTTCCAGCAGGGATAAGGAGGTGATTATTCCATTGTATAAGGCAATGGTCAGGCCACACCTAGAGTACTGTATACAGGTCTGGAGGCCTCATTTCAAGAAGGATGTAGAGCTGCTGGAACGAGTACAGAGAAGGGCAACAAGATTAGTGAATGGAACGAAGGGGTGCTCTTACGAAGAAAGGCTTAAGTTTTGCAAATTACAGTGTCTGGAGACTACGCACCAGCGAGGTGATCTGATAGAGGTGTATAAAGCCTTGAATGGTTTAAGCATGCTCAATGCTGATGGGATTCTTCCTCTAGCTCAGAAAAATCACCTGAGAGGGCATAAATTCAAATTGAGGAAAGACAGATGTAGGATAGACGTGAGGAAATTTGCCTTTAGCCAGCGGGTGGTTGGTTGGTGGAACAGACTTCCATCCCTTGTGGTGGAGGTTGATAGCCTAAATAAGTTTAAGGCTCAGCTGGACAGGTATTTGGAACGAACAGAGGGGTGAAGTGGAAGTGGTTTTTTTTTTGGCTGAGGGAACGAACAGAGGGGTGAAGTGGAAGTGGTTTTTTTTTTTTTTTTTTTGGCTGATGCTGCATAAGCTTGCTTTCTTGCATCAAATGCCTCTACTAATGCTAATGCTAATGCTAAAATGATTATGTCGTTGACATATGCAACTTTAAGCAATGTTCCTCTAGTCTCACAAGCCACTGGTCCAACACAGAAGTCCCAGCACAGAACTTTGTGCGCACTCTCGAGATTTAAATTTGATTAAACGGCGGACGTCTTGGGAAATTACTATATCATTCTACTATTTAAAGATGATCTTATCACATTATACAAGTGGAAGTTGCAGTTCGCAGATCTGAAAGACCTGAGGGAGCTTTCCCCCAGGTGTTTAAGCAAATCGAAAGCGCCCTAAAGTTCAATGAAAATAGACATCTTGTAGGACACATTGGAGTTCATGTAATGATTTACCAAAGTATTTATGGCATATTCGGCTGAATGGCCCTTTTTGAAACCATGTTGGTTTTCTGAACTTAAATCTTCAGATGTGATACGTTTTGAATTATTGGAGATAGAAGCCGTACAAATAATTTTCCCAATTTGGCGAATAGTGATACTGGGCGGTAAGCACGTGCATGTGACGTTAATTTCCCTGGTTTGAGTAAAATATTGATGAGAGCTACACTGGCGAGCAAACTTTAATGACCAACACTATTTTTAAAAGTTACAAGCACAAAATCTTTACTTAAGATACTCTTTACTGATGAGAGTAGATTCAGTCTCAGCAGCGATTCTGGATGTCAGCTAATCTGGAGAGGAGGTTAGCACACGGTATCAGCCCGCAAACATCACTGAAAGGGATCGATATGGCGGTCGAGGTGTTCTCGTGTGGGGAAGCGTTATCTTGGATGGACGTACACAACTCCAGATACTAGAAGGCGGTACATTAACCGGTGCACGCTACTGTACTGAGGTAATCCTTCCCCATGTGCGTCTGTTCCAAGGTGCCATTGGCTCTAAGTTCGTGTTTATGGATGATAACGCCACACCCCATCGCATTGCAGCTGTTGATATGCTTTTGGAGAGTGAGGACATTGTTCGTATGGATTGGCCTTCCCGTTCCATCGATCTAAATCCCATCGAACACATATGAGACGCCTAGCGGCACGTCCACACCCACCAGAAAATGTACACCAGCTGAAGATGGCGCTGACAGAGGAATGGACGATGTTACCGCAAGAACTTATCAACCATATTGTTCTAAGTATGAACAAGCGGCGGTGCAAAGCCTGCATCGACATTAGGGGTGGCCACATCTCCTACTGAGGACCACTTACCTTTGTTCTTTGTTCACTGAGAACTTCTTCCCTTTGTTCCATCTTTGGCAGTGATGCATCTGTATCATGGCAGCCGGTGCTACGTTGTCATTTTTGAATGAAGTCCCTCATCTGTACCGTTTTGTTTCCCCTCCTGATGTGTGAGAAAAAGATGAATGAGTTGAGTGAAAAAAAAAAACAAAAATATATATATATATATATATACATATATATATATATATATACATATATATATATATATATATATATATATATATATATAAATCTTGGAAAAAAAATTATAAAATAAGAAAAAAAAGTATTAAAAATAATAAATAAATAAAAATAATAAAAAACATAATAATAATGCAAGTAGAGTGAGAATGCAGATGATGAATGAAGTAAATGTGTGTGTCTCCCACCCCCTCGCCTGGTGGGTTCCCCCACTGCCAACTAACATATCCCACCCCCGGAGCGGGATGGGCAGCTTGACCTTCATACCGAATTCGACACTCCTTGGACATGACACCGACGAAGACATTCTGCGGCTTTGCTGCCAACACGCCATTGGCGATCTGAATTCTAACCTAGTTCCCTTTAAAACCCATCCCCAGGCAGGGGAGGGAGGAGATGGATCTGTGGCTCTTCTCCTCCCTGCCTATCCCCCATACTTCGCCTGGTGGGGCTCGTCTCTATTGACCTCTTTGGGGATGCCTACCTTATCATCCCTATTCTTCCATCTGTTTTCTCCCAGTCTTCAGTCTCCCCCCTCTCTCACTAAATCGACCGAGTACACCCTTAACAATGCCGCCAAATTCTAATCAACGTCTAAATTCTACCGGTTTCGTGTAACACATCTGTTTAGCGTTAAACCCCAACCAGCGATTTCCTAACAGCAATCCCATTAAGTATTAATGTCAAACGTATAATTTTTTATAGGTCCTAGCCACTGAAATCCCAGGAAACTAGGTGGCAGAACCTGCCAGAGCCATTTGTTGTGATACTAGATACACCTGGCTAGCCTCCACGTGGCAAGGTATGGGCAAGGTCGGCCGCACTAGGGGCCTGGCGGCCAATAAGCCGGAAAAACAATGGGCAGAACATATCACACTGCACAGACACGGCCCACACACTTTCAAGTCTCTGGCTTGACTGTGTACCGTCCTCGATACAGCGAAACACACGCGGAGATGGGAGAAATCCCAGGTGCCGTCTGACACGAACATGCTTTATACTTTATGTACCGTTTTGTTTCTGTTGTTGTGTCGGTGTTGTTTCCTTCATAATTTCTGTACCTCAAGATTTTCCTTTGGTATGTTTTTCCCACATCTAGGCCACACCAGTATATTTTCCAAACATTTGGGAATGCACTTTCGGCATAACATTTTTGTAATATATTATCTTGTGGACCAGTCGCACGGGGTCACTGTTATCACCCTGGAAGAGTTGAAGAATCTGTGATTTAGTAGCCGTGTGCCTACAAGAAGCAAAATCGAAAAGATTCCACTGGAGAAGAAAAGTGTGGTGTCAACCACTCACGAATCCATGTATCCAAACTGTCTTATTTCAGCTGGAGGTGATATCCGTCTGGTAGTACGGACCCAGTCCGCACTACCAGACGGACCCAGTCAGAAAGTCAAACCAGTTGACCTTCTCTCTCAAACGGAGTCCAACAATAATACAACCCGTTTTAAGAGGATCCGCGATTTCTGCCATCATACAGATCTGGGCGTTATTTTCGATCAAAAGCTCTCCTTTGTACCGCACATAGATCACTTTCAAATAAAGTTCTGTCGACTCCGGTGGATGATTAAACAACAACTCATGCACGTACATGATCAGGCTGTAGGGTGCAGATATATTAAGACATGTATTTATCCGGTCATACTCTATGGCGCTGAAGTCTGGACTTCAACTGCTACGACCCATCGTAGACGGATTTTCGCGGGGAAATTCTGGCTACTAAAGTAGGCCATGTGGAAATTTTGGCTTCTCCCTGCACCAAGGACCATCCAGAGATGGCGGCAGCTCTCAACATCAGACGTCTTTCTGCCATCATTCACGAGAGAAGACTCGTCTTTGCCATCAGAGGACATTAGAACCTGATCCCGGGGAACTATTCATCACTGCCATAGATTCATCACCCCATTGTTCAAACAATTCTGAAGTCATAATGTTTTTGTTTGCTTTTTTTTGTGTGATTATTATGTTGTATAATTTGTTTTATGTAAACCCCAGGCTTGTAGCCTTGAAGCGAGTTGTATACAACAATATGCCTTCTGTATATAATAGAGAGTTCTTCTTCTGGGTCCGTTGACACTGTTATAAAGTTGTGTTACCTCTAATGAACATCGTTCTGTCTCACTGGACCAACTTCACTCTGCAATACGTCATTTTTACCAGGATTGCAAAACCATCGCAATCCATGTAAAAAATCCTGGTTTCAAGCCAACAATGCCACTGTCCACCATAAAAAATATTGTATCTGAATGTTTCGAGGAACATTCCCAAGATTTCGAACATCAACCCTGGCAACTTAATTCTCCAATTGAGAATGTCTGGAATACGTTGAAAAGGTAGTTCTGCTTCGCAATTCTCTACTGACCGCAATACAGCAACCAACAAATATACCGATGAAGAATTGTCAAATCTGGAGTTATACTCCCTCAGACACTTAGGGGAACACATGCCAGACGCGTACGGCTGTAATTCGAGCAAAAGGTGACCCTAATAGATATACAATAAAGGTTTCTAATATTTGGCCATGTATTGTACATCTCTATTGCATTGCACAATTTAGTATTTGCTTGCAATGACAATCAAAGATATTTCAATACATCCACTGTCATATTAAAGTCACCCAAAAGCAACCGCATATGCCCATGCATATTATATTCACAAATTGCGTTTGTTTCTTGTTTGTTGGTTTGCCTGTTTTACTGGAAGAAAAACCTTGCTGTCCTTGCCAGAGGCCGTCTAACTCAGCGAAGATTGATACAAACCGATAAAAGTTCCGGTTTTTTCTCCAGAAAATTCGGGTTTTCCGTCCAGCAAAGAGAAAATTGACCTCAGAACACATGCAATTTACAGACAATATACACATAGCAATATGGATTTAGTCGCTTTGCTCCCAAAACCCAACAACAACTCTCTCTCTCTCTCTCTCTCTCTCTCTCTCTCTCTCTCTCTCTCTCTCTCTCTCTCTCTTGTCTCATCATTTAGAAAACAATACACAAAGACGAATATTATAAAAATATACTAGTTGATATTTTAAGAGCAAGACGCAAGATTGAGAAATATCTAAATAAGCTTACCAGTTCCTATTTACCAGTCAACACTAAAGAAAATCTAAAAGCAAATGGAAGCGTACTTGAGTTATGAAAATACAAAAAAATGGGAATTTCTGCTGGAGAATTTGTACCTATGGCGCAAAATCAAAGAAAAGAATATCTATATATCTTGTCACTTGCATGGAAATTATTTCTGAGAAGCTCTTGGATACATCGCAGTATTCGTAAATGAATACTGCATTGTATCCATGAGTTATAAACCTCAAACAATTGAAAAATGTTCTTGATGATGCTGTCAGTTAACTTTATAAAATCAACCCCAACAAACCGAAGAATATTTACCTACATATGCAAAGAAATGGATCTGTTGAACGAAAGAAAACATTGGATGCCTTTGCCGTACTCATGATCTGAAGGGAGATAAAACACCACGATGATGATTATTCCTTTTGTAATGTGAATTGAACTGGATTTTTGGAGAAGAGTAAGAACAAGACTGTTTATCAGAGCCAGGATTCCGACATGACACCAGACCCCTCACGATAACAGTACGCCAATTTGGGTATCTCCATATCATGGAGTATTTATTTAGTTATTTATTATAAGCCAATCAAAAACTATTATTTGTTCTTTGATTTACTCTTACACAACTATATTAAATGTACTTACATTCGATATATCAGGCTGGTAAGCAGTTACAAATGCAGCGTGATATATTCCCTTCAAACAAGTGTTAAATTCTTTTGAGCGATGGCTTTCATCCAGAGGATCATCCGAGAATATGTACCATCTGTTGAGAAATTTTGCCCTCCAATCAACCTACAAAATAATATAGAAATTAGCATTAGCAAAGGCACATGATGCAAGAAGGCCAGCGTATATAGCATCAGCCAAAAAAAACCACGCCCTTCTCATTTCACCCATCACTCGCTCCAAATGTTTGGCTAGTTCTGCCTTGAATCTATTTAAGCTATCAACTTCTTCAACGGCAGGTGGAAGTTTCTCCAGCAATCAACCACCCACTAGCTAAAAGCAAACTTCCGCATATCTATCTTACAACTGTCTTTCGTCAATTTGAATTTATGCCCTCTCAGGCGATTATTCTGAGCAAGAGGAAGAATCCCATCAGCATTGAGCATGATCAAATCATTTAAGGCTTTATACACCTCAATCAGATCACCTCGCAGGTGCCTAGTCTCCAGACAATGTTATTTGCAGAACTTAAGCCTTTCATTGTAAGAGCAAACCTTTGTTCCATTTACTAATCTTGTTGCCCTTCTCTGTACTCGTTCCATCAGCTCAACATCCTTTTAAAAATGAGGCTTCCAGACCTGTATACTGTACTCAAGGTGTGGCCTGACCATTACTTTATACAAGCAGATTATCACCTCCTCATCCCTGCTAGAAAAAGTTCTGTATACCATTGACAAGACACCACGAGCTACCCTTGCAGACCATTTGCACTTCTCAGAAAACTTCATATCTACCTGCACAATTACCCTCAGGTGCTTTTCACTTTCTACCACTGTCAGTGTAGTACCACACAATTGATACTTTACTCTGGGGTTACTGCTTCCCATATGAAGTACTTTACATTTGTCAATGTCAGTTGCCACCTCTCAGCCCACCTGCTCAACCTTTCTAGATCATTTCAGCAGCGTAGTGTCATTAATGTCATTAACAACCCTGCCGATCTTTGAATCAAATATTAAGCCTGATATACCATCATCAATATCATTAAAAATACAGAAAGCAACAATGGACCCAACATTGAACCCTGGGAGACTCCACTGGGGGACTCCACTGGGGGACTCCACTAATAACATTAGTCCAGGATGAGCAGTGTCCATTAATTACCATTCTCTGTCTTCTCCCACTCAACCATCCCTTTATCCATAGCAGCAATTTGCCTCAAATGCCACACTGCTCCAATTTGTGCAGCAGTCTTCCATGTGCAACAGTATCAAAAGCCTTTCTAAGATCCAAATATATAATATCAAAGTTATTCCCTGCAACCACTTCCATTGTAACCACATCATAGTATCCAGTCAAATTTGTCAGAGAAGACTCCCCCTTAACAAACCCATGCTCTGTCCGAGCTATAACTGAAGTCTTGTCTAGATGATCCTGGAATGCTTCTTTAACCGGTCCTCCATTGATTTCCCTGGAACAGAATTTAAACTAAAAGGTCTGTAATTACCCGTGTCTCCTTTTGATCCTCCTTTGTGGATTGGGGTCATATTTGCACATCTCCAGTCCATGGATACCTCCCCTGAGACCAAGGAATCTCTCATAATTATGGCTAAGGGTTTGTTTACTTCCTTGGCTGCCTTCTTTAATATAACTGGATAGAATCCATCCACCCCAGGTGCCTTTCTTAGTTTATCTTCAACAAATTGCTAAAGTTCGCCTTCCTCCGTCAAGATGCTGAAGTCTATTTCAGAAATCAGTTAAAAAAATAATTTATCCATGAGAAAACTGTGTGCACTGTTTATATCGATTATATCAACATAAACTGTGCACACAGTTTTCCGAAATAACAGTAAGAAATGCTTATTTTTCATGTGGAACAATGTTCAAAAGTTACATTTATTCTGTATACGTATTTTTCTTTGTACAATCTGAAAATCGTTTAACCAAACACTCTTCTTAGACCGTCAGCATTCCTAAAAATTACAACCATATTACACTCAAAGGATAAAAGACTGCCTTTAGAACAGTGTGATACACCAACATGTTATACACCAAATTGTCGTAGCCACCAACTGTCTTTCTTATTATTTTTTTCTTACACCGAATAGTCTACACCAGATTATCGCATAGAGCGAACTGTCATCCACCGAACTGTCGCAAAACGAATTGTCTTGTAGCGATTTGACACGGACCCGAAAGAACTTAGTTATATGATATTTCTGAAACAAAAATTGGTGTATGAATGAAAATGAATCTTTACAGAAGGGAAGTTTCTTTCCCATACTTTCCATTGAACTGAAATTCATTTTAAAAAAGCTTAAGGAGCCTTTCTGCAAAGTGTTCATGCAAAATTCAAAAATCGAAATCATATCTAGCGAAGGCAAAGATCCAAAGTTTTCTTTCTGTCTGAGATTTGAAACAAAAACATAAAATTGCTTAAGAAATATACAGTTGTATGTGATCATTTTAATTCACTTTGCTAATTAATCCGATCAATTAAATTAGGTTATATGACACACTTACTTTGTTAAGTATCTGTAGGGCTTCATTGATGTGTGCAGTATCATAAATAGCAATAAATTTCTTTACTCCAACTGTAGTTCCAGGATTGGAACTATTAAAAGGATCTGATAACTCATTCAAATACTCGATACCTTTGAGATCTTCCATTATAAAGAGAGATATTCCAGAGTCGAATAGACTTTCAGTTATGCACCGTCTGTTTGTATCACCTACAAGATAAAATCGTTTAGAAATTTAGGTTAATTAATCCCGGATTAGCTATTATTATCTATAAGAAGAACAACAGCTAACATCACAAATTGATCGCTAGCTAGCAGAATACCTATAGATGCATCCTACAGAGCTAATATCTCGTAGGTAGCAAAGTGGATATAATCATCGTTCTTTCCACACTATGTGGAAATTTCATGAGTTCAAATCCTGCCAAATGAAGACCATTTTTTGTGGTCTTTATTTGGCAGGATTGACTGACTGACTCAGTCGGTCAAAGACATTATAGATAATTGTAATATTTCGCAAACTACATAAAAAATCGTCATTTATCCTCGGTGGTACTGATACTCCAAAGGGAACAAATAGGCGAACAAAAAAGAAACAAACAAGCGAACGCATCCCAAAGACACATCAAAGTGTAAAGAAATCGTGGAATGTTTGGTCATTTGTATTAAAACAACCATCATTTTGATTGAAAAAAAATATAAAAAAAATTCCACGGGTTGAATCTCGTCAATAACCCGAGGGACGTTGATGGGCTTTTTTCAAAACGTGGTAGATTTAGTCGGTGTCAGGTGGAAACTGCATGATTTTCTCCTCCCTAAGATTCTGATTTTTCGTTTAGCAAATCGACTTAAAATACATGTAATTAACGTTGATGTAAAGATTGGCAGTTCTGTTTTTGATTGGCCCTTCAGGATGACTTAGGTTTCAAGAATTGTCTGAAAGGCAGCAGCTATGATTTAATGTAGCAAAATGCATGATCTTACACTTGGGGAATAACATTCCAAAAATAATTTACACACTTGGTGGGGGTTGCATTAAAAACAGTAGAAGAAGAAAAGGATATGGGAGTTATGATACCGGTGGACATAAATTTCTCTGAGCAGGGAAAACAAGAGCGGCCAAGAAAGTCCATGGTGTCCTGTCGATAACTGATCAAACAACAGACTGTAGAAATAAAGAGCTCATAATCCCACTTTATATGGCAATTTAATTCTGCTCTGGGAACCCTGTTTCCGATTACAGAGATCTCATCTAAAAAAATGACATTGAGCTCCTTGAAGAAGACCAAAGACGCAATGTGAGATCAGCAAAAGGAAGAAGTATGAGAAAAGCCTTCGAGTATGGGGCTACAGAACTTGTCAACCAAGCATCATAAGAGAGGGGCCTAATTGAGGTTTATAAGCGTGTGAGAGGTGTTAGTAAAAGGAATAAGTGCGGAATTTTAACTGTTATAAAGAATTCCAGAACTCGGGTTATAAATTCGAATTACAGAGGAAAACGTTTAGAGTAGATTGTAGGAAGTTTTCATTTAACCAGCGAGTTGTTCAGTACTGGAACAAGTTGCCTTCGCAAGTAGTTGAGACTGACAGTTCAAGAAATTCATAGTTCAGGCACTATAGCTAATACTAATACAGTTTACACGCATGGTATTCTGATGCCTCATTGCTGTATGAAACCTCATTATATAAACAAAAGCCAGATGGTAAAACCCTAGTAATACGCATTATTACAAACAGTATGGTTGATGAAGTGAAAACAAACACTCTGCACAGTGTAGTCTTTAGCATATTTCTTTAAAGGGTATTCTTATTCTCATTCCTTCAAATCATATTTTATTTGCCATTAAATGAAATTTAATCTGTGCTGAGACTGTAAACTTTTAGTGGAATTTGTATCCGAAAGGTCTACTCTTTCGAGTAGAACTTTTGGATACAAACAATGTGATCAATAACTTAGTATGTCACAAAGTTTTCATGTTTTGAAACCAATTTCAACAAATTTAATGAATCAGATTTATGTCCAGCGATCAATCATTTAAAAATGATTTTTCAAAAACATTCTGCTTGTTTATGGACTTTTTCACAACGGATGGAGAGTAAGTCAGTCACAGCAGTGGAATGAATCCTTTTTCCTAGGAAATCTTAGTTTTCATCCAACAAAACTTCTTAAACTGATCTTCATGGCGTTATAAAAGAAATAACAATTATAATAGAAACTGTGTTCAGAAAATTATAATATAATTATAAGTAAAAATTAATGTAAGAAATTCACCAAAACTGTCACAGTGACTGGGAGTTGAGCAGCAGCAAACAAAAGTACTTTATCAATTCAAAATTAACGGAAATAATAATTGTAGAAACTGATCGAGTTGCTAAGATAGAGATATTGAAATACCTTGATGAGTTCCATTATATAACATCAAGCTCAAGTTCATAATAAAAACATTTAAAAAACAAAATCACATTTAAGAAATCTTTAACCAGTAAAATCTTAAAAATAGTAAAATCTTTTACTATATTTTTTAAACTCTTTAACCAAATTTAAGAAAACCAAAATAAATAATTATCCTGAGAGGGATGACAAACTCGGCAAACTCGCTGTAACCACAACTGTTCTCAAAGGTAAAATCTGAATCTGACCTTTCACAGATGTCAGTAGGTGGAAATGGTTCATGAGTTTCTGAAGAGCCTTCACTACTGGCGAGTTTCCTTAATAGTCATGAAGGAACTAGCAGGAATCTACATCCATTAGCAAGGTGAAGCGTTATTATGGAAGAAACCTGTCAGACAGTCTCAATACGCTTCGCCCTTTTTGTATGGTTTATACCAGCGTGTGCCTGCAGTTGCAGACAGAAGGAATCTATTTTTTGAAGACGGGACACATTTGAATAAAGGTAGCGAAAGGATTTACCAGTATCATTGATGATATCTGAAAGGTTCAGGGAATTGCTAGTTGGTAATGAGGGCGGGACCAGGGCTTGATATATAGGTACCCGTTTATCTGTCGATATGGGTAAAAACAATGCTTGTACTTATCTCAAGTCTTGTTTCTTGCTGCAACAGCTAATATTGACAAGATGTTCTGAGATTAATGACGTTTCCCATGAACTGGAAGCTAAGGCTAGGGGAAACAAACTTAAATAACTTCAAGGAAAGTCAGGGTAGTAAATTATACGAGAACACTTAATTATGAAAAATATGACTCGATAAATCCAACGACCTCTTTCTCCAAATTGTATCGAATACAATTATTTCGAATATATTCTGTATTTCTTTGTGAGTATTTATTATAGAGGTCATTACGGATTCGTGATTTTAATATGTTATTATCTTTATATTTAGATAACCTATACTAAATCGTAAACAACGTTTCCAGTTTGATTTGATATCAGTTAATAATGAGATTTATTTTCCTAGACAATAGGTGAATAAGAGCCAGTGGAATTCATTGATTGAACTTGGAAATAATTTCCATGGTATTTGTGCAGATTAAATAAATGTTTTAACTCTGTTTATCATAAAACATAAAATATACCTTTCGTTTAAAATACTTACTAGATTTTCTGGAATGCAAGCAAATTATCTCGTAGACCAAAGAGTCTTCATTTCTACTTATTCTTTTAATTAGTTCCGAAATCGCGAGACATTTCCAGTCTGAAAAGTAGAAATAATAACATTATAGCAGCAGACTGTTCCATGATATCTTTCCAGACAAGCACAATCTGTCATCGCTAGTCACCAGAGATCTGTAGGGTATGTTTGCCTGGATACAGAGAACATTTTTGTTAAATTTTCACTCTTCTTCTATTTTTAATAATGTGAATTTAATAATCAAATTCTACTTCATGATTCATCATAAATCTGTAGATAAATATCGACTTAACTACTCACCTGTTAGTATTAAGCTTTCAGAATATGTCCCGATGAAAATTAAAGTAAACTTAAAGGCAACATACTTAAAATCAACTGTCATTTTCTCAATGGCACGGTTTTAATTCGCGGACAGATAAAGATCAGCTCCAGAGAAGTATTTTGCAATCAATAGTGACTCAAACGGAATGAAATTAATCATTTCTGGAAAGAAAAAAAAATATATAAGAATATATCTTTAAGAATATCTTATGAAAAACATTGTAATGTTCTCCTGACAGTTTCCATAGCTACTGAAAATATAATGTACACAAAAGATCACATTTGCAAAACTGCCATTAAACGTGTTTTGTATTGCATGTTGATCAACTATTTTTAGAATTCAATTCTAAAATAGAATTAAATTCTAAAACGAATTCTAAAATAGAATTCAATTCTAAAAAGAATTCTTTGTAGAATTCTTCTAATAATTTTATTTAATATTATATTTTTTTCTTATTTATGTTTATTTATTTATTAATCTTAGTTATTCATACATACGTACACTAGTCTCTAAAAGTGAAGATATAACTGTGAACAGGTATCTGGTACAAATAAACAATATGAGGCTGCAAACAGATTTGCCTAAGCTGTATTAGAGCTCAGCAGATACAATATACACTATTGCCAAGACTCCCTTACTCAAAAATATAATCTTCCTCAGGTAGTGAACTCCTGTGTAATCTTTGCTCCACAGTACACGGAGATTCTCAAGATCATAGAACAGTTAAAGAACAAGAAATCTTACGGAATTGACTGTATTACAGTAACCGAAGTAAAGAGAAATAAAGAACAGTTCACTGTTCTCTTGGTGGAGCTTATAGCACGGATGATGGCGTCAGGAGTCTATCCTACAAACTTACTTTCTTTTAAAATAATCCCTATATATAAAAAGGAACCACTTTTTAGCAACATGAAAAATAGCCAGAGTCCCTTTTGAAACGGCACGTGTTTTATTGGGACTGGCCCACGTTACCGTGGTGTGGACGAGCACCCAGAATCATCTGTCCAGGTGACTGATGCTTCTGGGAAGCCAAGAGGCCAGAACATAACAACAGAACCCACAAACATAATACACATAAACATCTGTAACGCACATATCTGGTCCATTTGTAGTGATACTGATCTTCAACAGAGATACGAGGCGGAGTTGAACAGACGTTCTAGGAGCCTCCTTTTACAAAAACATATGTCCACAGACACACACATGGTGTTGCATAAAGAGAGGTTTTTTTAGACACGTGCCACTAAAGATCGTTTTGAAGCAAGTATCATGTCGGACCTATAGGTTGAACAGTGATATGTGATTCGGTATTGCGTCAGACGGGAATTAAATGCATCGGAAACAGTTAAAGAGATCAATGAAGATGAAGCGTATGGTAATGAGTATCTTGGTAGGACGGCCATATTCAGTGTGACCGGACTTTCCAGTACAAAGTGTTTTCTCCATCAACACAATGCCAGGCCCGAAACGACTAACATTGTGCAGGCAGTGATCACTGCCATAGGTGCCAAGGTTCTGCCACATCCTCCTTATTCATCTGACAGCCCAGTGTGATTTCTTCCTATTTTCAGGTCTGAAGAAAGCTGTGAAAGTCAAGCGATTCGCGTCCGACACAGCGATGCTCACAGAGCTATAACTGAAGCACTTCGTAATCTTTCGAAAAATGCCTTCAAAAAGCATTTAATGCCTGGGTACGATGGTGGAGAAAGTGTATAAAGTTCAAGGGAGAGTATTTCGAGGAGAAATTCATGGAAGATACAGATGATGACGATTAAGATAGGATCTTGCACCAGTCCGCGAATTAAATTATCACCTCTCGTAGTTTTAAAAGTAGCGTATGAACTTTAGTACCTCTAAACGTAAGGTTCTGTGTCTAGGGAACAGAAACCCAGAATTACTTAGAAACTTGGAGAAAGTTGATTTAAAGGTGGTGCAGAACGTTAGGGGTTACGATTCAACGAGACAGGAAATTTTCTATGAAGATTTTATGCGGTATTAATCGATGTCCATATGAAGACGCAGTTAGGAGAATATTAAGAACCAAATGTCTCGGCAGAGGGGGACATAACAGATGCATATACCTTTATACCAAAACTCCAGGAAAGGGAGTTAGAGTTTGTTATCTTTCCCATTTCATCTTATTTCCAAAGAACTGTGGAAAATGCATCCACACTGCATACGTGTCTTTGAATAAATATATCATCATGTTAACTTGACGCTGAGTAAAGACCGCGAGACTTCAGTGCAGCAACTTGTGAACACAGACAACATCTGACACAATCATTAGAAGTTTGTTTTACAGTTCCCATTTTCAAAGAAGCAGGATGGCAGATATGAGCACGCGGTTAATAAATATAATTAGTGAGTGGAAAACAAGCGATTCAATAAGAAATCGGAACGATTCTACATGTATACTAGGTTGGGTAAAGTCACGTTCTTTTTTATCAGCGCCAAAAGCACAAATCTAATATAGTTTTCGATGGGTTATAATTAATTAAATTATCCTTCCTAATTACAAAATAGTTTTCGACCACAAAATAAAATTTCTTACCTGAATATTCGAATTCTCCACAAGCAATCATATTGCAGCAGATCCACAGAATCACAAGGAGAGATTTGATCATTGGAGACAAGTCATTCACCAAGCAAAAATGGGAGCAGTTCACATTGAGAGTTGTTTATCGGAGTCCAACAAAGAATAATTTCCAGCGCCTGAATACATACATCATTTTGGTGTTTGTTTTTATGATGTTGCTAGGGGGATAATACATTATTGCGATGATCAATATGAATTCTCTTGGATTATTCATTCTGAAAATATTAGAAGTCTGGGCTATTGTTGGAAGTACATAATTTCTGCTTTGTTAGTATAGAGGAATGAATAATGTAGAGGAACTAAAAAACTTTGGTTCTGAAAACCAACACATGGCAATTGCTCAAAAAAGATATTGCTGATTCCCAGAGTAATGCAAGAGACCAGTGAGTTGCTGTCATGTTCTGTTTCATTAATGACTATTTTATTGATAAAAGAACTTTACTGTTCGTCGGCATTGCTGTCTACAAGTTATTCTGGACGTAAAAATTCTATGGGAGGGGAAGTATATCTTGTCAAAAAATAATGGCATATTCTTTTGATCTGAGCGAAGTGCATCGAGCATTTCGACTGTCCATCAATAAAAAAAACAGTCCTGTGGAATATAATGGTCGAGCGAATATTAAGGTGGGAATGGAGTGTTATGGTTTGTAATAGTATGGCTTTGTTTCACTGGTCACAAAACCAATGATATCGTGCCCCACCCTCATGTACTGGATCGTGTATGTATTATTCTGGGGCAATGTTATAGAACCGAGTCCTTCGCTTTGTCCACCCTATGTCAAAAAAGCGCGATTTATGGACTCATGGTTCTTGACAAATAGAATTTGGTTACAGTCTTTTCAGCCATTGAAGAGACTCTATTTCAACCCAATTGGGTGTAATTTTGAGGAATTTGGACGCAGGGTTCGGACACGCACAAAGCAAGGAGTATTCACCGTAAAGCGGGCCGATTTACCAAACGCTTCTTTTATCAAGAATTGACAAAAGGTGTTCCACAATATATTATTGCAGTCTATAAAGTTCAAGTTCGACTAGCTTTTCAATAATGTTCTCGATAAATGCACACTGTGTTATGTGTCCCATTACGTCTGGTAACATTTAAAACGCCTCGAATTCAGCCATAATAAAATGACATTGACCTTTTCAAACTCTACAATGGATCTGTTTTTAATTTTCGCTGGCTTACCTTAAAGTGGGTGTACTATCTGACGCAATGTTCTCAGTGGAATTTGAGCCCTTTCTTCGAAATCAGTTTTGTTGATGACATTAGCATCTTCATTCTACATCAAAAACACAAGAGAAATGATAGCGGAGATGTGGGAAACTAACGGTGCCGCTGACTCTCAACGCTATTTCCACCATTACGACATCGTTATTTTAACACACCAGCTTAGTGGAATGTCTACAGAACAGAATAGAATAGAATAGAATAGAATATTTAATTGCAGCATGATATACATACAATTAGTCCCGTCACGGCATGGTGGTGCCAGGGGGTTTACAAAACATATTTACAAAAGAGGTATACTGTACATGAGAAAACCATATAAGTTACATCAGATTATTGGTAGGCAACAAAGCACAGTTTTACATTTTCAGTTCGACGAGGATTCCCTTCCTGTAATTTTTATTATTGACCACTTCTTGGAGGTCCCCGTCGATGGCTTGCAGTGAGGGCAGCATTTGCTTTGGCAGGAATCTGTCGGTTAGTACTAGCCGGTTAGGGTTTGCAAGCAGCTGTGCTGAAGACCGGAGATAAGGGGGAGGAATGCACCAAGAGCAGTGATCCCAGAAGTTCGGCTCTGTAATTTTTCCGGTGGTCATCTTGGTGGTGAACAGCAGCCTTCTTTCTCCGATGCAGGATCGGAGCCTGCGTAGTTGAAGGGCTTCTGCTAACTCCGTTGATCTGAGAGCTGGGGGAAGGTGGAGTTTGCTGTTGGCCCATTTTCGAAGCAAGAATTCGGCAGAGAATATTTTTTAACGTTGGATTCGGCAGTCGAAGCCCATATCTCTGAAGCATACAGTATTGTCGGGTAAAGGATTGATACGATGTATCTTTTTACCAGTTGTGGCTCGGTGGTGTGGAGCAGCTGTTGTTTGGCGACCCAGGGTAGTGAATTCAGCCTCGACTGTATGAGGTTTTACGTGATCGTTGAAAGATAGTTTGGTGTCAAACGCACAAAGATCCCCAGATCTTTGTGCGTTTGAACACTTGGAACTGAGGAGCCGTTAAGCACAGGCTCCAACGTTGGTGGGCTGCCCTTCAGTGAATAAATTATTTGTGACGATTTTAGGGGGTTAATTTGGAGGTTGAAAGCATTGAGGTAGTCAGCCATTTCGTGCAGTTTGCTAGTGATTTGCTGAGTGGTTTCGGCTGCCGAGTTGGATGGCGATATCCTAGTAAGGAGCTTTACATCGTCGGCATATGTGATCCAATTGCACTTGTTGGTCACAAACGGCACCATGATTGCTGAGAAGAGAATGCCAGATAGGACCCCCCCCCCCTTGAGGCATACCGGCAGTTACATGACGCATGATGGTCTTTGTTCTGATCTTTAGAACAAGGGTCCTCTTGGATAGGAGAGATTCTAGGAACCAGAGAACATCGCCGCGAAATTTAAGTAGTTTTCTAAGAGACGTAGGAGATTAGGTATATAGATGGCATCAAATGGGGAATGGATGTCAAGATATATAACTGACAATTCCTGTCTTTGTTCAAAGGCTTCTAAGATGTGCAGAGTGGTTGTCGCAAGGTTAGTTATAGTTGAACTTCCTGATATCCCATAGTGTGTTTGCTGAGCACTGTCACAGAGAATTTGATGGGTGGCAGACGGTAGCAATACTTTCTCCAGAATTTTTAGCAATACAGAGGCGCAAGCGATGGACCTATATTGGCTTGGGAGCGTCGATTGTTGGTGCTTTGGAAAGGGTCGGACAGAGTACCTGTTCCACTGGGGTGGAAAGAAATGAACTTCGAGGCACCTGTTGTATAGGTTGAGGAGTGAATCGATGATGAAGACGCTTAAACATTTGATTATGAACTGGGGGATGCCCCACCGGTGGTCGCTGTAAGAGGGAGAGTATTAATAGCCTGCATCTGTTGTTGCTTGGAAATTCGGATCGTAGTGAGACTATCAGTGGGATGAGAGCGGTTGAGGAGTGGCAGATTAGGTAGAGCTGGAGGTTGATTAGAAAATCTGGCAACGTAGTTGAGCCAGTCAACTGGGTCGATGTTACTGGAAGAACTAGCCTTTGTTCTGTAGAATGGTTTCCCTATTTTTAGGGTTCTTTGTAGGTGCTTCTTAATTGCAGCTGATTTGTTTCTGTTGAATTCGGCCCTGGCTTTGGAGAATGAAATGCGGTCTTGGACATCACCGGAATATATATCTTCATGTAAATTTGAACCTATTGATGAACCTATATCTTCATGTAAATTTGGACAACTCGGCCGTCTTTACCTTCTCTCTTCAACGTTATCTCATTTTGTAAATTCAGGATAACCAATACCATGAGTCATATAGGATTAGTATGATGATCAGGTCCTTATGATGCTTCGAATCATGTAGCACAGAAAACTACAAAAGCCATGTGGACCACGAAGCAAGGAAGAGCAAGCATAATCAATAGTAACACAAAGAACGATCGCGTCCAGCTCTGCATCTAACCTGTTCTACCGTATGGCTGCGAGATATGTCGAATGTGCTACGAACCAAATTCAAGAAATTCCTTGTCATAAAATCCTGGAACATTAGATGGCTCTGTCGGAAGCTGGGCTTTCTATTCGCAATCTTCAGAACCAATGTACAAAATGACCTCCAAGTTATACCACAAGAACTAAGAATCACGAAAGCTAACATCATCATCCTGATTAAGCTAGGTGCTCGGATAAATAGCACACAAAATCCAACCCACCAACCAAAAAGCAAGTTCTTGAGCCTACAGAGTCACCATAAATAAATGATTCTCAGATAATACGTAACTTTTTGTTCCTATCCTTCGGGACCATGAAGAGTTTTTATGTATCATTACAGCACAAATAAGATGATAAATAAAATCTACAATTGAATTTTAATTCCATTAAAGTCTCCCCTTTGAGAATAAAAAAAAATCATGGTGTTACTTTCTCACTACAGTGCAACCTACATAATCATAATCATGGTATTGTCTCTATAAAAATGAAAAATTATAACCTAAAACATCTTATGTAAATGAATTTTTTTATTAGAAATTTTATTCCAATCGCTGTGATTGGATATAAAGTTTAATACTGCACGACATTACTCGTTTACATAAAAATTCCCCAATTAAACAGAGAAATGATAAAAAATATCCTAAACTCAACAGAATAAAAGGGAACTGAAGATGGCGCAGATGAAGAACTGGAGTATCTTGTTCGTAACGTATATTTAATCCATTCGTTATCTCCTCTAAATAGAGTTCGTTGTTGAACCACTTGATATCAAGGCCAGCTTCTAGAATTTTCATAATCCTGGAAGGTAAGTAAATATTATAGAAAACAGATCGTTTATTGGAAATATATTTAATAATTATAAATATTATTTTATGAACGAATGGATGCTGTACAAGATAATGGGAATGCTTATATTTGGTTTAAAAATATTAAACCTGAGCAAAATTGGTATTTTTGAATTTGTTGGAGGATTAATAATGTTGTTGGTTTAGTTACGTTCAAAATTAATAGCAGAATCTATTTGTTTAACTCCATTTTCTTCAGAAAATGGAGTTAAATTGAATAAACAGAGAAAATGGAGTTTCTCTGTTTATTCAGATTAATTCGTATTTCGTGCGGGTAATAGCAAGAGTATCGCAAGCAAGCAGTGTGCGCTTGGATAGGTGCTGACAGAGGTTTATAGGTGTTTGATGATAGGATGCCATGTAAGCATGTTGAGATTGCGTACTGTGCCCATAATGAAGTTGAAAGGAGGCAGGATCATGGTATTGGAGTTTCTGTTTGAGGTTTGCACGGAGACCATTGGTTGCAGTGTCAAAAACAATTAATTCCGGCTCGAACACTAAAATCTTGGACAATTCTGTGGTGTTCACGCACTGACAAGCCAATAGAAATGGGATCCTCATGTTCCAGTATATTATAGGAATTAGCTTGTTACAGGAAAACAAAGTGAAAGCCACTCTTTGGAAAGGCGCAGAGTCCAGACTGTAATTCATTCATGTTAGAACAACGCAAAGCAATTTTAAAATAGTACTGGATACCGGAGAACGAGTGTAAATTTTGAAGACACTAGAAAGAGAGGAGACACTAAAATCTCTGCTAAAAAGACCACCATCACAAAGATCAACTTCAAGAATTCACGATAAATGTAAGACATATGATATTGCGTAAGATTTCTGCAAGCAAAGGGAAACTCCATCTCCACAGTGCCTAAGGAAAATTCTTAAATGGTGTTAGTGATTTGCACGACCACCTTGAAAATCTGTAAAGCGAATGCTCGTGAGACTGGATTCAGCAGCGCAAGTTAAAAACATTCTTAAAATTGCTGTCACCTCGTCCATCTTCTTTAATCCAATCACTAAACCCAACTGGGTGATCGAACCCGCATGATCTCGATCACCTTATCCCTACGTTCGCCTGATTTAACCCTACTCGACTTCTACTTGTGGGGGCTGCCTGATGGATATGGTGTACGGTTGAAAACCAGCCACTTTTAAACAATTAAAGGATGAAATTACACAAGAGCTTGCAGCAATCCCTTGCTTAAAATTACCAAGGAAAACACGGATCCGTCTTCAATATCAAAAAGTACTTCTTCTCGAAAGCTACTGTTCCTCCGCCATGGATCTTGAATGAGTCTTTCTTGAACGACCCTAAAATAAACCACTCCCGTCGAAACTTTATTGATGATATCAAGGTTATTGGGAAGATGAAAAATCGCTTCGTTATGCGGGACACAACTTTTACAGGCAGACAGTTTATTTGAATTTTTTAAAAAATAATGATATTCAACATATCTATGTGGTATTTACTCACGTGATGCTAAATGTCTCCTTGCATGGATGACAATGCTGAATGTACATTCCTCTTGCCAATGAACAGAAACTATTTTTTGCCACGATGAACTTTTCTTTATTATACGCTGTTAGCAGGAAGCGCATTGCTATGTCTGTTCCAATATAAGCGTAATCTTCTTGCAGGGTTTTATTCATACCTTCTGCATTGCTCTCAACTAATGACGATGGGAATTCCTTTATATATTTTCCGATTACACTGAATGTGCCACTCTTCGCATGCTAATAAAAAAAGCAACATTATTGTTAATGATAATATTATGATTATTATCACATTTTCTTGTTATTAAACAATACATTTTTTATTTCAATATAAAAATCATTAGTTCTTTGTGTTGCTTCATATTTTTCTTAATAATCAACCAAGAACAATTTCGAAAACAAAATTGCAAGACGTACTCTTAAAAAATAGTGTTTGATTGATTTTTGACTCAGGCTTATTAACTGTTAGCAAAGATATACTGTCCCACAAAAAAAACAGGATAATCCTCAAAGAATACACCCAGGTTGAAGGGTCAGTACACTGATTCTTCAAACTCTTCCAACTTCAGAGAGTTAGATTACTGTCTCAAGCAACCTCTTTTTTCCTGGTGTTGAATCACCAGAGATAAATAAAATATTTTGTTAATTGATACGAATAATAAACAATGTGATTGACAGAACAATTTCTAACGATCTTCAAAATTTGCCTTTCCACATTTCAAATTACGCAGTTTAAAAAATAAAACTAAATATCTAAGTGGACATAATAAACAGAGGGTGGTCCACCCTTGCGTGGACACTAGAACAATATTGTTCGTGATCCGTGAGGCTCTATTGAGTACATTTGCGTGATACTGAGTTAGAATGATACCAGCCTAATCAGAATTAAAGAGATCCAACCCTAAATGCGGTGAAATATACCTTAATGAGATTATAACTCGCTGTATTCTTCATGACGCCGCATGCGGTCCTCCTGCGGTTAACTGATTCCATCAGTTCTTCAACGGTGTCAATGGCCACTTCATGTTCTACAACCATGCTCGACAACAGCGCACTGCCATATGCTGCTACAATCACAACGACTGTCATTCTCCAAAACCCATAAAATATCTTGAATGACGGATAAACGAACATTCTACTGTTTGTTCCTGTTACGATGGGAAATAATTATTAATATTAATATTTGTAATTAAGTAAACCATAAAACAGAACAATTATATAACTTTATTGGATCAGTTACCTAAGTATAGAGAAACTTATAGAAGATTCTCTGGCTCATAGGAAGATATATGTTCAACTGAATCTAAGACAAAAAATCACTCATTATCCATTGCGATTACTACTTATGAGTATAACGGATGAGCACTGTATATTAATTCGTGAACTAACGCAAATATTTAAGATGTTATCTTTAATTCGCAGGTGGAATTCTGCGGTCTGAAGTTTGAAACGCATATCAAAATCTCTATTAAGATTTAGGCACAAATAGCACTGGTATTTTTAGATTTCCGACATGCGATCATTTAGCACAATGGACATAAGGGAACCATAGAAAATTTAACTGTGTGAGGTTCTTGGAACTTGATGACAACTTGTCTGCTCTGTAGTATGTAATTCCTGGCCAGGAAGACCTTCATACAACCAGCTAAAGTGGAGTTGTGCTGCAATCTGCTGAATCTTAAACGGACTTATCACTAAGTGATGTTTCGCAATAAGTGAATATATCTTCGGCATTTTCTATTCCTTTCATGGAAGATTTATGGTCCCAGCAGCGCCTTTTAGGATAGTTTGGTGAAGACCACTTTAAGAATTGTCCCGTTTCCAGTATTCTTGAAAGTTATCCATTATTTAAAGCCTCATAAACATCACATCGAAAGATTAACTTTCAAAGGTTTATAATTATGAAATTTGTGGTATTGCGATATCGGATATCTCTGAAGTTTTTTTTAAAGGCAATCTTTCCAGTAGATCGTCGTGGCCTTGCTGTTATCTTGAAAAGTTCATCAGAAATGTTTACAGAAATAGTTGAAATTCTTGGGTAACCCTCTCTGTTGTGGAATGTTCAATACATTCCACAACAGAGAGTTGTACAATTTGCGGCTTATTAGGATGACATTGTTGTAATTCCTTAGCTGATTTGGCTAGGGTCAGATGCACTGAAATGGATATTGATCCATTTTACTGTGGAGTGAAACCGATTTTCATATTGGCTGCTGCTTGCAAGAATAAAACAGTTAAAGATAAATTCCCTACACGACTGTTAGACTATATTTATGTATAATGGTTGGACTTGGACCGAGATTCATTTTTCTGAGGCATATAAACAAAATAATGAACTTCTTGAATTAAAACAAGTATTGAATTTCTTACCTTGTGAGAGAAAACTTTCTAATATAAACCAAATAACTTTCATCATGCTGAATTTTGCCCCACAATATAGCTGTGATGAAATCATCAAGACAACGTACGCACAAATAGCGACGAAAATGCTACATACTCCTAATGCTAACCAAAGCTAAAAGAAAATAGAAAGAATCCGAGTTAAAATGCATGATGTCCTAACGTAATGAATGAAAGGTGCCATGTTTAAAACTTCATGATAGAAGAAGGGAAACAAATTAAATTTTCACCTCCAAAGAAAATGGACGTTCCACTCCGATGGGTTTCAATCGAGAACTTGGAGCTCTTGTCACAAAGCCCATTTGGGAACTGTAAATCGGTTGTATTATATCCACGAACAAGGATCTTACGTGGGTGTAAGTCATAACGTACGCTGTTATATCCGCCACCTATTAAAACCATGTAGATTGGTGTTAGAATTATTCAGAATACAGATGTATCTAACTCAAGTAAAAAAAAAAAAAAAAAATTCTTGAATAAAATATTTAAATAGAATTCGTACTTATTCGTTTAATTTGGGTTGTTTACTATTCTAGCTGTTTTGTGATAAAGGACCATTCATGTACCAGCACGATAATGCTCTATCCAAAATGGAGAGCAATAAATAAAATTGTTTGAGGGAAAGGTTGTCCAGGAACGCTCCTAGTTGGCCCAGAGCACAGATCTAATCCGATCGAACACATTTCGGATGAACTACTAACTGGATCGGGAAGTGACCAAATTGGCAGTTGCAGTGAACGAGGAATGGACACAAATTTCCGTTGCTTGCTGGAACTAACTGGTTGAAGAGAGTTCCATTATCTACCAGTTCTGTACAAGCCTACAACGTTAGACTTACACCTTATAAAATGTGTTCATTAACTGTTTAAAAATAATGTTTTCCAAATGACCGTATCCAGATACTTTTGATAGGACAGTGTCTATTTAGAAAAAGTCCTGAAATCTAAAATACGCTTTGTACTGATAGTCGTTTTGTTTTTAATATCGAAATGCCGCGGCTGTTTTAACTCATAAACCTCTATAAATATTTGCCTTTATAACTGGACAATAAAATGTCAATATTACCTGTGAGTAAACGAGGCCAGCTGTTCCAACGAAAGTTCTATTAATTACACGACCGTATTCTCCATCTTCAGTGGCCTTCACTGATATTCTGTAAAAAATAATATTAAAATAGAAATGAAAAGACACTGAACCGTAATACAAAAATCAGTATGGTTCAGGAAACTAGAACTATAACTATACATGGTGGCATAGTATTTAGGGTCAGGCGCCACCGGTTTCCCATATCTGCGTCATATATACTTCGTGATGGAATTCATTCAGAACTACTGCACAGCCAGAAAAAGTGTAATGTTTGGTTTATGTACTATTGTGCTTTCTTCTGTTGTTGTGTCTCTGGTTGATTGGCCGCGGGGCCCCTATTGGGACCCTATGTTGCCTGCCACAACCACTGGGAGGTGAGCCAGGCTGCCCATTATACTCTGTCTGGCCTCCGCCAGGGTCGCCTGAGCTTCCTGACAGAGGCCATAAAAAAAAAGGTTGTTTTTATGGAGTAAGAAGGAGAAGAGGTCAGAATGTGGGGAACAGTAGTTGGAGTGGACCAAAAGGGAAGGCAGTCCACTCTAAGTTAGATGAAGGTAGGGGATGGAGAAGGGAGTGAAAGTCACAGGAGCAGGTGCTCCTGTGTGAGTGCTTTTCTCTCTCTGAATAACCTGCACTCTGAGGAGTGCTAGCATGAATCCTATCTACCCTTATCGGGTTAGCAGGGCAACTTGCCTTTGAAGTCATGCAAGCACCCAGGGTGCTTGCGTTATTCACACCAGATGGAGGCTCCGCAGCACAAGATTGGGACATATACTACCTTATATATTAATGATAGCGCTTTATTCTTTAGGCCTTAATCCGCTCTACTAATCCGCCTTATCATTGCAGTGTATTTTCAGATTTTAGCTGACAGGTATTTTAAGTGTGGGTGGAAGGATACAGGCCCAGATACTTGGAGACGGATCGGGGTGTTCTTAATTTTCATCACTGGTGCCCTTCGGATTTGGAGCTTTCCTTTTAGAAGGATTGACTTTGTTTTTTGACTGGAGATTTATTTTATTTTATTTTATTTTATTAATAACAAGATACACAACAGGTAACCATTAACAGTGTAGCTGAGATCAGATCAATAAACATAATAACAATAATATGAAATCCAACAGGACGATAAACATTGATACAGATTCAAACAATGAAAGCATATGTACAAACGAGGTAAGTTAAGTTACCGGTAAAACAAGTAATAATTAATCCGTTAGAGAATAGAAAAATAATATAACAAATAAAAAGCTACAATAATTAGATGTGAGCTAGTCACTTTGCAGTTTAAGTGAAGAGGCAAACTTGTGGATGGAGTTCATCAGTGATTGGGTGTTGTCAAAGAAGTCAATGCGAGAGTCATTTGCTGATTTTCTGATTCTGTTCAGTGGACTGAACTTCATTAAGTCCGTGTTGGCAGAGTCAAGGTGAAACGGTGTAAGGTTCCTGACTTGTCTACAGGGAGCATTGAAGTTTATTTTACTCAGGATGTCAGATGATTCATAAATTCCAGTGATTACTTTGGCTAGGAGGGCGATGTCAGCAGTAACTCTTCTAGTGCACAGAGGCCTCAGATGAAAGTAATCACACAGCGATTCATAATACGCTGAGTGATAGAATAGAGGATTGCGGTACGTAAGGTAACGGACAAAGTTTTTTTGGACTGCTTCAATTTTGTTAGTTAAAGTCTTTGTGTGAGGATTCCAGATGGGTGAACTGAATTCAAGGATCGGCAGAACAATAGTTTTATAGAGGATAACCGCATATCTGTAGCTTTTGAACTTGTATGTGTTCCGTTTGATGAATCCCAGTGTTTTGAATGCTTTGCTGGTGATTTTAAGGACATGGGCATCGAATTTAGCACTGCTGGAAAAGAGAACCCCCAAGTCGTTAACTTGGTCACACCTTTCGATGATCACAGAGTTAACAGTGTACTCCGTATTCATTAGTTGTGGAGATCTGCAAGATGAGAAAGAGATTACTTTGCACTTCGAGGGGTTAGCAGACAAGCCATTCAGAGATAGCCACAGAGAGAATTTATTGAGAGCACATTGAAGCTGTTGAGAATCGGTAGTCTCCTTCACTGCTGAGTAGATCTTAAGATCATCTGCATAGAGAGCAACTTGAACATTGGAGGTGTAGATGAAAGAAGAAAGATCATTTATGAAAACAATGAAGAGAAGAGGACCTAAGGGAGAGCCTTGTGGTACTCCACTTAGTGGTATAAAACAGTCTGAGTTCACTTGATCTATGATAACGCTCAAGGAACGATGCGTAATATAGCTGCGTAGCCATGAGAGCAAAGGGTCACGGATACCATATAGCTTAAGTTTTTCCAGAAGTTGTTCGTGCGGGACTTTATCAAATGCCTTGGATATGTCTGTGTAGACTGCATCAACTTGTAGGTGGTTATCAAGAGCTTCCGAGGTGTATTGCCAGAAAGGAAGTAAATTTGTGACTACTGACTTGCCACTGCAGAAACCATGTTGATTCTGATCGATAAAAGGCTTGAAGAATTCGAAGAGATGTTTGTGCACTGCTGTGTCGAAGAGTTTAGCCAGGCTGTTTTGCAAGGTTATGGGTCTGTAATCGCATACGTCATTTTTATCACCTTTTTTGAAAATAGGAACTATATTGACCTGCTTAAAGTGCTTAGGATACTTCCCCAGCCTGAGAGACAGGTTGAAGATCCGCAGTATGAGGGGTTTCAATGTAGTGACAGTCCTTTTCCAAAATAAGCCTGGAATGTCATCTGGGCCTCTAGTATAGTCATTTCTCATGCTTTGTAATGCCGAATTTAAATCTTCATCAGTGATAAAGAGATTAATGAGGATATCATCTTTAACAGGTGTGAAGTCAGGAAATGAGGCAGGTCTCAATGTATCATTTGTTTGAATTCTAGAAAAGTGTTTGGCAAACTCTTGAGCAATACTGAATTCGTCAGATAAGAGAATTCCATCTGCGTTACGGAGTTGTAACTTTCTACTGGTTATGTTCTTATGCTTCAGGAAATTCCAGAATGGTTTGATATCTCTGTGAGTAAGCAGACTATCCTGAACTGACTCTGTATACATGTTGTAGGAGTTTAATATGAGAGTTTTCACTTCTTTGCGGAGTTGGCTGAATATTTCATAGTATTGACAGTCACCTGTTTGCTTATACTTGTTTCTGTAGAATTCTTTGGATTTAATTTTACGTATTAGTTCACTGTTATACCAGTGCGGGTAGGTAGAGCGTGCGGTAAGATGGGATTGAGGAACAATGTCAGATATAACTGAATGGACACAGTTAATCAGGTTGTTGGTGAGCACATCGATGTCATCCATAGCGTCAGCGAGCTGCTTGTCTACGTTTCTTAGAGCTAGGTTGAGCAGAGGCCAGTCAGCCTTTCTGAAATTGAATCGAGGAGTACGGGAGCTGCATTTGAAGTTATGAGAAGTCACTGTGATGTCAAAAGTAATTGGTGAATGATCCGAGTGAAATATGGGGTTGTCGGTGTGAACATCTATATGAGTAGAGGAAAATATTAGGTCGAGGTAGGCATTTTCTCTGGTTGGAAAGTTGCAAATTTGTTCCAGACCATAGCTGTGAAGCATATTAAAGAGAGCCCTAGTCTGCAGTGATGGAGAAGAAGATCCTAAATTGGCCATTTGACGGTTAAAGTCACCCAAAACCATTGCTATATCGGCAGATTGAATTAGTGGGAAGATAGATTCCAGCGAGCTTTCTAAGTACTGGAGGTCTATATTAGTTAAGGGAGGTGGAAAATAAAGCAATACTATTAAAAATTTTAACTTGCCAAGATGAAAAAGGCAGTATACTGATTCAATATTTGTGAAATTTGATGCAATTTCACAGAGTATATGGTTAGAATGTATAATAGCTACTCCGCCTCCACGAGATCCTCTGTCCTTTCTATATATTGTATATTGTCCATCTATAATCTCCTGATCATTAATATTTATGGAGAGCCAGGTTTCAGTGAGCAGGTAAATGTCGTAAATATGTGAGCCTTGGATTGCTCTGAAGTGGTTTAGGTTGCTAATTATACTCCTGCAATTCTGAAGGTAAACACTGAACAGTTGGGATCTGGGGATTCTATGACGAGAGGAGAACGTAGTATGTGTAGATAGCAGGGTATCTGATTGCTATGCCGGTGGAGAGAAGATTTTGGACTCCCTTGATGGTCTGTCCGTGAAGCGTTTTACTAGAGCCCCTGATAAAAGGGATCTTAGATTCAGCACTTTTTCTGTTTGTGATGGAAGGCATGTTATTATAAAAGATGAGTAGGCGGGACATCGTGTCTTCAGAGAACGGACATCTACTCTGAAACCATATTCTTCTTTAATTAGGTTGATAAGATCTTCAGATTTAGTGGCGGGTCCAAGTCTAGAAAGAAAAATTCGGTCTTTTGTGGGAATAATTGTGATATTATACTTGTGTTTGAGTAACTGAGATTTTTCTGCAGTAGTTACATTCTGTGTTTGATGAGTTATGGCTGGAAGCTTGGAGAAAGTATCTTGAGATATAGATGCTTTAATATTTTCTGACGGTTTGTTCTGTTTTGATCTTTGGTGTGATATTTGAGACTGGCAATCAGAAACAGGTTTACTCGCTGTGGCGGCAGATCTACAGACAGGTTTGCAGACCTCATTAGATGTGGCAGCAGTTATTTTTGCATATGTTGCCTTAACTGATGTTGAAGAGGATTCCGCTTGGTGACTCTGAGCTTGTGAAATAGAGGTACAGACAGAACTGTTCCGTAGAGGAGAGTAGGTGGGAGGAGTGGTTCTATTTACATCAGAAGAATCATCTAACAGAGTCTGTTTGGCAATAAATTGCTCAGTTGAATGACTTGAGTCATGAATGTTAGCAGGCTTGGGCAAATTAATATTTGCAGCAGTAGAAGTATTGAGGCCGGTGGAAGGTGAAGATCTGGTCTCAATACTGAGGGCATCGTCAGTTAATGAAGAATTCGTATTCACTTTGAGCCCATTGGTTTCGAGAGTAGGTTCAGAATTCTTCCTAGCTTCCCTTAAGTGGCAAGACATAATTGATGTGAGATTTTTAATTTGGGCGTTAATGTCAGAAATTTCAGCCTGTTGATTAGTTAATATTGTTTTTATACCACAGATCTCCGTGGATAGCTCTCTGTTTCCTTCATTGAGTGTATTAGAATCCAGGAGAATTTCAGAGTTTGCAGTATGAGGTGCGCTGATTAGATGAGTTTGAATGAGGATTTTCTGCATAGTGTTAAAGAGTAGTTCCTGGAATTCAGTTGATTGCAGAATACCAAAGGTTGGATTCAGAGTTTCCGTAGGGAAGGAGTTAGCGCTGAGATCTTCTGACAGCACAGATATATGTGTTTGAGTTGATGCATCTGAGATTTGATGCGACCCCAAAGACAACAAAGAAGGATTAGAGGCTTCATCCATGTACGATTCAGAGTCGGTATTTTTAGTTATTGGCATGATATTTGTCTCAAATGTACTAGTACGGCATTTCAACTTTGTTAGCGGAAGAGGAGGAAAGTGACTCAGATTCCGTGCTGTTTGGCGTTGCAACAGTTATAGGGCTTTTCTGAGAATTTCTGAGTCGACATCTATCACAACAGAATGATTTCCGCCGACTTTTATTTAATTTTTTAAGGTCAGAATGTGTACAGTCATTGCATATTAATTGTTTGCACTCAATACATTGGACAATGGGGTCAGAGCTTGTCCCACAGATGGTGCAGACGCTAGAATTTTGACAGGAGGTAGTATTTGTCATATTGAATTCAGTTGTTGTAGTGTTACTAGATAATTTAATATCACCACAGTTGTGGTTTAGCAAGCAATTGGCACTGTGACCTGCCGGTCGCCTTAGTTGCCCTGCAGTGAAATCCACAGGGAGCAGGGGTCTAAGTAGGGAGGGAAGAACAGAGCGGCTAGGCAATACTCTAATGCCTGGTCAAGGTCAAGTGTCTGTTGGACACATGTATAAGTTGAACTACAAGATAATGGCTGAAAGCGCTTGTATGGAGTAGCAGAATGAACATGCAGAAATTCATTTTATACTTATCTGTTGTCCGTTCAAATAATAAAGTACTTGCACCTGGCAATCCAAGGGCCTATCTTTATGTGGTGGCACTAATAGGAACTTAATACTTTAAATAAAAAACACACAAAACAAGAAAAGTTTACGGAGCATATCATACAGACAGCCGGACACAATCATCCCCCCTAGCGGATATTTGCGCATGGCAATCCAGTCTTGCAGTTTTCACAGTGTAAAGTTGGCTCGTACTTCCAATGTGGCTCTTGTACCAGAATGAACAACCAGTACGAGATCATCGACAAAGGCCAGGGGTTGGACCTCACCGAGATCCATCCCCAGGAACTCGTCCAAGACGACGGAACAAAGAAATGGCCCAAGGACAGAGCCCTGAGCCTGGTTGAAGAATCTCATGACATAATTTGTTTAGTTGAAACATGGATGCAGGAAGTTTTCCTACTGCCGAAAAATATAAACTACACGCCATACACGACATCTAGGATTAACTGAAGAGGTGGAGGGTCAGCAATTATTTTAAAATCCGACATTAAAGTTATTAACACCTACAGCTCCTGTTCCTACAACTTTGAAGGAATTTCTCTTCTGATCCAAGTTAAAGATTCACTGCTTCAAATTTATAATATTTATATTGCGCCTGAACCTACTGATGATATTATTAATGAAGAAATAACCTGCATCAACACTGTTCATAAGTCTCAATCTAACATAATTGCTGTCCGATCTAACATAACGTGCTGTCCGACTGCTTATTATTTCTAGGAGCCAAAAAAATCACCGTCCCTGTTACAAGAGGTAATCAAGCGCTTGATCTTGTTTACTCTAATCTTTAACTTGAAGAAAAACGTAGCAGCAATATTACATTTAGATCTGACCACAAAAGTATAGAACTGTAAGCAGCAATTTGCTGTGGGAATCATCGCCCCCCCCCTCAAGAAATCGCCAGAAGAATATCATCAATTAAATTCCTTCCGAAAGAAAAGTTTTTACACCTCTTGAAATATTACCCATGGGATTCTCTCAAAAATATACCTATTCAGGACGCCACGTTTCTACTAATAAAATGGTTGAATCAATTAAAAACATAGTCACATCCAAACTCGTAAGACTTTCTTTTCAATCCAAACCGTGGTTCAAATCCCATCTAAAAACCATACTTTAAAAGGAAACAAAAGTGGAAGAAGTACGACACTTCATTAGCATACTTAAGCATAAAAAGAGCAGATCAGATCATCGTTTCAGCTCAAAAAAATTTCAGGCGTACAAAAATTATTTAATGTTCAGGCTCAAGCATAATAAAAGAGCCCTTTCTTCAAAAACAAGAGCTACCTTGCAGCATGATCAGGCTTTAGAATGGATAAAATTCAATATATGGAAACATGCAATTTTGACATCTGCACTGAAGATATGCAAAACAGATTTAAAGAATTCAATTCTTATAAACACACAAATATCGTGCAACATGAAATGCTTCCAGTCCATTTCATGCTTCATGAAATGCTTCTAGTCAAGCCCTGCTAATCAACCAACTTGTAAACAAGAATGCAGTTCAGAAAATTATTAACCAATTATGAATTGACAGTGGTGAAGGCATTGACGACATCTTTAGTTTTATTATTAAAATGTCCAGTGCATTCATCATTGATTCTTTAGTTCATATTATTTCCAGTTGCATCTCCCAGCCATTCCTTCCAAGACTATGGAACACTTTTAGAATTACCCTGATTCCAAAACAGGCTAGTAGTAATAACCATATAAGCTATCGTCCAATTGCTGTATCGTCAATAATCGTTAAAATTATTGATAAGAACATGCTATCATATCTTCAGGATGCGATCTTCGCTAGTGCACCTGTCAACATGCATTTTGGTCCTACAGGGCGCCCCACAAAAACAAGCCAAGCTGACATCATTGTGCGCATCCCAACTGGGTTTCAAGATAAAGCACAATGCGATGTCTTTTACTTAGACATCAAAGGTGCATTCGACAACATTGATTACAAGAAAGCCATTGAAATACTGAAAAATCATTTCCTCTTTGAACAATGGTTATATCCTATCTACAACAGTACAGCCTAAATCACAGAAATCTCATCTTCCGCACTAATATTGATAATATTCTGGTCACAACCACAACAGGCATTCTTCAAGGAGGAATGCCTGTTGTCTCTCTCAGAATTTCTATTTTCAGCATCTCTACAACCACTTCTACAAGAAAATCCAAATCTGCTGGCTTCTGTCGATGATTTAAAGTTATTTATTATTTTCAAATCCTGTGATGATATTTCCAAGGTTTAGCCATTATGCGAATTTACAGATGTGGGGAATCATGAAGTATCTGAAGAATCCCAATCTGACTATAAATACAAACAAATCTGCTCAATCCTTACAGAAACAACCAAACCACATAGAAATTAAAATTGCAGATGTTTCAATTCTAAATGTATAAGCTCACAAAGACCTAGGAGTTGTTTTTGACAAAAATCTTTCCTTTAATTCTCAATATGTCACGTTAAAAAGAGCTTTCGTCTTTTTAACAAATACGTTAGTGATGCTACGCATAATTGGAACCAATTCTATTTTTCACAATTTAGGAATTTATATATTATTTTTTATATAAAATCACTAAACAGCGAATATTACAGAGATTTTATGCGCTAGTATGACATTGAGTTTAATATTTTATGCAACAACATTTCATTTGTCTTAAATCAAGAAATATTTGATAATATTTTATTTGCCTTAAATTAAGTTTTAAAAGATATTTCATCTGCCTCTTCAAACTATACACAGAACAAATCGGAATAACATTTTACTTACTTAAAGTTCATTATCTCCGATAGTGTCCTGATTAAATGCGAGTAAACTCCACCAGAGATTGTCCACTCCTGGTTTTTCTTTTTTGACATCTTCATAAACACATGCTTCAAAATTGAAAACATGGCTCACTGCATATACATTTCAAATAAACGTAAAACTTACTGTAATGTTATAGTGCGCTTATGTGCTATCAAAATTAAAAAGATAAAAATACCAATATCAAATTAAAATAAAAAATTCCTTTTCATATGCGGGAATTGGAGATTCTATATTTAGTTTTCCAGGACTCTCTCCAATATATCAAGAAGATAGCATATGGCAAATCAAGAGAAGAGCAGGATCCTCGCCCTTCCTTAAGAATTTTACAGCAATTAATATAAATTGATGAAATATATGAAGATCTATGGTCAGAAACATAATGGATCAAATGATACATGAAAAATAAACATCAAAGGAATGTAAAAAATTACAGATTTCTTTCAGTAATGTGCTTCACTAATTGTGGATCTAAAATAATTTATGCTTCATGCAACACGGATTCATGTAGAGAATCTGGCACTGTAGTAGAACTTTTTGTCTTGCTGAACAATTGCCCGAGATCCTTTTCTTCTACGCCATCTTGAAAGTGCAACTGCCGAAATGGTATGTGATTTTGAAAAGAATATCCACATTGCTATCCAAATACAGTACCTTGCATACTTCAAAATCAAACACTCAGTTACCACTTCTCAGCATATTTATCTTATTTTTTATAAGTTTTTATCTCATACACTGATTCCAGCTTTTAAGCACCCTGCAAACATTTGTACCGTAAGCAAACATAAGACATTAAGCTTAATTTAGATTCGTGGATATCGTTTAAGGGAGTGATGATAGAGTAATGATAAAGGAGCTTTTTTCTTTCTTAGTATTTTTTGACCTTCTATGAAGATTTTAGTACCATTATTCTTGTATACTTTTCTACATATCTGAAAAATATATTTTTGTGTATAGCAGACTTGCTAGTAGTGCGACTGTAAAAATACATTGTAGATGTACGCCCTTCTAGCCCTCCCACTGGAGTCACCCGTTTCATAGGATCCTCGATTCATTCGATTGAATTGCATACCTTTCTTTATATTGCAAAAACGCCTTCAAGCTTATTGCGCAATCTGTATGAATCTGAATGAGTTACCTCAGTGAATATAACCAAAAATACCTGATTTAACCAAAAGAGTGATCAAATCATATTACCTCAATAGCTGCTACATTCACTGTCAAACCGCGTAGATTTTTGCAATTGTAATTTTGCATCGAAAGAATTCTTTTGAAATGAGACGTTTTGTAGGACACGACATTGGTTGCATTCATCAGACCGAAGTAAAATCTTTGGTAATGATGAACTTCATACTTCGAATGATTCTGTAAAAAACAAAAAGAGGGTTGAAACGATTGTCTTTTAAAATAATTGTTTATCAGTGACAAATTTTATCAACTATCCTCTCAATGATTGCAATAAACTGCAATTCGATTGATGAATTGATGAATTGATGAAAAATTTGCTATTGATCGAAAGTTTAAACTTGATTCATGAAGAAAAACAGGTCGTATTTATTTCTGTTTATTATTATTATTATTAGCTCTCTGTATGCTTTTAAATCAGTGAAATTTCATTACATGGTATTGAACAGTGAAGAAAATATTATAGTACACTTACACTTTTGAAATTTGAATAGCGATCCCCGGATAGTTTGATAAAAGTTACATCGTATACTCCACCAAGAGAAGTTGAAAACATATTTAATATGTACGAGTTTTTTACTGTTTCATCGATAAATATAAACCATCTGTTTTTAAACTTCGCTCTGGGATGAACCTGAAAGAGACATTTATGGAAAAATTTGAGAAACACTTCATAAGAACACCATAAATATTTAAAGATATTATCTGATATACGGGGAGATGCTGATAACCTTTCGGCCAGGCACGTTTCCAAATGAGTATTTTGAAAGAGCCTCGAAAAACCATAAGACCCATTTTTATTTTCACAGATTATACGAAGGATGTGAGCCCAAAACAGCAAAAGGTAGAAGGTATAGCGGTTATGAAATATCGTCAAAGGAACTTGATGTTGATCTTGATCTTTCAACGTTAATAGAACAGTGTTCACTCTATTCAACAACTCAAATCTAGGTCTCAAAATTTTAAATGCTTTTTTTTTTTTTTGAAAACGAGGATGCAGAGACGAGTGGAAGACCAGTTTTTACTACAGCACCTGCAAATATTGGTGCTATTCACATCATGATACTGTCGGATAGAGAAATTTCTAGTAAACCGAGATCTGAGACTCATAATATGTCCAGAGAACGCCTTGGATTTGTTATCCATGACATTTTTGGCATGAAAAAGCTTTCTGCCAATTGGGTCTCCAAATGTCTGAATGCTGATCAAAAGCGACAACATGTCCTGTCTTCAATTGCCACTCTTCATCATTTTAAGCAAGGTGCCAATGATATTGTGGAGAAAAATGTGACCGTGGATGAAAAGTGCTGATTTCATTATGATTCAGAGATCAAATAACAATTGAATGAGTGGAGGTACAGTGGTTCCCATCTAAAGAAGTTTCCCACCCAGAAGTCTGTTAGAAAGGTTTGTCTTTTGGGAGGAAAATTGGATTTTGACTATAGAAAAATGTCAAATGATAACTGCTGAGCATTATTCGTCACTTTTGGACAAATTGAAAAAGGAAATAAAGACCAAATGCAGAGGAAAGCTCACTCCTCGAATGAGCATGTTCACACTTCTACACACAAGACATTAAACACATCGGAAACTAGGCTTATCTTTTACCTCATATTCGTCATACACCATATTAATCAGATCTTGCACATTCGGACTACTACCTCTTCCCAAATCTCAAAAAAAAAAAACAAAAAACATTTAAATTTGCATCAAATGATAAAGTCCCACGCACAACAGAATTCTGGTTTTAGGAGAAGTTTTTCAATTTCTATTTGCAAATGCCAGAACACCTCTGTAGAAAGTATATGTGGAGACGAAGAAGAATATGTAGAATAACAAACTAAACTATGTACCTAATTTCATTATCTTGTTTCTCTCTATTTCAGGCTGAGAAGTTATCAGCACCCCTCCCACCCTCCTCTTACATGTAAAATTATTTAGAACTGTTTATTTCTTTTAGGTTTCACTGCTATGGGGGCAAGAGCTGGTTTGATTCGTAAAGTATAACTGGGTGTTTAAGAGGGAATAAACTTACTCCAATGTCTATAGCATATTGCTTACCCATCTTTAAGAAAATCGAAAAAGACTGTAACAGAAATACGTACAACCACAGATCGATTAGGTAATAGTGCACAAAATTCGAATTAATTTTATTAGAGTCACCCAGAATTTCTTTCGAGACAGAGCCTATGATGATGATGTGATTTTCTGGAATTGACTTCTAAAGAGGGGAAAAACTGGAGAATGTAGGGTAGGATAGTCCAATGGGAACTCCTGATACTGGCGAGAGTAAGTCAGAATGGGTTAGGGAAAAGGGGTCGAAAAAAGTAAAGAGAAAACTGAAGTACAAATGGAAGATTTCAAAGAACAGTTGAAAAAACTGGAGGTTACCCGGGGAACAAATTGGAGCTCAGTACTTATATATTGAAGTGCAGGTATTAGATAAAGATTGGGAGGAAGTCTCCCAATGTAGATTATGAAGGAATAAACAGGATGAAGAAATTTTGAATGATATATATGAGAGAAACTTGAGCGAGAACTTTTGGTACGTTCTGGAAGTACTGTATATACAAAACAGAAACTGGATAATTGAGGTTTCCAGTCGCATATACAAATATTTGGTAATATAGATCTGTGTGTATTGGTGTAAATTGAGTGTGTTCTGTGGTACATTTACTGTTCGCTGGACGAAAAACCCTAATCTATAATCAGAAGTCGGAGCGTAGCATATTTTGGAGAGCGCATGAGGAATCGAATATTGTTATCACACTATCAACTAAAAGGGGATCCGAGCTCATTACAAACTGGTACGTTGAGCCTGACTGAATCTCCTCCAGATAGGCTGATCAGGTTTGAGATTACGGAAAAGATTGCTCGTAAAACTGGGTATATTCAGGGCCAATTGCCACGATTCTGTGTCCGTACCGCTAACTGGAATCTGTTTGAATTACTGAAATGGACGGCTGCAATGTCAGTCCATATGTTAAGTGATTTGGGTGGTCCTGCAGCAGTTCATCTGGTGCAGGGTTGTTATATAAGGCTTTCTGCAGCTGTAATGAGGTATTGTCAAACTAAATGTGTTCCTGTTAAGGGGTGGACTTCACAGTTGACAAGACTACACAAAGAAGCCAACACGGCAAGGAAGATATACCAAAGAAGCAAACATCGGGCGGAAAAAGATAAAATACATTTAAGGAATAAGTAACAGCGGCTAAGAAGAAGATTCGATGGCGCATTATCTCAAAAGAAAAGTTTAATGGGTGGAAAGAACTTGTGAGGATAAGCAGGAACAGTAACATTGGAGCTAAATTCACAAATTATGCACTAATCAAATTAAGCACCCAGTGTGAGATATCACATGTTCCATTCAGGCTACTATTGGTACTTCCCCCATACCACTATTGGTAAGTGGGAAGAAAGCGTAGGTTTGATTTAGATCATTTGGCGAGTGGTCTAAATGGGGGATCCTGATAACACTGAAAATAAGTAGTTGGAAATGAAATTTCTCAATGAAAGTTAAAGAGGCAGTAGAGAAGAGCGCAGCTTCCAGATGAACGAGTTAGTTACCGCAGTACAAAGAATAAAGAAAAGTAAATTCCCAAGGATGGACCTCACTGAGATAGAGGTCATAAAACAGTTTTAAGTTGATATCGAACCATCTGCTAAGCTTTTTAATTGCCTCAGAGATGGAGTATTTCCACTAACCATGGAAGGAAGCACTTTTAAAAGTTCTGCTTTATTAAACGGAGTAGGGAAAGCTTATAAAAGATTGCTGGCAGGCAGAATTATGGAGTACGTTAGAGAAAACTGTGAGTGGTCTGAAAAATGATATGGAATTAAAGCAGGGAGAGGGACTAATGATGCATTGGGAAAGTTGGTGAATCTGTACAGCAATGCAGACCGAAATACTGTCCGGGTATATTTGTAGATTTCTCCGAGGTATTTGATAGCATTGATTGGCAAAGTGTACTTGCGGTATTACGTCAAGCAAAATGCACACCACAGATCTACTCCGTTATTAGAGATTACTTCTGCAACAGAACTTGACACTGTTACAGTCAAATCGGTAGGTGGGAGTATTACCACACAAGTTGTAAGAGGCTGTCCACAGGGATAAGTCTCTGGCTATTGCTGTGGGGTTTAGTCCTAAAAGATTGGTTAAGACTTGACTGGAGAAACTTCATTATGATTGCTTATGCAGATGAATTAGCTTCGCTGATGGAATGTGATTCGTTGTTGTATTAGTGGTTTAGGTGTATTAGCGACTAAGGCCATATTGTCCGTGTATACTGTTTGTAAATTACTCGTGTTCTGTGGTCGATTTTCTGGTTGATGGACGAAAAACCTAGTTTCTGGAGAAAAAAACCCTGATATCCTCATCTGATACGGACTATCTGAGCCACGTTGTCAACAAGGCCCGTAAAATTCCTCACGTCATCGGCAAGACTCGAATGCAGGACTTTTCCACCCTGTGTGGGGAGGACGGTGATTCTACTAACTGTGCTGCCCACGAGGGTGGAAGGTGATTCGAAGCATCAATTAGAGGAGTGATCACACTTCATCTTATCGGAGCTGGGTACCTGGTGTAAATTGTACAGGCTTGTTGTTTGAACAGAAAAGAGCAAAACTGTATTGTTGAAAAGGATACTGGTCTATTACATGAAATCCACAATGTCGAATAGAGGGAGCCAGTGTGCAGTGTGTGAAGACAATCAAACACCTAGGAGTTAATATTTACAGGCAGTTAAGGTTTGTCTCACACATCAATTAAGTTGTTGAAAAGATTCGTAAATTTGTTGGTATGATTGGACTTGAAAAAGGTAAACGTTAGGAAGATATCTGCAATTCAACAGGTAATATTGTTACAACCCAGTACGGTCTGTAGGACGGTATCAAATGAGGCCTTTCAGGTGAAAACAGGACAGGTGCCACTGGATCTGGTCTTAGTATTTAAGTCAACGTGCTTCTATTTGCGGTATAGACAACCATACGAGCTGGTATCAATTGAGATTCGTTGTGATGGTGATTATAATGAGAAGAGGAACGATTTTGAGGGCTTCTTGTTGACCGGTGGCAAGACAGATGCAACAATTTCACCAAGGGTTTAAAAATCAAAAGTTTCTTGCAAGCATTAAGCAGTTTGGGAAGGGTATGCCAACTTGGTTTCAATCAAGCTCTACTCAACGTTGCTGATTACAGGACAAGTGTCCTTTGTAAAATTAAATGAATTAGGTATTTTAACACGTTCATGTCATATTTGTGGAGAAAAATAAGACTGGGTACACCTTCTGTATATATGTGCTGAGTACCAGGATCTACGAGAGAAATTTATTGATGAAGCACTCAACGTGCAAGCACTGATTTCTGGATGTGAAGCCCTTCTACTGAAGACAAGGAAAGACTTTTGGGTTTTCCAAAATTTTTCTGTACAGGTTTTCAAGAGGAAACAAGTGCTGCTACAAATGGAGCAAGAAAAATACTGATGAAATGACCTACCTAAAGAATGTTGTCGAGTGGATGGACTAAATAGTTAGTCCACTGGACATTGGAAAGAATACGTTTGCAGTCAGGGTAAGTATAGAATGTGTGGTACCGTTGCAATTAATGGTGGGTAGCTTACCCCGAGATAATACACAAATGTAGCTATCGCTCACAGCGAAACAGTATTCCTGTGTGAGAGCAGCGTGAAATAAGATGACCCCAGCACTTCTGTGTGCTGTCCTGGATGTTTTCATAGCACATTCCAGTTTTTCGGGACTGAAACGGATAGCTGTAGAATGTTTCTTTCAGCTCCGGAAAGCAAAACTGAAGAAGTAATTTAAGCACAGGTTATACCAGATGAGGTCATACACATCACTCCCTAATGATACAAGAGGGCTATTACGAATAGGCCAGCTCATCCCTAGTTAGCTCACAGTTCATCACTGAGTGGTCTTTCAAGTCAGAGTATTCGAGAAATTCACTGAATGGTCGTTGAAGTCAGTGTATTCGCGAAGGACAGGTGCTTCACCGAGTGGTTTTTCAACGTCTGAGTACTCGACGAGGATAGTTGCTGCAGGTGTATATTTCCTCACTAATCGGTCATTCAAGTCAGTGCAATCGACGAGGTCATCGGAAACGTCTAACTAAGCATATTTTAACGATTATGAAGATGACCCACTTGCAACAGACCTGTGTTCATCATCTGAATGCAATTTACTGATAAGAATAGGTCATAAATATTATGAGAATACTTTCATGGTCTGACTGAAATTTACTGAAGAGAATATTTGCACGGTGTGGAATTCAACTTTCCGGATTATATTCCATTTATTAAAAAGATGTTTTTCCAGTTATATGTCCAAAGTATGTTTCACCATCGTTAGGCAAAAATTTCAAATTGTAGTTTATAAAGGGTACATTTCATTGGTGTGATCTGGAATGAGGTTGACAAAACTACTAATTAGGATCACCCAGAATGTTAATTCAACTACCAATGTGTGTCTGTAAATTGCGTGTGTTCTCAGGTCAATTTATCTGCTTTATTGGACGAAAAACATCGGGTTCCGAGGGATAACCTTGCTAATTGAAAATTTTCTTAAGAAATATTTGATTTTTCATGATTTCAATCAGTGTTTACAATTTTTGATTATGGTAACGACGTAGGGCAATTTTCGAATTTTTGAAAGCGAAAATTCTACCCTGTCCTTTGCCTGTTTGTGATCTGATGCCGATCGTTAAATTATTACTTAAACGAAACATTTATGAACTTACCTGTTTAAGACGATGTAATGCGTGATTGACAGTGTCACATACGTAAACTACGTTGAACTTTCCTCCACCATCAACCAGTTTTTCATTAAAGGGATTATTCACCTTGTTGATGCACTCTATTCCTTTCTTTTCTTGAAAAAACAGCATCAAATGAGAGCCCGCATTTCGATATCCACCATAATCATTTTTTGCCATTTTGACATCTGTAAGAAATTCATTATCTGCGTACAGTTGTGGAAATATAACGAAAAGACTCAAATATTATTTTCCACAATAATGTATTACCTGAATGTAGGAACAGAACATTCCTTGCATCACCAGTATTTTTATAATTAACCTCTTTGAGTAGAATTTCTATAGCTTTTTCTTTCCAATCTGGCAAAGAGAAAATAAGGAACATAAAAACAAATACATATCCTGAGTAGAGCAATATATGAGACTGATAAAGTGAGAACTTTGAAGATAGAACCAGAATTTTGATTTTGTCCCAAAAATTATACGTTAAAATTGTCAGTTTTGCATACGCATTGCATAAGTAGATGGCTACACTGATCTTATCGTGTGTATTTCATTAATAATATAAGAAGAAGCTTATGGACTTAATCTTCCTGAGTTGGCTTCATCTGACCTCTGTTTATTTTATTTCATTTATCCATGTGGCAAAACTTCACTGAAAGAATTTAGGTTTTTTAGAAGAAGTCTCGCAGTGTCCATCATATGAGCAAAGGAATTCCAAAAGTGCTTCCAATCTCTGAAGAAGAGAATGTTTCATGTCATGGCCTTCAAAAGGCTGTATTGAAGATGGTAAAAGCTTGGTAAGTTCAATTTTCACTTATTGATAATCATTCCTGGAACTTTCTAAGGAAAGTTCTAGAAATTATTTACTCGAATAGATAAAAGGTTGTGTCCTTTATCTTTATATTTAAATATGGTATCTCCCAAATACGGGAAGATCATTTTAAATGACACACCTTAAAGTAAAAGAGAACTACAAAGGAGAAAATTACGAGTAAAAGTCTTTATTCTTTGAGTGAGAATGACGAAGCATTAAAAACAAGTTGCAGCACGTTCCGAGTGATATGGGAAATTATGTTGAGCGTGTTGTTTTTCAGTTCTTCCAGAATGCGTAGATTATTCTAGGCATAATCTTGACATGGTCCCACGAATAAAGATTGAACAAATCTGGCGAGCGTGATGGCCATATTCGTTTTGAAATCTCCAAACAAAACCGATAGCTCGACTATAGACAAATCCACTTGAAGTGCGAATTATTGCGTTGTCTTTCTGCAACCAGGAATTCATGGACTACGTCAATTCATGGCTGAGATGCTGAGATGAAAAAAAAAATGCTAGGTGGCGGAAGTTGACTAACTGAGGAATTATGTGCTCCGCTTTTTACCTTAATTTAGTATGGATTAAAAGTGTTAAACTAGTTGTAATTGATATCAGTGGGTAGCTCTCTTCTCCAGCTTTTGAAACAAGTATGAACAGAAGACGAAAGCATGCAGGTAAATATGATTTCTAAAGATTAAATCTGCGAATACCTGATCGGACATTTTCTAGTTCGTATAAACGCAACGTGTCCGCTTACCGAGGGTAGTCTTTCGAAATCACTACAAGGTCATACCTCCCGCTGTACTTCCCCTTAATAGGTGGGCAGAAAGGCTTTAGTAAAGTTACAGTAGCTCACTATACTTCTTTTGCCCTTAGGGAAAGAGCGACCTTAAAAGCTAAAGGGAAACACATGTCTGGATTACAAAATATGGAAAAACAGGGATCAGAAGCAACTGATCAAATATGTAATATATGCCAAAAAGTGAGCAAATGCGCTATTAAATGCAGCGGATGCAAGGCGGTTATTGGAAGATGTTGCTCCTCGGTGGACATAGCTCGACTTAATCGAGCTAGGAAGAAGAAATTTCTTTGTCTAACTTGTAAATCCAAGAAAGGGAACGATGGGGGTGAACGGGTAAATAAGCCATCTAAAGAAGAGTCTAGCGAAGGCGAGTCGGGCGATGACGCCTGCAGCGAACGCGAGCCTACGGACTCCTCTCAAGGTATCTGCTCTGGGATACCCGAAGAACCAATTAATGTCATAGGTGACTCGATAACGGAAATACTAGGGTGCGACGCATGTCCAGATGACTGCGAACATCGGAGACTTCTTAGCAGAACCCAAGACACTGAAAAAATGTCAAACTTCGTTGTACAGCGTGTTGCAGAAAGCCCTCATTGCAATGGAACTGAGAAAAAACAACACTGCGGCTCGGAACCCTACACAAGTAATCACGAATATTACTTAACAGAGCTCCTCTCTCCGATGTACAGGGCCCTACGTGAGATCCAAGAGGAGAACAATGAACTAAGGGAGCAAAACATTAAAATCAGCAGAAGTCAAAAGTTATTAGAGGAAAAATTGAACACACTATTAGCGCAGTTACAACTAACGGATAGAAAAATCGACACTGCTGTACTAGCTATGAAAAAACAAGAAAATAGGGCCCAATATAAGGAGGCGGATAAGGCACGAACAGATCAGCATACGCAGACATCCAAATTACAGAGGGATACTAAGGGAAAAGCAAGAAATGATAGGAATAATAACTTTAAAAATGAGGGAGGCGAGTCACTACTGCGTCTAAGAGTGTCAAGATCTGAAATCTCCACTGAGAAAGACCACACGACTAGGCCAGAAACAAGAATAGACCTCGCAAATGCTAGTCCCCTCTCCCTATCAACCAATGACAACCCCCAGAGCACATTGACGACTGAAATAAATGCTGGGTTTACTAGACAACCTACCTTTGCGCAGATTGCGACCATTAGACAGAAGGCACCGCAACAGAACAAGACGAGTGAATCTGCCCCATCGATACCCTCTCGCGCAAATCAATCCATGTTTGAGAACAATCTCGCGGACTATAGGGTTCAAAAAACGAATCAAATCAATGATGAGCACAATAGAACCGAGACCACAACTAATCGTGTTGCGGGACACAGTCAGAGGCTTGCCGACAGATTTAACATATCCTCTGTACAAACCAGAGGAAAGATATTTATTTCAAGACTCAATCCGCAGACAGGTCCAAATCTTATTAAAGAAATGTGCGACAGAGGATTGGGGATGGATGTAGAGGTCAAGCAAATACGCACACGACATCCTGCATATTCCTCTTTCATACTCTCCTGCCCACTAAATAGTGAAGGACGGCTCTTGGACAGAAACATCTGGCCATTAGGAACGCTGGTGAAGACATATAGAGAAAGGGCTGGGAGGCCCACAATTAGTAACAGCACCGCGAACCTACGAAGAGCCCAATAGCAATCAACAGTCAATTTTTCTCTCGCAAAAGACTCGAACCGGATCATTATCTTCTTGCAAAACGTAAGAAGTATATCGAATAAGCTACACGCACTACAAACCTTACTACTCAACTCGGAGAATGACTGCGTATGCTTAGTTGAAACATGGCTCCATAATAATAGACACCTGGACGCCCTTGCACACTCCTCCGGTTACAACTGCATCGCAAATGGAAGAGAGGGTAAAAGAGGAGGCGGTGTAATGATTCTTTTCAAGAAAGGATTTTCTGTAGTCAAAGAACTCGAGGCGCAATCGAAGAATTTCGAGGCTATCATTGCCACTCTTGGCAAGGAAACGAGGAGATTGCAATTAGGCGTAATATACCTACCACCGGAACACACTAAAGAAAACAGAGCCGAGCTTCTTACGTGGCTCACCTCAAATCTGAGCACGAACACAGACACAATCATAATGGGGGACCTCAATATGCCACTACCAAAACATCGGGAGGCAAAAAGCGAGTTGGACGATACAATGAATGCTTTAAACATGATCCAATTGAAAACACCAGCAACAAGAGGAACTCAGTGCCTAGATCTCATATACTACAATACCCCAGATATAAAGTTGAGGAATAGCTACATGAAATTCACTTCGGATCACCAACCGCTCACGTGTGAAGCCACTTTAAGAAGAATCCGGGACATCCGCCAAACTGGTCCGCATCCAAAAAGCGATACAAAGATACTTTTCTCATCAAAATATATTAAAAGTGACGTCATTCTGAAACATCTGATGGCATATAATTGGCAAAACCTATACCTTTTGGGCACTGATGATGCCTTATCAGCGCTCTCACAATCACTCATGCATATGGCTGAAGAAGGAGCATCTAAGGAAATTAAATTATCAGACAGGGCAAAGCCCTGGTTCAACTCACAGTTGAAAGCAATCTTCAAAAATAAGCAAAAATTGTTCAGGAAATGGAAAAGAACTAGACATCCAGAGGACCACACCCGGTACAAACATGAAAGAGCACGGTTCATGAAGGAGAAGAAACGGGCACACATAGATATGGCTAAAGCAAAACTAAAAAAAGGCAAAAGAATTGTCAGCAAAAAAAACCTCGCGCATAAAATGACTGAGGCATCCTTTAAGGAATGGACCGAAGCCACTTTCGGAACACCCCTCAAGGAAAACCAAATTGACAGCGAAGCAAACAATAACAGGATACAAGATGTAATCAAGGGGTTTAAGGAATCTATCAATAGTAATCGGATTGTCACTAACAATGGACATCTAAAGGAAATCAGTATTAGCAGAGATAACTTAAAAAGTGCAATCAACAGCTTCCCAAATAAAGCAACAATTGGGCCAGATAATTTCCCACTATTTATGATCAAAATCTGTAGCTGTTACATCATCGATGTACTACTACACATATTCCAGAGAATTTTGATGGAGGAGAACTTCCCGAAGCTGTGGAAAAGCTATTTTGTAAAACCTATCCCCAAAATAAAAAACCCAAAATCTGCAAAAGACTTCAGACCAATCGCTATCGGATGCTCATTGCAAAAAATCTTTGAAAAAACAATCCTGCACACCATCATCGAGCATTGCTTTAAGCACAGGCCAGAATACCTGCACTCAGTACTTCCGCAGAGATCGACCATCACCAACCTCATGGGGACACTGCTAAGGATCCAGCAAGCACTAAACAGTAAGCAGCAGGTGGACGTAGTCTATTTAGATGTGGCATCCGCGTATGATAACATATCCATCCCAGCTCTCATAGTCATTTTGCGGGACTACTTCCACATTACAGGAAATGCCCTCCATTTATTAAAGAGCACTCTTTGGCGCAGACAAATTGCGGTGACAAACGAAAACATGTGCGCAACGTATGAGGTTGATAAAGGTGTCCCGCAAGGCGGAGTATTGTCTGCCACACTTTTTGCCATAGCCCTCGAACCCTTCTTAGCCCAGAACAAGAAGCACTTCATCACATACGCCGATGATATAAAATTTTTTATTACCTCAGGAGATCAGAAATCAGCTGACTACCACAACCAAGTGGCTAATACTAGAATAAAAGAACTTCAAGAGTATCTAGATTGTATCGGGCTGCAGTTGAACGAAAAAAAGACGGCACAAATGACTTTCACAAATAAAATAAAGCCAAACAAAATGGCAATATTTGTGAACGGCATCCTCGTCCAAAAGGCACAGTCACACATTGATCTTGGTCTCAAGTGGGACGAAGGCCTGACCTTCCGCCCGCACTTCGCATACATCCGTAACAAAACATACGCGGCGCTTTGGGCAACCAGGCAGGAGCTCACCGGTATTAGAGACCCCGGTCTGATGAAGCAATACATCAACAGATGTGTTACTCCTATTCCCCTATACGCGGCACAAATCTGGTCTTCAGCTCCCGAATGCAGTATCAAAGCCTTTCTAGGACTCGAATACTGGCTCTTGAGATGGCTGAACAGAATTTCAGCTAAACCTTTTACCATCTCAAGAGCTATACTATACTCCAATTTAGAGGTCACACCCTGGAGACAAACAATAACGTCAAGGAACATAATGACCCTCGCTCAGCTTTTAACGGGACGACTGGACGCACCGAAAGCCCGAGAGTGGATAAAAATACCCGGCGAAAAACCAAGAAGAGTTGCAGAAAAGAAACCACAACTGAAATCGGCATTTACGCAGTTAGATAGCCTCGGAAGATTCTTTCCAGCAAACACCATCCAGCTATTCAACAACCTAAATATCAATCCTGAAAAGCTCTGCAATTGCAAATCCTACAGAAAGGAAGTTCTCAGAAACTCTTACTTGCAAATACAGATGTAATTAAGGATACAGTTCCAGCACCTTGTTCGGCCAGACACAAGCCACTGGGATTTAGGAAACCCGACCTCATCAAGAAATAGATGTCAGGATTGTCATACCTACACAACTCTAATCCCACAGAAGAAGACGACTGCTGGAAATTTGAACTTTCAATTTTTTTTTTTTTTTTTTTTTTTACTGTATCGCAGTCATTCCTGTGGTTACAAATGCTGTACGTTGTTTGGCTGTAAATATTTGTGTTTGTGTAAATACGGTGAAACTATCACTTGTGTCTGTTCAAGCAAAAGGTATGCTTCAATTGTCATGGTATTAAGTTCTTACCAGTTTACGGTAGTAAGTAATTAATAACTGAAATATTCTATATTCCAGATAATTATAAATCAGATATTATGTATTTCATGTATTTCATAACTGTAACATATTTGTATGTTTTGTAACATAGTTGTATATGTATGTTCACCCTCTAGCCAGTGGCTGTAACCGGGTGTTCTCATAAGAGAAATAAATTGATGATAATAATAATAATAATGTCTGGAAAATATGAAGTGACAGCCAGAGTCAACGTATCCTACTCCCTAAGAGCTGGAATTTTCTAAGATACATGCAAGAAAACAGCAGTAAATATGTATGTTCTCTCTAGGAGTGTCATGGCAAAAAGATCTGATAGAACTTCAAACACTATTTCACCTGGCCAATTCTACTCCCAGAGAATGGAGGTTAACATAATTCTGCGCTGGAGGCGACCTTGTTCGTCAGAATATGCTGTGTCTGTGTAGTGTGTAGGCTAATGGACAATTTGGAGGATTCTGATTCAGTAGGATGTGTTCGTAATCAGGATACGTTCTAAGTTGCCTACTGCATGAAGTCCTTGAAGGTATACTTCAATGACAAAAGTTGAGATTTAGCAGAAAGCCGGGATCTGTAGAGGAATGCTTATCTTTGTACGTGAATTCCTGGACGCGTGGTTCTGTGGTAATGAGTGTATGGAATACACGGAGGCTCGTGGTAGTTTTCCAAAGGGCTACGTGTTGTGAGTTTCCAATGACGGTGAAGTGAAATTCTTCGTGGAAATTTTAAGTTTTGTCAAAATAAACGTTTTGCACATGAATGCTTAATATTAATTTGTTTTTATTTTGAGTTGTCTGTCCAAAGTTTGAGTGAAATTATTTTCATAAATCACATTAAAATTAAAAAAAAAAAAAAACTTGACAAAAATAGTGAGAGAAAGTAAACAAATGTAATTCTTGCTTTTTTGATGCAGGAATATGCTTTAAAATTCTTTTTAGAACGAACGATTCAAGTTTTTCAACTTCAAGATCTGGTTGCCTCTCGAGCAGCATGTTCGAGAGGCAACCAGAGAAAGTAACACTCTTGATCTGGTTATCAGCAGTGATCATTCGTGTATTAAGAATTTGCAGATAAAGGAACCACTAGGTGGCAGCGATCACAGTGTACTGATGTGGGATTTACTCAAAGAGATAACTACCGTCAGGGGTAAAGGAAAGGGTTTTTGCTTCCGTAAAGGGGAGTACAGTGGTCTCAGACAGTTTTTAAGTTCTGTACAGTGGGATCAACTGACGATGTTACAAACAGTAAATTCTAAGTGGGAAGCATTCAAAGAATTAATCGTGGAAGCTACTAGACTTTATATACCGATTAAGAAATATCGTTCAAGGTTTAGGCCTAAATGGTTATCAAATGAACTAATGAGACTCGTGACAGAGAATAAAAATGCATGGGATGCATATAAATTATCAGGTGACGCAGAAGCCTGTGGCAGATATAAGCTAGTCTGTAATCAGGTCACAAAGGAGGTTCGGCAGGCGAAGGCGGATTACGAGAAATCTTTGGCAAAAGATGCTAAGAAAAACAGCAAGGATTTCTTTACTTATATAAACTCTAAAAGGAAGGGGATTAATATGATTGGTCCACTTGACATCGATGGTTCGACTGTTGATGATCCTGCTCAGATAGCAAACAAACTGAATGAGTATTTTGCATCTACATTCACACGTGAAGAATTATTACAATTTGAAAATGGAAGAAGGTTATCAAATTGTAGTAGGGTGCTTAATGATTTTGTAATAACTGAGAGCAAAGTGGAGGAGAAATTGTTGAAGTTAAACACAAGAAAGGCACCTGGGGTGGATGGGATCTATCCAGTTATTTTAAAGGAGGCGGCAAAGCAACTAAGCAAACCCTTAGCCATAATTATGAGAGCATCCTTGGACTCAGGGGAGTTCCCCACGGACTGGAGATGTGAAAATGTGTCCCCAATTCACAAAGGTGGATCGAAGGGTGACACGAGTAATTACAGACCAGTTAGTTTAACTTCTGTTCCGGGTAAAATAATGGAGGAGTCGCTGGTTAAAGATGCATTGCAGGATCATCTAGACAAGACTGCAGCAATAATTCAAACACAGCATGGGTTTGTTAAGGGAAAGTCTTGTCTGACAAATTTGATTGGTTATTATGATGTGGTCACAAAGGAACTGGATGCAAAAAATAATTTTGATATCATATATTTGGATTTCAGGAAAGCTTTTGACACTGTTGCGCATGAAAGACTACTGTACAAATTGGAGCAGAATGGTATTAAGGGTAAGTTGCTACAATGGATAAAAGGATGGTTAAGTGGGAGAAGACAGAGGGTGGTAATCAATGGGTGCTGGTCTTCGTGGACTAATGTTATTAGTGGAGTCCCACAGGGTTCGGTGTTGGGTCCACTGTTGTTTTGTGTATTTATCAATGATATTGATGAAGATATATCAGGCTTAATGTCGAAGTTTGCAGATGACACAAAGGTTGGCAGGGTTGTTAATGACAGTAATGGCAGTGTGCTACTGCAACAGGATCTAGATAATTTGGGCAGATGGGCTAAGAAGTGGCAACTGAAGTTCAACCTTGACAAATGCAAAGTACTGCATATGGGTAGAAGTAACCCCAGAGAAACGTACCAACTGTGTGGTACTACACTTAAGGTGGTAGAAAATGAAAAAGACCTGGGAGTAATTGTGCAGTCAGATATGAAGTTTTCTGAGCAGTGCAGACAGGCTGCTAGGGCGGGTCATGGGGTTTTGTCAATGATATATAGGAATTTTGCTAGCAGGGAAAAGGAGGTGATTGTCCCTCTGTATAAGGCAATGGTCAGGCCACGCCTTGAGTACTGCGTACAGGTCTGGAGGCCTGATTTTAGGAAGGATGTAGATTTGCTTGAGCGTGTACAGAGAAGAGCAACACGATTGGTGAGGGGAATGAAGGGATTCTCTTACCAAGAGAGGCTTAAGTTCTGCAAATTGCAGTGGCTGGAGACTAGGCACCTGCGCGGTGATCTGATTGAGGTCTATAAGGCCTTGAATGGGTTGCGCACGCTGAATTCTGATGGGATCCTCCCACTTGTTCAGAATACGAACCTACTGGGACATAAGTTCAAATTAAGAAAGGACAGATGTAGAATAGATGTGCGGAAATTTGCCTTTAGCCAGCGGGTGGTTAATTGCTGGAACAAACTTCCATCTGTCGTTGTGGAAGTTGATAGGTTAAATAAATTTAAGGAGGAACTGGACAGGCATTTGCAGGGAATGGTGTGATTTTTTTTTTTTTTTGGCTGATGCTGCATAAGCTCCTACACTTGCTTTCTTGCATCATGTGCCACTACTACTACTACTACTACTACTAATAGAGTTTATTCAGTTTTAATTTTTTAAGGCAAAATCGGATAATTGAGGATAAAAGGTGTGAGCGTCACTTTCGGTTTTTAAATGTATTTTCTGACAGTTATCTGATACAAACCGTGTCTACAATTGTTTGGAATCTCATAAAATATACTCGTGTAGAAATTAATTGAATATTTCCAGACAATTCGTACATAAACATACACTTTATTTAGGAAGACCTTTTGTAGATTTTTCAAATTACTTTACAGACCACACTCAAAATAAATATACATGTACGAGCATAGCGCACAGAGCCAACTTACGGTAAATGTACGTACGAGCACACTCCAAAGAGTACACTCACTGCAAACGTATATATACGAGATGAAAAAGGGTGAAATCATTCCCCAAGTTCTGTGGAATGGTTCCATTGGGGACAGTCATACATACGTTTCTGGTATTCTACTGAGCCAAAGGTGAAATAAACATTACCAGTTATGCTTATGAAACGTTTTGGTTTATTGAGCTATGTCCAGTAATGAAAGAGTCACTTGTAGTTTCGTAATAAACCTTGACGTAAAAATTCTGTTCACAGTTGTTTACAACTGAAAGAATGGTTTTCGTTACTATTCGTTTTTTGGGACTGCAGCCTCTACCTTGTCAGTTTACCTGTCTACCAACTGATTCCATGTTCTTTTATTTTCATTTCTGGGTCAGTATCGGGATGGACAGCAGTACACAAGAGAGAGATGGAGCCACCTTCCGATTGATGCAATACTTAATCCAGTATAGATGACCTGCAAGTTGATTAGGTTAGGTTCTCATAAGGTTCTCATTCCATGAAGTGTAGCCACAGCCTGCACTTCGTGTTGATATAAAAATATTTTATATTAACATAGTTCCAGAAATGCTTGGTTCCCGAGTTATTAACCGGAATTTCTTATCTCCCGAACTTTGTCTTATTATTAGTATTGGCGAGGAATACAATGAAAATACTATCCTACTTGTTTTTCTTCTCTCTCTCATTAAGTCAGTGAATTTCCCCAATAACGGAAATTAATATTAACAAGAACAACATTGTCGTACAGAGTTTTGAAAAAGAAAAATAAATCAGTTCTTTACCTGAATATTGAAATTCCCCCAGAGCTTCAGATTGGACTGAAACCATAGCATTACAAGGAAGTATTTGCTGATTGAAGGCATCTTGCGAAGGAATGCTTGGTAGTAGATGCAAATCATTCACTGCGTTCTGAGTTTGAAGAACTATTTTCTGGAACCTGAATGCAACGCAATGTTGTATTTCCTATGTTGCTACGCGACAAAATGTATATTAATAATACCAGCAATATGGACTGTGTTTGATTATGCATTCGGCTAAAAATGACTCCTTTACCTGTTTCCTATTAATGCAGTGATAAACGCTTACTACTTTGTCCACAAAGGAGAATGGAACGCGATGTAAATATTTATATGAAAATAAGTAATAACATCTGCACGAATATGATGTTTGTTTTTTATTCTTCACAAGGGATTTATGAAAATTACTTCCGTGATCGTCTTCATTATCTGACATTTTAACTTAAACAACCTTTCCCCGATGTATTTGTACGACCTTTGAACAAAGGCCTGATTGCATTCCCTTCCAGCATGTCAATGAAATAAAACGAAGCTTTTCCAATCGATGCATCGATTTCTTAGCGTGACAATACTTTTGATAAAACAATGTACATATCTTGCTTCTGGAAAGGCTGATTGCAATGACCGAGAAGGGTGTAAGATTTAATTTTTCACAACTTGATTGATATTAGTTTATCATCATCATCATCAGCCATTTTCAATCCACTGCAGGATGGAGGCCTCTCCAGCAGAACCTTCTGATATTAATCTAGTCTATTTTATAACACACGATGACGTTCAGTTAAAAAAAAAATAGGTAATACAAGTTAAATAAAATAATATTTTTAATAGAGATACCATTTACAGATCACTGAATGAATGTTCGCTTTCGTACATTACAATTCGTTATTACATACATTTAAATTCGAATTTGTTCTTTGTTGTATTTTTAATAAACAAATAATGATATTTGAAAAATCAAACAACATATACAATTCAAAATATTATAAAGTGTGTACACTCTTAGTTTTTATATAGAATGAGTTATGATAAAAGCATATACACCGTGGGAAAAAGAATCAGGCTTCTACGACGGTCGATTTTCTTTTAAGCCACTGCATCGATTAAATTTCCTTTTTTCAGCAAATTCGAACAAAAGAATCACCACTGAGAGTAGATAACCCAAAATTAACAGTAAAAATGCACCTTGAAGATGATAAACGTGGAGAACACTCGAAGCTCCTTTATGGGTCGTATTTAGCTCGCCTCTTATTTCCTTAATTAAAACCTCGTCTTTTATTGCTTTCAGCTCCAACCCTGCTTCTATCATTTTTAATATCCTGAAAAATGGTTAGAAACAAACTGACTTTAATATTCAGAAAACTGAATGCAGAAATGCAGAAAATGAATCCTAAAACTAATATAAATAAAGGAATTCAGCTCAGTATATTATTTATTATGTTTAAATTCTCTATTTCAATTAATTTAGATTACTATTTGTTAAGATAATCTTTTCCTTGACAACGTTTGGCCTATCGACTACCCAGGCCATAGTTTATGGTAATCCTGTTGATAGATTTGTCCTGCAGTATTTTTAAAATTTCTACAAGTCTGAAGATTCGTGATTTCTTGAGACTTGTAAGTTTTATAATGGACAAGTTTTGTAAGAATGTTCTCTGACTAAATACCTGAAATAAAACTTGGCACTAATTTTAACATCAATGACAGAAAACTTACATGACAGAAAATGTTTCTCTGCAAGGATGAGAATGTTGAATGTACATTCCTACAGATGTTGAGATAAAAGAATCTTTGGCCACAAAGAATTTTTCCTTTCCATGATCCAAGATGAGATAATTGATTATCGCGTCACGACAAATATATGCGTAGTCTTGTTCTAGAGCTTTGGCTACCCCTTCTTCATGCGTTTTAACGAGAGAAGACTGCCGATGAATCCTCATGTGGTTCCGCAGTACCATCAAAACTGGGCTGGTTGCATACTGAAAAGATAACAAACATTCATAACATTATTGCTATGATTTTCATTTGTAAGTTGTATCATCTACATTGATCTGTAATTAATACCACTTCCTTCAATTTTCCTTTGAAAAAAGCTTTCCCTGCATTTATGTCCAAGAAGGCAAACTCTTACTTTTCGATTAGACCTAAATGAATTAAGTTTGAAATCGAAGAAAACTAAACAAGAATACTGCGACCTAGTATTCTAGAGTTCCTCTACAATACTATGCCATATTAAAGACTTACCTTGAAGAACACGTGCTGTCCTGAATTGTTCGTAACTCCACAAGAAAGTTTTCCATTCTCTACAGCCCTGGACAATTCTGGAATGGTTGCAACTGGTTTTTGATATTTGACCACTGTCAAGAAGGAGAGTACTGCAATACGACGCTACAATCACCAAGACAGACATTCTCCAAATGGCAGAGAATAAGTTGAGTGGAAAGTAAACAAGAAATCCTTCCTCTGTGGCTAGAAATGTATATTAATATTTATGTGTTAGTTATAAATAAAAACAAACGAAAACATTTTACCGTATTGTAAAGTTAAAATATACACTTTTTTGAGTATTTTTAGTGTTTTGATTGTAAGCAACAAGTATACACTCTACGCAAAGTTTTAAAAAATAATGAAACGTTTCGAATCAGTTTTGGGATTCGTTTACAACTTTAGGAAATCCTAAAGTCCAATTGCTTGTGAATCATATGTGGTGTCAATTATGATTTGAGATCACAAATGGCCGAATTTTCTCATAAATGAGAACATTCGGCCATCACAAAATGTTGTTGCCATTTTGTGATGGCCATCACAATCACAAAATGTTGGCCATCACAATCACATCACAAAATGTTGGCCATCACAATCACATCACAAAATGTTGGCCATCACAATCACATCACAAAACGTTGGCAATCACAATCTCAAAATGTTGTTGTGAAAGTTCTCATAAATGAGAACATGCGCAACAACATTTTGTGATTTCCTTACATTTGTTTTGTGCTAAAGTCCAATTTTGATTACAATCGTTGCCAAATAGAATACAGTACTAACCAGGCCTCGAATATTAAAATATCATTAGCAACTGAATGCAATGAATTTTTAATTCTTGAAAATCTATGAGTTGTGTTTCAGTAGAATAGGAAAGACATTAGTAGATCTTCCTGTCTTTTGAACTTTCAAATAATGAAACAGAGAACAGAAGTAGATGGGATAATTAAAAGAAAAGAGAAAGGCCTAACTGAGTTGGGAGTTGGACCGAGAAGATGCTGATGACTAGGTGGTGAATCTAAGTACTTGAATTGATTTTGAAGGCAGAAGTGGAATTACAATGTCAGGTCCTAAGTTGAGTGCCAGAAAAAAAGATGGAAAATATTCGAGCAATTTGAGCTTTGATCTGTGGTCAATTAGGTTTGTCAAACTGAATAAAGGATCTTCTGCAGACGGACTTGTTGTTGTTGTAGGTTTTTATACTACGTAACGTGTGTTCTGTGTCCTATTTGCCATTTACTGGACGAAAAACCCAAGTCTTCGGGAGAAAACATCATGTTGCCCTCACGTGAGGCCAACTAATTCAGCCACCTTGCGAAAAAGACCCACTCATAAAAATTCCTCGCGTCATTGACGGGATTCGAACTCTGGCCTTTTCCAACCGGCGTGGAAAGAACGGCGATTTTACTAACTGTGCTGCGCACGAAGACGGTATAAAAGTCCCGTGACAGAATTCCGTTAATGACTAGAGGACCTTTTATGGGGTTTTTTTTTTTTTTTTTTCATTCCATGGCTGAGTTAGTCAGTCTAGGAAGAGGACAGCATGGTTTTTCAGTCGGAAACGCGGATTTTTCGACCAGCAAAACAGGAAAACTACTGAACAGAGAACACATGAAATTTAGACATACTACATATGTACGCCGAAGCCGAGTGGTCATGTGAAGAAGTTATATAAGTACACGTGCTTTTAGTGACCGGGATTCAAGCTCGTGACTCTAAATACGCTGCTATTTCGTGTATTCTCTGGATCTTATGGTCAATCAGGTCTCCTAACCGTATGGTTGTCTGGGAGTATAAACAGAAAATGTATTTATTTATTTATTCTATACGGGTAGATGAGTTCATTCTTGGGTTGCCCTAATGAGACAGTTTCTATGTATAAATAAATGAAGAAATTGGTCTTTCGCAGATGTAATGCCGATTTCAAAGCATGCCAATTTTATATAATCCAATATCTCTACCTATCTTAATTAATTCTCTACATCTTTACAATTTCTAGAATGCTAATGATCACTTTAAGTACACAAACTACGAAATGTTTGTTATACTGAAAGAAGATCATTTATATGCACTCTTCTCCAAGTGGGATTATAGTTTGTTGGACAAGACCTCATCTTAGGTGAAGGATGGTTAAGACATGGATATGTAGCACCAAAAACAGTACATGCCCCCTTATAATAGGCCTGTTCTTCAGTTGCAACGTAATATGAAAAACAAACACAGAATATTTTGCTAAAATGTAATTATCTAATGTATTCATGAAATTGGCAGTTATAAGTAACTTACCTTTCGAAAGAAAGCTCTGATACACAATCCATATTACTCTTGTCATGCTAACGCCGGGACCATCATACAATCGCGAGTACAACCACAGGAGTCCGTAGATGAAAAGGGATATCAAAAGGAAAACCATTCCCAGAGATAACCATACCTGGAAGAAAAGACGAGTTCTTGGTCGGATTTTCCCGTTTTTCTAGAAAACCGACCATGATCATTAAAATTGACATTGCCTTTCGAATAAAGGCATTTCTTTTACATTGAGAATTGTTATTTGTATCCTCTTTATCCTTTAGAAAGTGGATGTAGACTAATAGTTTTAATATAGTTCCAAATATCACAGATTCGATCATGCTTCCAAATATATAATTTAAAAAAAATGCTCACCTTTGTTTGGAAAGGATGAAATATTACCATGGGATTCAAATCCTGTTTTGGAAGTCTTGTTACGAAGACCAAAGAACCGACAGTAAAAGGGGGCAGCGTATCAACATACCGACTTCTTTCATAATTCAACATCATGGTATTTGCTCCAATGTCTGCTTCCTAAAACATAAGAATTTTGTTACTCAATTAAACTTGAATTTCTGTTAAAATTTATTTAGAAATGTATTATGATAAGTCGGATATAGATTATGATAGACGAGAATATAAACAGAAAAATATATTTATTTATTTATATACACGATAATGCAAAGGGGATGCATCTATTACCAATCAGTTAATATAAATGAATTCTATGAATATTAACCTGAGTGTAAATTAGATCTGCAACCCCAGTAAATTTTCCATTAACCACTTTAAAAAGCTGTCCGTTCCCAGCATTCTTCACTGCTATCCTAGAAAAAAAAAAACAAATACATCGACACAAGTTTAAATAATCAATACTAATTGATAATTTAAGTTATTAATTCATAACGTTTTAAATAAATTTATACTAACGACTTTACTAAACAAGCTGGAATTCGAATTTCTAACTGAAGTTTAATGACACCATTATTTAATATTTACTGCGTAGTATTCTTAAAAGTCTCAATAAACTTTACTGAACTTTTAATTTCTCGTAATTCACTTCATTAATCCAACAAAGTTAATCCTGGTAGACTGAAATTAATCCTGGCTGTGGTTTAATTGGACTCACTTGAAATGTAAATACTCCGATAGGATTTTAATGTTATTTCCTGCGTATCCACCAGATATGTACCATTCTCCTCCTTTCCTTTGGGACACTTTAATAAATGTATCCTGAAAAGAACAAGAAAAACATAAGTGCACTTATATTAGGAAAATATAACCGAAAATTCCTCTTCAGTAATGCAAATATAATCACATAATAATAACCAATAAAAAATTGATTTTTATCTTAATATTATGGAAACTTTGCTGATGTTGTTGTTGTAGGTTTTTAGGAGCTTCAGCCACTAAGGCCATATTGCTTTGCGTATACTATCTATAAATTCAGTGTGTTCTGTGGTCGATTTTCTGTTTGCTGGAAGAAAAACCTGAGTTTATGGGAGAAAAAACCACGATACCCTCGCCTGAGACTGAATAACTCAGCCACTTCTGAAAAATTCCCACAAATAATTCCTTACGTCAGGAACCGGGACTCGAACTCATGTCTTTTCCATCTGGTGTATGTGTGTTGGAAGGTTATTTTGCCAACTACGCTACCCGCGAGGGTATACATGCGAGGAATTGCCTAAATGTTCCGAGAACGGAGTGTAAAAGGCATATGTACAAAATTATGGTTAAATTGTTGAAATCCACATTCATGAATTTTACCCTGTACAATGCAGGCTTTACATGCTGATCCATTGTCATGGAAATGCAAAACTCGTTTTGCTAAATTTTTTCGTCTTCTTTTCCCCGAACTACTGCTTTTAACTTTGGCATAATAATCCCTGTTATTGTAGTTTCAAGTGAAAGGTAATGAATTTACAACGATCCCTTTGTAGTCCAGACAACTGAGGCTAACGCTTTTACAGCTGATGGTTGGGTTTGAATCTTTTTTCTGGGTTGGAGATCCTGTGTGCATGCTTTCTAATTTGGATTCAGATTCATAAAAATTCAGCCAAGTGTCGTCACTATAATCATCAAACGGGATAAACAGCTATCTAGATTAGCAAGAATTAATTTTAAATTTTGTTTTGATGACTCCACCCTCTGATGTTTGTCATGGTCGGAAAGGTTTCTGGGAACTCATCTTACACAAACGTTGGGCATGTTTGGTTCCCAAATGTTAAAGATTCTTCCTAAGGTACTTTTACAAGTTCAGCCATTTTAATTTTGTTTCATAAAACCCTTTCTTCAACGATGGGCACTGTTTCAGAATTGACTGCTTTAGTTGACCGACCAGACCTTGGATCATCTTCAACTGATTCCCGTTCTCTTTTAAACACTACCGATCAGCTTACTACAGAAACATAACTGATTGATACTTCCCAAACACCATAATCTTTGATATAATTCACATTGTTTCTACGGTTGTTTTAAGCTTATTTCATAAAACGATACTGTTGAAACAAAGGATTATAGCTCCAGTTGATTGAAAATGGGTTTGATAATTAATTCCTGGAATGATTCCATTAAAAAAAAAACAACAAATATCAGAATGAAGACAAAATTTGTCAAAGCAATCGCTTTGAACAACTGAGCAGGCGCGCACTTGTGATTTATGTTATATATTTATTGGAAACAGTTCTAAAATGCATGTGAAATATCACCATCAGTTGGTTCTTCACATTCCTGAACTTAATTTTTAGAACCGGTAAATATTTGTTTCTTTTTACAAACCTCAGCAGCTGCAGAATTCACAGTCAGATATTTTAAGTTTCTGCAGTTTTGCCGATTATGTAGAAAAACATTTCTGAAATTAGATGTTCTGAATAGGGGCTTTCTGAAGTGGTTCACCTCGTATTTTGATTGATTCTGAAAAGAAAAAAACAAAAAGTAGCAAACAGGATTTGAAAAGTTTAATAAATTTATGTTACTTTTCTTTACTAATATATATATATATAGTCTGTGAAATCTGCTAGCTATAATAACTGCTAACGAAGCTGGTTACGAAAACATATTAAGGCTGTTCATGCTTTAGACCACTTTAGAAATTTAGAAATAACTTGCCCAAAAATAAACTGAAAGGAATTAAATAATTTTTTATGAAAATTAAGAAATTCAATTTCCTAATATGATCCCGGTACTGTAGGAGATTCATGAGCTATGGGTGAAAAGTTCGAGAATTAAATTTGTAAGTAAGTTAGAATCGAACTTATCAATTATACTCTTTTCAGCTTCAAAGTGGTTTCTCTTGGACAGCTTAACATTTAGCCATAAGAATATTTCTCAACTCGTTCACAGGACATCGACGCATGCTGCTGGACTTTCTGTTAAGACCCAAAATGTGTCCCTTTAAGCGACCATTTGACCTTTTGATTTTGGAACAGAAGAAATCAGGACACTGTACACTGAACTCGAGGGATTTTTATGAACATTTTGGCCGTGTGGTCTAGTGGTCTGGAGCGATGATATCAAGGTTTGTTTCTTCTAGGAATCCCAGAGAGAAAAGAAACCTTGTTATCATGGAGGTATAAGGATATAAGAAATATTTTTAGAATTGAAGCATCAATAAATTAATTTCAGGGAAGAAATGTTTTTTCAATAAATAATGCAATTGTACGTGTGCGTAAACGACATAGAAAACTTACAATCGAAAAACGTTCAAGCGTTGGAGCTGGACTAACGAAAGCTGCATCATAAATACCCAAGAGCGACTTCAGAAGCAACTGCTCTACATACGTTTTGTTGACTGAATAATCAACGAAAATGAACCATCTGATTTTAAATTTTGCTCTTTGATGTACCTATAGGGAAAACAGAAAAACAAGCGATCAGAATAGTTAGTCCTGTGACTACACATTTACTATATATATGCAATATTCATTTTACTTTATTTAGAGGTATGCTGGATAAAATTCTTCAAACAAAAAGGGCAGAATTGGCTCATTTAGTAGAAATATGAATTGTATATCATGTATATCCATATGTTATCTACATAATGTGCAACATAAAAATAATAAAACAGCGGATTGTGTGCAAAATTTATTTTATTCGATGACTTCATATTAGAATAATTAAGGATTTGTTTAACAAGTGTGGAATTATAAAACAAAATCGTACCTTTTGAAGATTATTTATTGTCATAATGGCACTTTTTTCTCTATACAATATGATGTATTTTTCGTCTATTTTTCCTGGCAGATAGGAAGCATACGGTTTATTTATCTTATTTATGAACTCCATTCCTTTTACCTCTTGAAAAATCCACACGTAATTCCTTTCTGTCAGATTTCCCTCTTCTTCATACACG